>NC_050574.1:377927413-378239459 GCF_011100635.1 Trichosurus vulpecula
GTCAGGCCTATACTTTCAGAAAATCTCTTTGGTAGCTGAGTGGAGGAAGGATTGGAGTAGGTAGAGACTTGAGGTAGGGAGAACAACCAGAAGTCTATTTATGGCACTAGTCCTGGCATGAGGGGATGAGAGATGAGGACATATACCAACGTGTGGTAGCTATGTAAGCAGAGAGCATAGGTTTTGACTTTTGTGAAGGTAGAAACAATATTGTATTATTTAGTCTGGTGAAAATTTCAGGGTTTGGTTGGATTGAGTTGAGGGGAACTGGGCCACCTGCCTCTGTTCAGGGAGTTTATCTTAACTGGCATTCAAAAGTTATTGCCTTTAACTCCTCTTCCAGATTGTCCTTTCATTACATCATATTTGTATTCCAGCTCTGTTCTCTCCCTTTTCATTTCTTTGGGGATACTTAGTACTCTGCATATACATTTTTCCAGTCTTCTAATTATTTATGTCATTAGGCCATACCTTTTGACATTATTAACTTCACGCATGGTTTTCTTTTGAAAAGAGGAAATTTCTTGTTGAACCATTCTGGAAAATTCTGATTTTCTCTTTCAAAGCATTCTGGGAAATCCTGTTGTAGTTTTATTCTTTTTAGGAATTCCATGGTGTTTTGAATCACCAGGTATTGGTTCAGTTTTCCTTGTCTTGTGATACTTTTTTTTTGGCAAGGCAGTTGGGGTTAAGTGACTTGCCCAAGGTCACACAGCCAGTAAGTGTCAAGTGTCTGAAGCCAGATTTGAACTCAGGTCCTCCTGACTCCAAGGCTGGTGCTGTACCACCTAGCTGCCCCTATTGTAATACTTATTTTTCAAAATTTATAATCTTTTTGATATTACTTATCCTTCTTATTTTAGTGTCTTCTCCGTCTTAATTTTAGCATCCTCTGTCTTAATTTGTCTGCTTGTGTTCTAATTTTTAAAAACCTATTTTTTTGTTGATATCCTCTGTTTTATGTCACTTATGTTTAACCCATATCCCTCTAATTCCTGCTCTTCCAGAGATCTTTTATAGCAGTATTTTTTTGGAGAAAGAGAATAAGAGGAAAATATGGCTATTCTGATCAATACTTTTGAAAAAAATCTGAAAATTTTGCAATATAATACCACACCCATAGATCTCTCACACCAGCAAAGGAAAGTGTCTTTTCATTTGGGGCATACTTATCCTTTATAACTTTGCAACATTTATTTTAAACTGTACCGTGATTGTTATTCTTTCCATTTACATTGTTGTAGCCATTGTGTATATTGTTTTCTTGGTATTGCTTAATCTATACTCTGCTTCAGTTCATGTAAATCTTCCTCATTCTTCTCTATATTCATCTTACTCCTTGTTTCTTACAACATAGTAATATTCCATTACATTCAAGTACCACAATTTGTTTAGCCATTCCCTGTTTGTTGGGCATTTTTTGTTTCCAGTTCTTTGCTACCATGAAAAGTACTGTGGTAAATATTTTGGTGTTTGTAAGGACTTTTCTCTTTCTCTTATCAGTGACCTCTAATATGATAGTCTCTATGTCAGTGAGTATGGACATTTTATTCACTGTAATTACATAGTTATTTATTGTTTCCTAAAATGACTGTACTGATTCTTAGCTCTGTAAACAACCTACTAGTGTGCTATCTTCCTAAAACCTCTCCAACATTAACTATTCCCATCTATTTTTAATTTTTGCCAATTTTCTGGGGTGTAAGGTGACAATCCCTCAGGGATTTTTTTTATAATTTGCATTTATTTTATTCTTTTATTGGAAGTATTTTTTTCATGTCTGTTAACAGTTTGCAATCCTTTTAAGAATTATTTGTTTATATCCTTTGTTGGTTTTGTTCTGTTGTTTTTCAGTTGTGTCTAACTCTTCCTTACCCCATTTGAGGTTTTCTTGGCAAAGATAATGGAGTGGTTTGCCGTTTCCCTCTCCAGCTAATTTTACAGATGAGGAAGCTGAGGCAAACAGGGTTAAGTGACTTGCCCAGGATGACACAGCTAGTTAGTGGCTGAGGCCAGATTTGAACTCCGGAATATGAGTCTTCTGACTCCAGGCCTGGCTGGGACTCTATCTACTATGCCACCTAGCACCTAGCTGCTCTTTGACCACTTATCTGTTCAGGAATGGTTGTGCTCCAGGTTCTTAAGTGAAGGTTTTTCTTCAAGCTCTTTGATAGTTTTAGCCACTTTCTCCTTTATCTGTCCTGTCACTCGCATACATTCTGACTTCTCCCCCTTTTGATGCTATGAATGCCACTTTATTGAAGTCATTGTTTCAGCAAAGGTTTTAGTTGAATCTCTGTGGTTCTTTAGGTAAATCATCATACTATCTGCAAATAGTGATAATTTTCTTTCCCTATTGTCTGTGCTTTATTTTCTCAAATTTTTTTTCTCATCACTATAGTTAGAACTTCTAGAATTGTATTAAATTATAATGGTGGAAAAGGACATTTTTGGTTTATCCCTGATCTTAAGTTTGCTATTTCTTGTTCTGTTATTTTTTGAAAAATTCATTCATTTCATTTGTCAGTTCTGCTGGGGTGTAATTGTGTTAAATAGTTTTAAGTTTTCCTTTATTTGTTTCTTTATTTGTTTTAAATTTTCTCTTATTGATTCCATTTTTTCATTCAGTTTTGTTTATTTCAGAATTTCTGTTTTGATGTGTTTTAGTTGGAATTGTTAAAATTCTGGGTTTTTTTGTTTTTGTTTTTTAGTTGTATGACCAATTAATCTATTCTTTTGGTCTCTTGCTGATGAAAATACTTAAAGATGGAAATTTTCCCCAAGGACAACTTTGGTGGTATCCCATAAATTTTTATATATTGTCTAACGGCTGTTATTTTATTTGATTTATTTGAAATCTGTTTTTTTATGATATATGCTTTTTGACCTACCATTTCTTTAGGATTGAATTATTGCCTCCAATTAATTTTTAATTGTTTCAGGGATACAATTTTTATTGCATTGTGGAGATTAAAGGATGGCAAATATTTTTTCCTTTCAGTCTTTTTGTGAGATTTGTATGCCCTACTGCATGTAAAGATATTGTTATAAGCAGCTGAGAAGTGTGTGTACACCTTTCTATTCCCAGTCAGTAATCGCCAGAGAGCTGTCATATCTACCTCTTCAAAAAATTCTCTTTGGGTCATTAAATCCTTTCCCTTCTTTTCTTTTTCCTTTTATTTCTTTTTTTTTTCCCTGATGTTAGATTTGTATAGGTTTTTAAAAGGGTATGTTAAGGTCCCATACTTTCTTAGCTTTACTGTTTTTCTCTGTACCTTTAAGTGTTTAGGTGTTTTGCCTTTAATACATATGCGTGGTGTCACAGAAGTCTTACTGCAGTTTTAAACTTTAGTAGCTTAAGAATTGATAGCATTTAATTAATCTTTTAATAGCTTAAGTATTGACATGAGTTTATTGTTGGTGGTGTCTTTAAGCATAAAATGTTTCCCTGTTTATCTCTTTCAACCAAGTCTATTTTGTTGTGCATAATAACTTTAAAAAAATGATTTTGCTTCTGCCCCTTATTTAACTGTGTGAAGTTTCAAGTGTGTTTCCTGTAAATAACATTTTCTGCTCTCTTTCCTAGTATATGGCTATAGGCCCCAACCCAGTCCCCATGCTAGAGGGCTCCATGCCTTGCTGCCTGGATGCCCTCCCCAGTACTAGCAAGACTATCTTCCTATGCTGACTGATCCTAAAAAAAAAAAATTGACCCACTGTGATTTCTCATTGCATCAAATTCATTCTGATGCTGTCCTTCAGTTTTTGTTGAACTCTATCATGGGAGAGAGCTAGACAATTATTGCTTCCTCTTCTTTAATCATTTTTGCCTGGATCTCTTTATCCCTGTTGTTACTAGAAAGGTCTGTAGTATTTCTCCATTATGAATAAATTTCTAGTTCTTGGTTTTTGATAGATTCAGCTTAACATTATAAAGAAAGGTCCGTTTAAACCTATGCTTTTTAGTGTTTTTATAAATATCTGCTGAATAAAATGTGTGCTTATGATATTTATTGTTGTTAATATGATGTATTAAATTAATTTTTAGTTTAATTTAAATTAAATTTTCCTGTCGTTGAGCCATCCCTGTATTTCTGGTATAAATTCATCCTGATCATAGCACATAATCCTTCATTCAGTATTTTTGCATCAATATGCATTACAGATCGTGGCTTACAGTTTCTTTTTCTGATTTATTGCTCCCTTGTATAGATATCAAAATTTTATTTGTTTGATAAAAGCAAATTGGTAAGATTTGTTCTTCATATTTTCCCGAACAATTTATATAGTATCACAGCATGCTAGTCTTTAAAAGTTTTATAGGATTCCATTTTTTTAACTCTGTTTTTTAAAAAGATTCACATTCTTTTGTTCCTCCTTTCTTCCCATTGAAAAAGCAAGAAAAACAAAATCTGTTAAACACATGTTTGTCAATCAAAACAAATTTCTGCATTGGCTGTTAACAAAAAGATATATGCCTCAATCTGTACCCTGAGTTCAGTCTCTATCTAGGTAGTAGGTTGCATGCTTAATTAATCAAGCCTTTGGAATTGTAGTTGGTTATTGTGCTGATTAGAGGTTTTTCCTTCAAATAGTGGTGTTGTGGTTTTGTTGTATAAATTGTTCTATCTGTTGTGTTCACTTCACATGGAATCACCACAAGGTCTTTCCAGGTTTCTCTGAAACCATCTCCTTCATAATTTTCTTTAAAAACAACAATATTCCATTCCATTCATATGCCCTAACTCATTCAACTGTTTCCCAATTGATGAGCACTCCTTCAGTTTCGAATTCCTTGCCAATACAAAAAAAGGCTACCATAAACATTTTTAAATCATTTACGTATTTTAACATTCATTTTTAAAAAATTTGAGTTCCAAATTCCTTTCCTCCCTCCATCCTCTCTACCACTCGTTGAGAAGGCAAGCAATATATCAGTTATATATTGGGAAATCATATAAAACATTTTCATATTAGCCATGTTGTAAGAAAAATTAAGTAAAAAAATTGTATTTGAGTTTATCCTCAAGAGTTCATCAGTTCTCTCTGGAGGTAGATAGCATTTTTCATCATGGGTTCTTTGGAATTGTCTCAGATCATTGTCTCAATCAGAGTATAGCTAAGCCTTTCACACTCGATCCTCGTTACACTATTGCTGTTACTGTGTTCCATGTTCTCCTGGTTCTGCTCACTTCATTTTGCATCAGTTCACATAAGTCATACTATGTGTTTCTGAAACCATCCTGCTTGTCATTTCTTGTAGCACAATAGTACTTCATCACAATTATATACTACAACTTGTTCAATCATTCCCTAATTGATCAGGGCGTCCCCTCAATTTCCAATTCTTTGCCACCATAAAAAGAGCTGCTGTAGATATTTTTGTTCATATGGTTCCTTTCCCTCTTTCTTTGATCTGTTTGGAGTATGGACCCAGCAGCAGTATTGCTGAGACGGAGAGAGTATATATAATTTAGTAGGTTTTTGGACATAATCTCAAATTGCTTTCCAGAATGGCTAAAACAGTTCCACCAGTTCTGTTTTTTTTGATCACCTGTTTTTGCCTGTTTTTTGATCACCTCTCTAGCATCTGCCATTTTCCTCTACCAATCTGATGGGTATGAGATGGAGCTTTATGGTTCTTTTAATTTTCATTTCTCTGTTAGCATTTTTTTCAATAGCATGTCTTTTGATAACTTGGATTTCTTCCTCTGAAAGCTGCCTATTCATATCCTTTGACCATTATCATTTGGGGAATGGTTCTTATTCTTATAAGTTTGAATAAACTATATATTTGAGAAATGAGACCTTTATCAGGGAAACTTAATGCAAAGAGTCTTTCCCAGTTTTTATAATGGTTTTACTTGTGGAAAACTTTTAAATTTTATCAGACTAGTACATTTTACTCCCTGTCACACTCTCTATCTCTTTGTTTATTCATGAACTCTTCTTCTCCTTTCCGTAGATCTGACAGTTTATTTCTCCCATATTCTAATTTATGTAATTTATGATATCACCCTTTATGTCTAGATCACCTACTCATTTGGAGCTTATCTTGATATAGGGTTTGAGATATTGTTCTATACTTAGGTTCTTCTAGACTACTCTTCAGTTTTCCCAGCAGTTTTTGTTGAATTTTGAATTTTTGTCCCAATAACTGAGATCTTTGGGCTTTGCTGTGTTCATTTGCTTCTGCACATTGTATACTTAATCTGTTCCATTGATCAGCCTCTCTGTTTCTTACCCAGTACTAAATTGTTTTGATCATTACAGTTTTTTAGTGTGCTTTGAGATCTGCTATTGCTAGGCCCCTTTCCTTCTTAGTATTTTTTAAATTATTAATTTCCTTAACATTCTTGACATTTTGTTCTTCCAGATGAATTTTATTATTATTTTTCCAGTTCTATAAAATAATCCTTTGGTAGTTTGATTGGTATCACTAAATAAGCAAATTAGGTAGTATTGTCAGTTTGTTCTATTGGTTTGGCCTGTCAATGAAGGGATTAATATTTCTTCAGTTATTTAGGTGTCTTTTCAGGGAAGTAATGTTTTATAATTGTGTTCATAAATATTCTCTGTGTTTTTGGGCAGATAGGTTTCTGAGTATTTTTTATTGTCTGTAGTTATTTTAAATGTAATTTCTCTTTTTCTTCTTGCCTGCTGGATTTTGTTGGTAATATATAGCAGTTCTGATGATTTGTGAGGGTTTATTTTATATCCTATAACTTTGCTGAAGTTATTTGTTATGCTGAGTATTTTAGTTGACTCTACATGTTCTCTGCATAAACCATTTTGGCATCTGCAAAAGCTGATCATTCTGTTTCCTCCTTCCTTATGCTTATTCCCTAAGTTTCTTTTTTGTGTCTTATTGTGATAACTAGCATTTCTAGCACTATATTGAATAGTGATGTTAATAATGGACTTCCTTTTACCCCTGATCTTATTGGAAAGGCCTTTACCTTATTATCCCCATTGTAGAAAATTCTGGCACTTGGAATTAGATAGCACTTATCATATTAAGGAAAGCTTCTGTGCTTTCTAGTGTTCTGAACGGTAATCAGTGTTGTATATAATCAAAAGCTTTTTCTATATTTATTCATAACAGTCATTCGGTTTTTGTTGTTTTATTTTTATTTGGCCAATTGTTTTATAGTTTTCCTAACATTTGAGTAGTCCTGCATTCCTGGTATAAATCCAGGCTATTCATAATTTATAATCTTTGTGATATGTTGCTGTGGTCTCCTTGCTAATATTTAAAATTTTTGCATCAGTGGCCAAGATGGTGGAGAAAAGGCAGGGATTTGTCTGAGCTTTCCCAGATTCTCCTCCAAACAACTTTAAATAATGCTTCAAAATGAATTCTGAAGTGGCAGAACCCAACTGGTGAAACAGTTTTTCAAGTCAACACAAAGGTCAGCAGTAAAGGTCTGTTGCACCAGGAAGAGAGTGGAGCAAGCTCCCGAACAGGCTAGGCCAGTGCAGGCCGCACCCCAGCAAACCAGCAGCAGGCATTGAGGTGACTGAATCGGTAGTAGTATCAGTGGCTTCTAGAGCCCTCAGCTCACATATAGCAAGGGGGTTGGACCACCGATCAGAAAGAGATTACAGCAGTCTCTTTGCTTCTGCTGAGTGCAGGACTGTTGCATTGTCCCTACTTGGATCCAGGTAGCAGTCTTCGGTCCCAGTCCTGGGCAAAAAGGAGCAGTAGCATACCATATATTGCAGCAGCAGGAGAGTGGGGATGCTGGGCACAGCTCCAGAGTGGAAAAGAATGGTTGTGGTCACTCACAGACCAGAGCAGTAACCACACCTCTCCTTAGATTATAGCACCTTGGAAGAACTGAAAATTTACAGACTTTCAGAACTGTCTCTAAGAGTAGCTGCAAAAAAAGTGTGAAATTTGGGACAGTTCCTCCTCTAACCTGGGAGCAGAGCCCTACTTTAGTCAAGAAATAGGCTGGGAAAATGAACAACAACAACAACAAAAAAAAAAACAATAAAAAAAGAACCTGACCATAGAAAGTTAGTGGGGTGACAGAGAAGATAAACAAACTCAGAAGAAAAATCAAATCTACTTACATCCAAAGCCTCAACGGAATATGTAAGTTGGTCTCAGACCCAAAATATTCATGGAAGAGCTCAATAAAAGGATTTTAAGAATCAAATGAGAGGTAGAAGAAAAACTGGGAAATTTTTGAATGAATGAAGCACAAATGAAGCAAGAAAATCATTTTTTAAAAAGAAGAATCAGCAGTTTGGTAAAGGAAACACAAAAAAATACTGAAGAAAATAACACCTTAAAAATATATATAGGTCAAATGGTAAAAGGGCACAAAAATCCACTGAAGAGAACTCCTTAAAAAGAATTGGCCAGATAGAAAAGTATATACAAAAATTGACTGAAGAGAAGAAATCCTTACAAAGAAGAACTGCCCAAATGGAGAAAAAGGTACAAAAATTCACTGAAGAAAAAACTCTTTAAAAGGTAGAATTAGCCACATGGAAAAGGAAGTATAAAAGCTCAAGGAAGAAAATAATCTGTTAAAAATTAGAATTGAGCCAGTGGAAGCTAATGACTCCAAGTGACATCAAAAAAGAATTTTAAAAATTGAAAAAAAAATAGAAGAAAATGGGAAATAGCTTATTGGAAAAACAACTGACCTGGAAAATAGATCCAGGACAGATCATTTAAGATTATTGAACTACTGAAAGCCATGATCAAAAAAAGAGCCTAGACAACTCTTTCAAGAAATTATCAAGGAAAACTGTCCTGATATTCTAGAACAGGGCTGTCCAACCTTAGGTTATCTTAGGGCCACATTAAAATAAAATAATCATTCGAGGGTCACACCCAGAATAAAAAATATAGTACACTACTAGAAAGTGAGGGAATGTACATCATCAATACTACAGGCGAAGGCAGGAAGTATGAAAGCAAAAACAAAACAACACAACAGTATAAAGGTAGGTGCATACTGACTAGTCTGTATTATATGGACGGAATGCATCCCACTGATAGACTGAAAATTCTGTGAGATATGTTCTGTCTGTAATACTGCTTAAAAACACCAAAGAAAATTAACATCAGTGAGATTATTTATTAGTGATGGAGTTACAAAAAATTAATATACATTCCATGCAAATTGTTATTTTTTTGCTCATGAAAATTAAAACCCACAGGTAGGTTGAATAAAATTGTACTGAGGGCCGCGTGCAGCCTGTGGGCCGTATTTTGGACAGCCCTGTTCCAGAACCAGAGGGCAAAATAGAAATTGAAAGAATCCATCAATCACCTCCTGAAAGAGATCCCAAAATGAAAACTCCCAGAAATATTACAACCAAATTCCAGAGCTCCCAGGTCAAGGAGAAAATATTGTAAGCAGCCACAAAGAAACATTTCAGGTATCATGGAGCCAGCCAAGATAATACAAGATTAGCAACTTCTACATTGAAGGATTGAGGACTTGGATTATGATATTCAGGAGGTCATAAGAGGTAGGATTACAACCAAGAATCACCTACCTTGCAAACTGAGCATAATCTTAAAGGGGGGAAAATGGATGTTCAGTGAAATAGAGGACTTTCAAGGCATTCTTGATGAAAAGACCAGAGCTGAATAGAAAATTTGATGTTTAAACACAAGGCTCAAAAGAAACATAAAAAGGTAAACAGGAAAGAGAAATCATAAGGTAAACTGTTTCTGTTTCTGCATGGGAAGATGATACTTGTAACATCTAAGAACTTTCTCATCATTAGGGCAGCTGAAAGGAGTACACTTAGAGGACATGGATGTGAGTTAAATATGATGGAATGATAAATAAAATTAGGGGGTGAGAAAGAGGAATGTACTGGGAGAGGGGAAAAGGAAGAGATAAAATGGGATAAGTTTTCTCACAAAAGGCATGAAAGAGCTTTTAAATGGAAGGGAATATACAGGAGTTCAGAATTGGCCCAAAGAGGGAATAACATACACACTAAGCTGGGTATAGAAATCTATCTTATCCTACAGGAAAATAGAGGGGAAAGGAGTAAGAAAAGAGCAGGGGGCTGATAGCAGGAAGGGCAGTTTGGAGGAGGTGGTAGTCAGAAGCAAAACACTTTTGGGGATGGAGAGAGTGAAAGAAGAATGGGATAAGTAGGGAAATAAGATAAAAAAAAACATATGGTAATCATAACTGAAAAAAAATTATATAGCAAGGTTCTCTGATAAAGGCCTAATAGCTCTAATATATAGAAAATTGAGTCAAATTTATAAAAATAAGAACTATTCCCCAATTGATTAATGGTCAGAGAATATAAAGGAGGTTTTCAGATGAAGTAAGCAAAACTAGTCATAAAAAATGCTCTCAATCACTGTTGATTAGAGAAAG
Organism: Trichosurus vulpecula; assembly: GCF_011100635.1. NCBI lineage: Eukaryota > Metazoa > Chordata > Mammalia > Diprotodontia > Phalangeridae > Trichosurus > Trichosurus vulpecula. Next base: position 377,937,784 of record NC_050574.1, read on the forward strand.
GTAAATTAAAATAACTGAAATACTACCCCACACCTATCAGATTAGCTAATATGACAGAAAAGGAAAATGACAAGTGTTGGAGGGGATGTGGGAAAATTGAGACACTAATGCATTGTTGGTGGAGTTGTGAACTGATTCAGCCATTCTGGAGAGCAGTTTGGAACTATACCCAAAGATCTATAAATCATGTAATCATATCAGTACAACTACTAGGTCTGTATTCCAAACAGATAAAAAAAAAAAACAAAAAGTAAAAAGATTTGTAGCACACAAGTATTTATAGGAGCTCTTTTTGTGATGGCAAAGAATTGGATAGGGGATGACCATCAATTGGGAAATGGCTGAACAAGTTGTAAAAATAAAATACTCTTCTACTAGTACTGTAAGAAATGACAAGCAGAATGCTCTCAGAAAAACCTGAAAAGCCTTACATGAACTGATGCAAAGTGAAATTAGCAGAATCAGGAGAATACCTTTAACACAGTAACAGCAATATTGGATGAAGATGAATTGTGAATAGCTTAGCTATTCTCAGCAATACAATGATCCAAGACAATACTGAAGGATGTATGATGAAAAATGCTGTCCACCTCCAGAGAAGGAGCTGATGGAGTCTAATTGCAGATTGAAGCATACTTTTTTTTTAATTTTTAAATTTTTCTTGGGGGGGGGGGGTTGGTCCATGTTTTCTTTCACAGGATGACTATTATGGAGATATGTTTTGCATGACTGCAAATGTATAACTTACATTAAATTGCTTTTCTTCTCAGAGAGGACACAAGGAAGGCAGGGAAAGAATTTGGAACCAAAAATTTTGAAAAATGAATGTCAACAGTTATCTCTATTTAGTATACTGATGTTAATTCATTGTCTATAGTATCTTTTAGCAAAATACTTATCTTCCTTTCCTCTATCTCTTTTAGTTAGGTCTGGTTTTGTTGTTGCCTTGTCTGAGATCATGGTTACTACCCCTGCCTTTTTTAGTTCAGCAGATTGCATAGATTTTCCTTCAGCCCCATATTTTAACTCTGTGTGTATCTTTCTGAGTCAAGTGTTTTTCTTGTAAACAACATAGTATTAGATTCTGGTTTCTAATCCATTAAACTATCTTCTTCTGTTTCATGGATGAGTTTTTCTCATTTACATTCATAGTTGTGATTGCTAAATGTGCGTATCCCTCCATCCTATTATCTTACACCTTTCCTTGTCCTTGTTTTCTGTCCCCTCTTTACGGGTTTAGCTTCTCACTAAACCATCCCTTTGTAACAACAATGTTGCTAGCAGCTGCTGTGGGGGCGTAAGACCAACAAGACCAGCACACAGGAAGGCTGCTAGCACAGGTTCTGTGATCTGCTTTTCTAAGGAAAGCTACTTTAAGGGGTTAATAATCTCACTTTAATTAAACATACATATACCATTCACTTAGTTCAGGGGGAAAAACCAGAACCCTGAACCTCAGAGCAAATATAAACAGAAATTACGAAAAGAGATAATATGAACAGATCAACATTTCTGTCTAACTAAATCACAATACATAGTTAACAGAGAAGCACCAAGCTTTGGGTTTTCAAAGCGGGGGATAGGGTGGGCTGCTTCAACAGTTTACCCAGAGTCTCATGACCAACACTCTTTCAATGAGTGTGCCCCCAAAGGCAAAATGCCAAACTCAAATCTTACATACATGTCTTGGCGTCACAACCATGCAACTCAAAACCACGTGATGCTTCTTCAGGCTTCACAGCCAACTCAAACCCATGTGAACTAGGCTTTCTTGTTTCTTAAGCAGGTCAAAGACTTCTTGATTCAGTCAAAGAAACAAAAGACAACAAAAAGTCCACTTTGCTTGCCATTACATTTGAAAGGCAAGACTCAACAAAGGTACTTGATTACCTTAGCATTCTAAAAGAGAAAACAAAAAAGTCCCACTCTGATTGCCATTACACCCTTAATCTGCCCCCCTTTATTCCTACTGTCCACTTTCTCTTATTTCCTTTCCCTCCTATTTCCCTTTCTTTAAAGTGTATTTCTGTACACAGTTGTTTATGTCTCTGTGTGTGTTTTTCCCTCCTTTGACCAGTTTAGTTCACTGCATTGCCACCTACCACTTTTATCTTCTTGGCTCTGCCTCCATCTCCTCATTTCAGTGTTTCTTGTCAAGGACATCTTATTTGGATTCTGCTTTCTGTTACCATCACCTGTTTTATAGATGAGTTTCCTCCCCTTGTGTCATTTAATATGATAATAAAATATATATTTTGCTCTTATGTCCTCTTTTACCTATTTATTTTTTTCTCTCTCCTACCCCCAATCAATTACAAAGAAGAAGGGAAAGGGTAGAAGACAAGAAATCTGATCACCCCCACTAGTAACACATAATTTTTACATTCAATTTTTTTAACTAACAAATATCTTTCCCCTCCATTGTAAAAAAAGAAAAGAAAAGAAAGCCCCTGTAACAAATATGCAGTTAAGCAAAACAAATTCCAAACATATAGGCCTCATTTTGTACCCTGAGTCCATCCTTTCTTTCTCAGGAGGTAAGTATGGTTCATCATTGCAGATCTTCTGGAATTATGTTTGGCAGCTATGTTGATCAGCGTTCTTAATCTTTTCAAATTGTAAGTTTATTGTATTGTATAAATCGTTCTGGTTCTGTTCACTCTATATCATTTCCTACAAATCTTTTGTTGTGTAGCTACATTTTTGTTTAAAAAAATTTTAGGTTCAGTTTCATTTTACTTTGAATTTTAAATTCTCTCCATTTCCTCCCTTCATTGAAAAGGCAATAAAAATAAAATCCATTACAAATATATACATAGAAATACAAAACACATTTCTGCATTAGCCTTTTTCCAGCCTTTATCCTCTTTAAAACAAAAGCAAGAAAAAAGAAAGAAATGGAAGAAAACATGCTTCAGTGTGCACTCTCAAGTCTGTCAGTTCTCTATTGAGGTGGAAAGGTTGCTTTATCATGTGTGCTTTAGAATTATGTTTGGTCAGTGTGTTGATTAGAGTTATCCTGTTGTTACTGTATAAATTGTTCTCCTAGTTGTGTTTACTTCACTTTGTTGTTGTGTTGTTCAGCTGTGTCCAGCTGTTCATGACCCCATTTGGGGTTTTCTTCACAAAGATATTGGAGTGGTTTGCCATTTCCTTCTCCAGCTCTAAACAGATGAGGAAACTGAGGCAAACAGGATTAAGTGACCTTCCCAGGGTCCCATAGTTAATAAATGTATGGCTGGATTTGAATTCAGGTCTTACATTATGACCAGGTAGGATTTATACCAGGAATGCAGGTCTGGTTCAATATTAGGAAAACTGTCAGCATAATTTACCATATCAATAACAAAAAGAAAAATCATGTGATTATATCAATAGATGCAAGAAAAGCTTTTGACAAAATACAGCACCCTTTCCTATTAAAAACAGTAGAAAGCATATCTAAAACCAAGACTATGCATTATCTTATAAGAGGGATAATCTTGAAGTCTTCCCAGTAAGATCAGAGGTGAAGCAAGGATGTCCATTATCACCACTATTATTCATTATTGTATTAGAAATGCTACCTATAGCAATAAAACAAGAAAGAAATAGGAAGAATAAAAATAGGCATTGAGGAACCAAAACTATTACTCTTTGTAGTGATATGATGATATACTTGGAGAATTCTAGAGAATCAGTTGAAAAAACTAGTTTAAACAATTTAACAACCTTAGCAGAGTTGCAGGATTTAAAATAAAGTTACATAAATCATTAGCAGTGGCACAATGGATAGAGTGCTGGTCTTGGAGTCAAGGAGACTCATCTTCCTGAGTTCACATCTAACATCAGACACTTACTAGCTATGTGACCCTGTTTGCCTCACTTTCCATATCTGTTCAAAGACCTGGAGAAGGAAATGACAAACTACTTCAGTATCTTTGCCAAGAAAACCCAAAGTGGGGTCAGGAAGAGTTGGACACAACTGAAATGGCTGAACAACAACATGAAATCAATATCATGAAATCAACAACATTTCTATGTGCTACCGACAAAACCCAGCAGGAAGAGATTGAAAGAGAAATTCCATTTAAAACAACTGCAGACAATATAAAATACTTAAGACATCTACCTGCCACAACAAACTCAGGGATCATATGAACACAATTACAAAACATTTCACACAGATAAAGACATCTAAACAATCAGAGAAATACTAATTGGTTATGGGTAGGCTAAAGTAATGTGATAAAAATAACAATTCTACCAAAATTAATTTACTTACTCAGTGCCTTGCCAGTCAACTACCAAAATATTATTTTATAGAGCTAGAAAAATAATCACAAAATTCACAGGGGAAAACAAAAGGTCAAAAATATCAGTGGACTCAATGAAAAAAATGTGAAGGAAGGCAGCCTAGGATACCTGATTTCAAACTATATTACAAAGTAGTAATCATTAAAACAGTTTGGTACTGGCTATGAGATGGAGTGGTAGATAAGTGGAATGGATTAGGTACACAATACATAGTGGTAAATGACCATAATAATTTACTGTTTGATAGACCCAAAAATCCAAGTTTTGGGGGCAAGGACTTTTTGAAAAGATTGCTGGGGAAAGTGGAAAGCAAATTAGAACTTTGGATTGAGTCCTGAATTGAACTCAGGTCTTCTTGACTCTAGGCCCTGCATTCTATCCATTGCACCACCTATCTGTCAGAGGTACTCTGATTAGAGAAATGCAAATAAAGCAACTCTGAAATAGCACTTTATACCTGTCAGATTGGCCAACATGACAGAAAGGGAAAATGACAAATGCTGGAGGGGATGTGAAAAAATTGGGACACTAATGTACAGTTGGAGTGGTAAACTAGTCCAACCATTTTGGAGAACAATTTAGAACTACATCCAAAAGACTATAAAACTGTGCAATACCCTTTGACCCAACAGTACCACTAGTAAGTACCTCTGTGTACAAAAATATTTAAAGCAGCTCTTTTTGTGGTGACAAAGAATTAGAAATTGAAGGACACTCATCAATTGGTTGATGGCTGAACATGATGATTGCAACGGAATACTGTTGTGCTGTAAGAAATGACGAGCAGGATGGTTTCAGAAAAACCTAGGATAACTTATATTAACTGAACTGAAGTAAGCAGAATCAAGAGATCATTGTACACAGTAACAGCAATATCATAAGGACGATCAACTGTGAAAGACTCGAACTCTTATCAAGACAGTTATCCAGGACAATTCCAAAAGATCCATGAAGAAAAATGCAGTCCATCCAGATAGAAATGATAAATTCTTAAGTCCACATTGAAGCATACTTTTACTTTATTTTTCTTGTTTGTGTTGTATGCATTTTCTTTTGCAGCTTAGGTAATATGGAAGTATGTTTTATATGATTTCACATGTATAATCAATATATTGCTTACCTCCTCAAGGTGTGAGGGAGAAGGAGAGAGAGAGCTTTTCAAATTCAAAATTAAAAAAAAATCAGTGTTAAAAATTTGTTTATGTGTATGGGAAATATTTAACAAAAATATATACACATATGTATATATTACATATATACACACTCATACATACACATAGATTTAAAAACCAACCAAATGAATAAACCCACACTCAATTTGTATTTTTTGTCTTTCTTCTTTGATCTTTGAAGAAATTAATATTTTTCATGGATGTTGCCTCAGTCAAACTGAGACCTGTTAAAGACCTTAGCTTAAAAAGACCAAGGTCTCCTACTACATCCAGGGTCATCTCCAGTCATCTTGAACTATATCTCACTACTGGACCCAGATGGCTCTGGAGGAGAAAGTGAGGCTGGTGAGTTTGTGCGGCCTTCCTTCACTTAAATCCAATTTACTTGCATGCCATGGCATCATCTCTGTAATGTCATGGTCCTCAAACAATATTCTGAAGACATACTTATCACCTCTCCCTCTCTTAGAATGTTATCACTTCATTGTATTGTCCTTCTGGATTCCTCAAATGTTATACGTTTTTGGGTGTCTCTTGTCTCTTGTATTTGCATTTCAAAGATTCCGTTCTGTTTTAGGCTTTTCACAAGACTATGGGAAAGTCCACTATGCTAGTAAAAATCCATTTTCCTACCTTTAGGATTATACTTAATTTTTCAGGTTGAGTTGTTTGTAGTTGTAAACTTTTTTTCCCTCTTTTGGAATATGTTTTCTTTCCTTTCTGGTACCCAGGTTTCTTGTTACTTGAAATTTGTTTCTCTGTCTGCTGGTAATTTTTTTCTTTGACTTGGAAATTCTTGATTTTGGCCATGACATTCCTAATCAAAATGGTTTTGGTTTAGGAGGTGATTTATGAATTCTTTTCTTTTTTTTCTTTTTTTCCACTTTTGCCTTCTGCTTCCAATAGATGTGCGCAGTTTTCATTCATAATTTCTTGAAATAGGGTATCACAATCATGGTCATGGTTCTTGGTGAATTTGATGATTCTTTAATTATCTCCCCTTGACTTGTTTTCCAGGTTGTGTGTGTGTGTGTGTGTGTGTGTGTGATCTCTTAGATTTTCTTCCATTTTTCCAGTCATTTGACCTTATTCTATTATTTTTATTTTCATGGAGCCATTGAGTTTTGTTAACTTCATTTCATTTTTCATTCAGTTTCTTGGCTAAGATTTGCTATTTTCTGTTGTCTGCTATTTATTTTTTTCTTTCACTTTTTTCTCCTGAGCCCTTTTTTCACTTCTGATTTCATTTCTTTATCTCATGCTTCAATTTTTCTGGCAACTCAAAGAAGTCTCTGTGGTCAGGCCATTTATTTTTCCTGAGGCTCTGCTTACCTTTTGTTGTAGAGTTACACTATTCTGAGTTCCTTTTTGTAAAATTGTTCTCTGACCCAATAATGTTTCTTCACTGTGTTTTGTACCTTAAGCTGTTTACTGATATTTTACTGTAATGGGGAACAGTGTCTGGGCAGTTGAGTAGGCACTAACTAATTAATTCGTTAGTGACTGTTCATTGTTCCTGTTGGTAAATATACTAATTACTAACCTAAACCTTTTTTTATTCCACTGCTGAAGAAAAATATTTCAGTAAAATCTGTTGTGTAATATGTATTTATAGATTGTGTTTTTTGCTATTCTTTTTTTATTTATGTTAAACAGCTTTCCTTTGATTTTTGTATTATGGGGGCAGTCCTTTAAGTATACCCAAATGAATGGAATGACATGTAATATAAGCATTAGGTTGAAAAGTATTCATTTTAAACTTTCTTATTATGCTATACATGTGTCCTGACCTCCAAGCAGTACAGATATTAGTTTGATATCTAAATAGATGGTTTTAAACTGACTTTCATAAATTATATGCATCTTTGCCCACTGGGCTATGGTTTAGTTTATATTTTTTAAAATATTTGAAACCGTATTCATATAAGAAAATTATATTGGAAAGATTAATGTTCCTTTTTATGCCATTTCCTAGATGTAGTGGCACCAAAGGAAGGGGTCAAGTTATTACCATCCCAAAGAGCTGAATTTCCCCAAAATTTATCATCACCTAATTCTTATCCATCAGCTGTGAATAAAGGCAAGATCATAGTTAATATTAACTCTGATGACATCAAACAGCAGACAGATGAAGAAATCGGGAAACTTTTGCCAAGAAAGACTGTAGTAGAGTTTCCTCAACGAGTTTCAGCTTCTTCACTTAGACCAAAGGATACTTATTTAGCAAGCCACCAAGAGATCCAAAAACCAGCTGGTGGTGATTTTTCATCATCTTCATCTGACTCAGATTCTGATAGAGAAGATAGTGCCTCAGAAATTGTCTTGAAACGTCAGATTGCTGTCAAAACCAAAGAAGAGTCTCCACAACGGGACACTTCTGAGACTAGGACCCAAAGAACTTTGAAATTAACCAAGAAGACCCAGTTCCAGAAAGCACACATGGATTCCACGCTTGCAGAGAAACCTCATCAATCAGAGATGAAATTGACTGTTAAGCAATCAGAAGCCTATAAAGAACCTAAAATACCCAAATCGGAAGTAATAGAATCTTTTAGAGAGCAGAGTACAAAAGAAGCACAAATGCAGAATTCTATATTTAAGTTGAATGAAATTACTAAAGAAAGCCAAAAGCTAGTTGAAATTCCTAGGAAGTTATCTGACCAAATGGAAGGAGGATCATCAACCCAGTTAGACATAGTGAAGGAAGAAAACAGGGAAGAGAAACCAACAGCTGTTGATTTTACAGCAGGTCATTTTGAGAACAAAGACATTTTGGAGGAACAGGTACCCATCCTAAATTTGGAAGCACCTTCTCCTCAGACCAAAGAAAATGTTTTAGAGGAAAATGTGCCAGCGGTAAACACTGGTGCAAAGGAAGAAGTCTTTCAAGGGCTGGCAGTGAAGTTGAAAAATCAAGGCATCATACCGGGTACAACTTTAATTTCTGATTCAAAGTATTATTATGCCATTGAGGAGATTTCATGATCAAAATAATTTTATAAATTTATAAATATGTTTTATTTTGCTTAATTGCATTCTCTTACCAAAGTATGGCATGTTAGAATGTCTCTGGTTAACAGATTTAATAATCTTTTAGCCATAAATCTTTTACTTTGGACAGTTCCACAGTATTTTTAATGTGTGTTTCCATTTGGAAAGGAAAGGTAACATAGTAGTCTGGATTGTACAGCAAATATAATTTTTGAATATTGATAAAGCGCTCTTCCCTTATTTAATTTTTGTATAGGACATAGTCATGTGGTTTCATATCATGTCATGTGACTGAGTGATCATCTAGTTAAGCATTATCATTTAAAAACTATATGGTCTTTTGTTCTATTAATTGTTTTGTATGCTTACTAGTTCAGAGTATATATCACCTAAGTGTCTAAGGTAGCTAACAGAACAGGGGCTAGAGTGCTGGACCTGAAGTCAGAAAGACATGAAGGTTATTAGATGTGTGATTCTGGGAAAGTAACTTAACCTCTGTCTGCCTTTATTTCCCCACTTGTAGGAGGATAATAACAGCAACCTACCTCACAGGTTTGTTGTGAGGATCAAATGAGATAATATTTGTAAAACACTTTGCAAACCTTAAAATGCTATATAAATGCCATCTATTTTAATCTCACAACAACCCTGAGGAGAAAAAAAAAGTAATCTCAGTTCTAAAAGGTTGCAAGACTTGCCCTTTGTTGTGATTGAAGGCTACAGGGTGTTAGTGTACTCTACACTGTTTTGCTTTCTCTGATTTACCATGGAAACGCTATTGGAAACTTGATTGTTTCTAAGATTCATTTTTATAAAAGAATTTTGGATAAAATATTTTAAATAGAGCCAAATGATTAGTAACAGCTTGCTTGCTCTTGCTTAATTTTTTTTTCTTTGAGCATTAAAAACTGGAAATCTTCCTGTAACTTTAGGTGTGTATGCTATTTTAAAAAAGAATTTCAGGGTGAGGTTTTTAATACAGTAATTGCTTGGATTATGTGTTATGCTGCTTTATACGTATACTGCTCTCTCTTGTTTCCTCTGTATACAGCTTAGTTAAAAGTGTCTTTTTGCCCACTAATTTATATGCTATCTAGTATAGTTCCTTTGTGGATTGTAACATGTTTACTAAATTTACATATTTTCTGTGCACTTTTTTTTAACTTATTCTAACACCATGCAAATAGTGTTATTAGTTTACAGAACTTGCTCAGGATTACAAAAAAATATTTTCAGCTACTTCCATTTTAAATCATCCTCTGAATTGGACAGGAATACTGGAAACTTTGGAATCAAGATTAGTTATATTGTGTGTTTTCAGTTAACAAAAATTTTGTTGGAAGAGGAGGCGGTTTACATACAGAAAATTCTTTCAGGATATATGTTCCTTGTAAGGACACTTTTCTCGTCCTCTATTAAGTCTTAAGAAGACATGAAAATTTAAAAAGGGAAAATGTGTAACATTGACTTTTTATAGTAATAAGATTTTTTTGTAATTGTGAATCTCTTTCAAAATGACATTCAAGTATTGTTTGAGGATTTAACTATGCAACAGTGAAGACACTGAGTGTGTTTAGTTAGTGTTAAATGCCTTTTAAACAAAACAAAATTAAACAAATATGTTTAGTTTAACTTAGATCTAGAAATCAAAGGAACAAAGACTTTAATATCTGGGTTAAGACAACCTGGTATAATAGAAGGGGGGGGGAGCACCAGAGTGCAAGTTGGTAGGAATCTCAATTCAGATAATATTCTGTCTTAACCAAAGTGCCAAAGGGCAGTAGAGCCACAAAATCCCCTGAGTAGAACCAGATTAAAATGAAATTGGGGATATTTAACAAAATAAATAAAAATACAATACAAGTAAAGTTAATTTGTGATTTTCTGAGTCAATATGTGGGCCCTCAGGGATAGGTTCTGTTTGAGTTTAACACCACTGTTCTGCTCAATTCACTTAAATTCTAGCTTCTGTTTCCTCTTCTCAAAAATAGAGATGATAATACCTGTTTACACCTACATTGTTTTGTTACTGAGGATCAAATGTGAGACTATATGCATAGCACTTTGAAACCTTAAAGTGCTATTAAAAAAAAAAGTCAGGAATTATTTTTACAAAGATAGGTTTCTTGGCTTCAAGAAATAGAAATGGAAGAGAAATTTTTGATGAAGTCATTAGTCTCAGATACCCAGAATTATTAAAAGCTGTACTTTAAACAAAAAAGATAATGTATCATTTCATATAACTTTATTTTATTCTCATTTTATGTGGCATGCTCAGTTTTTGGAAAGCATGTTTTTTCTCGGTTTTCAGTGGATCTACAACTCACAACAAACTTCAGATATTTAGTTGAATAATGGAATGAAAAAAGCATTTATTAAGTAATTACTGTGTACAGTGTACTGTGCTGTGTACTGGGGACATAAATAGAAAAGTAAGGCAGCTCTCAATAAAGCTTATGTTCTAATGGGGAAGACAACACATACAGAAAGTTTCAGCTTCATAGATGAACTTTTGATGGGGAGGATATTATTTAAAATATTTTTGTCAAATTGTTATTCAAATATTTCACTGGGTACTTCTTTTATTTTTTTGAATGGGGGAATAAAGTTATATTCTATAGCACTGAAAAACAAAATTTGAAAAAGCAAAGAACACAGGCAAATCCAGTGGCTTTAGTGAAAAAACAAGTGATTTTTTTAAAGAAAAAATACTTATTAAATTATCGTATCTGTTCATTGTAGTTATAACCAAGAAAATATTTTTAAAACAGTTTACTGATGAAATTTGTCTAAATTCTGTACTCATTGAGACTAGGGGAAAATAGTTCAGCTTTTGCTGCCTTTCTAAAAAATGTTCCACTATTGCTTTATCTGCATTTTCAAGCTTTATCTGCATTTTCAAACTTGCTAAAAGTGCATCTATGCATTTCCTTGGCTAGTATTATGAATCATGCAGCCATGTTACTATAAATATGAGGTTATTAATGAGGCAAATTTTGATGATATAATCCAATCATAGACACTAATTTGATTTTTGAAATATTTATTTAAAAAAATAAGATTAATTTCATTTTGCTTTGAACAACTGTTGCTTTTTACTAAGTAAGCATTCTTTTTTTAAAAACAAGTTAGTAATTTTTAATTTCACTGCATTAGATTAGGTATTTGGAGAATGTTTTAACTTCTAAGTGGCTTAATACTTACTTGTTGATTGACTTAGCCAAAAAGTAATTGATTCTTCTGGCTTTAAACTTACTAGCTTTATTTTTCTTCCACAGAGACTGAAAATGCAGAGGCATTTGATAATTCTACCTACAAGAACCTTCAACATCATAACTACAACACTTACACCTTCTTAGATTTTAACCTGGATCTTTTGAAATTTAGGTTGCCTCAGCCATCCTCAGGACGAGAATCACCTAGACACTGAGTTAAAAGAAAAATTTCAAGTTTCTCTGTAATTCAACTTGTGAGTCATTGTTGCTGCATTTTCTCCTCCATAAATAAAGTCAGTTCAACAGTAACTGGTATAAAGATTTCATTTGCCTCACCTCAGCTTTCAAAATTAATGGAACAGTCTTTCCTGTGATTAATGGTTTACATTTCTTTTGAAAACTCTTCAAGAAAATTCTTTGACCACTTACTGGGGAAATGGCTCTTGGTCATATATTTGTGTTAAATTCCTTAAATGTCTTGAATTATATTCCATATTAGAGATATATAATGCAAAAAAAATTCAGCTTCCCTTTTTATCCTAGGCACTATTGATTTTCTTCATGATAAAGCTTTTTAATTTCATGTAATCTAAGTGATTTGTTTTATATTTTGTTATTGACTCTATCCTTTGGTTAAAAATTCTCCTAGACTATTTATAAAATGATCTGACCTTTTATTTTTTAAGTCAAATATCTACTTGTATTTTATTATGGTGTATGAAAGGCTGTTGTCTTTTGAGTTTCTTTGGTTTATTTCAAATCTTTTCCTACACTTATTTTTATATTTCTTTATTTCAAAGTGTTTTAATCTCCATAATAGAAATTGAGGAGCTGGGTTCATTCACTTTGCTGTCTGGATGGATCTCTATATTTCTTGTTAGAGGAGTTGTTATATAGTATTTGTGAATGGTTAGAAAGTACTGATTGGTAGCATTTAGCCATTAAGTTGAAGGTACAGGCCCCTAAATGCTGTAATTAGTGGGGATGCTCTTCTTAAAGTAACTTTGTGATAAGGGTCAGCCATAGACAAAAATTGCATAATAGGTAAAGTTTGTCTTTGGCGTTGTAAACTCTCTCTATTCTTCACTCTTTCTCCCACCTTTGTCCTTTTCCTTGAGTGATTAGTACCCTCATATTCTTTTTCCTCTTCCTCCACCAAAATCTGCCAGTAGGAAAGTGTATGAAGCTAATTCTAAGGTATAAAAGATGAATAGCATAAGGTATCACACTTTCTAGAGACGTTTATTTTTTTTGATAGGTCTTATTAAGCTTTAAGCTAAAAGAAAAAGGTTCTGATTGGATATAAGGCATTAACCAGATGCTGGTGGGAATGTTAAATTTGGAATTATTTTTAATTAAACACTTCCTATATTAGGAAGATGCAGACACACCTAGATTATAGACAAATAGTAAGATATTTGAATTCAGTTATGGATATATTGAGTTTGAGATATCTTTAGGACAGTCAGTTTGGAATATCCAATAGGTAACTGAGGGTGCAGAACTAATGATAATCTATGAGTCATATGCATGTAGTTGATACATAAAAAGAAGAGGGCTTTGGGGAACACGGAATGAGAGGGCACGATATGGATAAAGAACGGTCAGACAGGTAAGAGAAGAAACTGGAGAGGTCAGAAAAACTGAAAGAACAGAAAACAGGAAGAGAAGATGGTCGGCGGACATGTGCAAAAATGCAGCAGAAAGGAAAGATGAGGGCTGAGAAGACACTGTCAGATTTGGCCATTAAGAGATTGCTGGTAACTAAAGAGAGCAGGTTTAGTTAATAAGGTTGGAAGCTACATAGCACAAGGTTTTAAGAAATCAAGAACTTTTGGGACAAGAACTCACTATTTGACAAAAACTGCTGGGAAACTGGAAAATAGTATGGCAGAAACTAGGTATAAATAAACATCTCACTGTATACATGTATATAAGGTCAAAATGGGTACATGATTTAGACATAAAGGGTGATGCTGTAAGCAAGTTAAGGCCGAGCATGGAATAGTTTACCTACCAGATCTATGGATAAGGGAAGAATTTAGGACCAAACAAGAGATTAAATTTACAAAATATAAAATGAATCATTTTGATTATATCAAAATAAAAATTTTGCACACACCAAAAAAAAAAGCACTGCAACCAAGATGAGAGGAAAGCAGAAAAAATTTTTACAGCAAGTATCTCTGATAAAGACTTCATTTCTCAAGAATATAGAGAACTGAGTAAAATTTATAAGAATACAAGTCATTCCCCAGTTGATAAATGGTCAGAGAATATGAACAGGCAGTTTTCAGATGAAGTAATCAAAGCTATCCAGTCATGAAAAATGCTCTAAATCACTGTTGATTAGAGAAAATGCAAGTTAAAACAACTCTGAGGTACCACCTCACACCTGTCAGATTGGCTAATATGACAGAAAAGGAAAATAGGGGCAGCTAGGTGGCACCAGTGAGTAGAGCACCAGCCCAGGAGTCAGGAGGACCTGAATTCAAATGCGGCCTCAGACACTTGACACACTTACTAGCTGTGTGACCTTGGGCAAGTCACTTAACCCCAATTGCCCTGCCTTTCCACCTCCCCCAAAATTTTAAAAAACAAAAGGAAAATGATAAATGTTGGAGGGGATATGGGAAAATTGGAACACTAATGCACTGTTGGAGTTGTGAACTGATCCAACCATTCTGAAGAGCAATGTGTAACTCTGCCCAAAGAGCTATAAAACTGCATATCCATTGATCCAGCAATACCTCTACTAGTTCTGTATCCCAAAGAAATAAGAAAAAAAGAGGGGAGGGGACCTATTTGTATGAAAATATAATAGTTCTTTTTGTGGTAGAAAAGAATTGGAAATTGAGGGGATACCCATCAACTGGAAAATGGCTGAACAAGCTGTGGTAGACAATTATGATGGAATATTATTGTGCTATAAAAAATGATGAGCAGGATGCTCTCAGAAAAACCTAGAAAGACTTACAGAGTAAAGTGAGCAGAACCAGGAGAACATTGTATACAGTAACAGCAATACTGTGCAATGAACAGCTGTGAATGACCTAGCTATTCTCAGCATTATAGTGATTCGAGACAATCACAAAGGATTCATGATGAAAAATGCTGTCTCCAGAGAAAGAACTGATGGTGTCTGAATATAGACCAAAACATATTATTTTTCACTTTTTTTTAGTTTTACTTTGCTTCCACAACATGGAAATGTTTTACATGATTACACACATATAATCTATATCAGATTGTTTACCATCCAAGGGAAGGGGGGTGTGGAAAGAGAGGGTGAGAATTTGGAACTCAGAATTTTTAAAATGAATGTTGTGTTTTTACATGCAGTTGGGGAAAAAATAAAATATTAAAAAACAATATGTAGGATTACAAAGAAAAAAAGAAAAGGAGAAAAAAAAGTGGAGACAACACAGTCTCCCCCCCCCCACTTAACGGTATTTTATTTTTTCCAATTACATGTAAAGATAGTTTTCAGCATTCACTTTTATAAGATTTTGAGTTCCAAATATTTTCCTCTCTCCCTCCCTCCTGTCCTATCACCCCAAGATGCCAAGTAGTCTGATGTAGGCTAGACATGTACAATCATATTAAACATTTCCACCTAAGTCATGTTATGA
Source organism: Trichosurus vulpecula (assembly GCF_011100635.1). Lineage (NCBI taxonomy): Eukaryota > Metazoa > Chordata > Mammalia > Diprotodontia > Phalangeridae > Trichosurus > Trichosurus vulpecula. The sequence continues at coordinate 377,953,090 of NC_050574.1, forward strand.
AAAAAGAATCAGAATAAAAGGGGAAAACCACAAGAAAGAAAAAAAGAAAATATTATGCTTCTATCTGCATTCAGACTCCATAGTTCTTTCTCTGGTTGTGGATAGCATTTTCCATCATGAGTCTTTTGGAATTGTCTTAGATCATTGTATTGCTGAGAAGAGCTAAGTCTATCAAAGTTGATCATGGGACAATGTTGCTGTTACTATACAATGTTCTCCTGGTTCTGCTCATTTTACTCAGCATCAATTCATATAAGTACAGGTTTTTCTGAGAGCATCCTTCTTATCATTTCTTATAGCATAATAGTATTCCATTACATTCATATACCACAACTTGTTCAGCCATTTCCCAGTTGATGGGCATACCCTCAATTTCCAGTTCTTTGCCACCACAAAAAGAGCTCCTATAAATATTTTTGTACAAGTGGCATAGACAGTATTTTTAAAGAGTTTTGTTGGATAAGGGAGGAGAGAAGAGAGAAAAGTTCTTGGGGATGGTAGAGTCTAGTAAAGGTTTTAAGAATGTTTGAAGGCAACAGGGAAATATGAAGTAGATAGGGAGAGGTTGAAGATTCAGCATGAGGTATGGTTGAGGATGCATTCTGGTGGCAAAGGAGGGAGAAGATGGTAGTGAAGGCATGTGGAATGAGGTTGGTTTGGGTGAAGATGACTACCATATTGTCAGGGTCTAGAGGAAAGGAAGACAGTGGGAGATGACATCAAGGGGTTTTGAGATAGAGTAGTTTTTCACCCTGTGTGAACACTCCTTAATCTCCTTTGCTGCCTCATCCACATCACATCCTTGAACTATGGCCAAGATAGCTGCCTGAGCAAGCACACTGCCCAGCTTACATATACCACTCCAACAAAAACCCGGATTCATACCAGCCCACATAATGATTAAGAAATCAAATTAGAGGGGCAGTTAAGTGGCACAATGAGTAGAGCACCAGCCCTTCTCAGATGCTTGACATTCTTACTAGCTGTGTGACCTTGGGCAAGTCACTTAACCACAATTGCCCTGCCTTCTCACATCAAAAAAAAAAAGTGTAACAAAAAAAGAAATGGTGATTTCTTTTTCCACCTTAGAATTGCATTGAAAAGTCAGACACCCAAGGACAATAGGAAAGGGGGCCACTAGCAAAGTGAGTGCCCAGACATGCTAAAACAAAACCTTAGCTTCATAGTTCAGCCAAAGACAGAGCAGAGCCTGAGGACTAGGCAGTAACCAGAGTGGCAGGGCAGTTTGTAGACTAGGCCGTGCCAGGCTCAGGGCCTCCAAGGTTTCTGGCCTCTGTCTTGACATGCCAGAAAGTTCCCTAAGGATCCATCACAACCTCAAAGATCCAGGAGGTAGAAGTCAAGCACAGGAATTCAGGGTTGAGAACAAGCTGGGCAGATAACCTGACCTCTCCCCTAAAAAGCCAAACTTGGTTGAACCTGACCTTGGCACAAAATTCTAAGTCAGGAACTCCAGCTGGAGAGATGAGTAAATCAAAGAAAAAAATAGTATAAAAATTATTGTAGATCCACAGATTCACCAATGACACAGTAACAATTGTAAGCGGTCACTCAAAGGAATAAATTAGTGTCCCAAAAAGATTCCGTGAATACCTAGAAAAAATTAAGCAAGAAATAAAGAATTAAAATCCCTGGAAGAGAGAATTAGAAGGAGAATAACATCAGGAAGGAGTAACCCATATCCAAGAAAGAGATTCCCTGAAAACTAAGTAAGCTAATGACTCCACTATAATAAAATTATTAAAATTTTGGAAACAACAAGCAAGAATTGATAGTAAAAAAAAAACCAAAACATCTGGATCTCTGAAAACTGATAAAAAAGCCTGGCTATTCATAAATGAAAATTGCCCAGGTTTTTGGAACCAAAGGTCAAAGTGAATATGGAAACAATATACCCATTAAAAGAGGTGATTGGGAAGGGGAGGGACAGGGCAGGGAACAAACACAAAACCCTTTGCAGCAAGTTTCTGTGATACAGGTCTCATTTCCAGGGTGTATAAGGAACTAATGCAAATTTATAAGAATAAGGGCATTTCACCAGTTGATAAATGATGGAAGGGTATGAACAAGCTGTTTTCAATGTAAGAAATCTAAGCTATTACCAACCATATGAAAAAAATTCTCTGAATAATAATTAGGGAAATACAAATTAAAAACCCTGAGGTCTTATTTTATACCCATCAGATTGGAAACAGTGACCAAAAAAAAATATGTTGAAGGGGCTACAGAAAAACAGGTACATTACTGCCCTATTGATAGAATTATGAATTAGTACATCCATTCTGGAAAACAGTTAAAAATATTCCCCCAAAATATTAAACTGTGCATACCTTTTGATCCAATAATACACAACCCTGGCCTGTACACCAAAGAAATAAAAAAAAAAACCACCAAGATGTACAAAAATATTTATAGCATCTTTTTTTTTCTAGTGGCAAAGAATTGGAAATGGAGAGAGTACCCATCACTTGGGAATGGCTGAATAAATTATGACCTATAAACATTATGAAATTATATTGTGCTGTAAGAAATGATGACAGGCATAGTTTGAGATAAACCGGGAAAGACTTAGATGAACTGATGCAAAGTGGTGTGAGAAGAACCAGAATAATTTACACATTCAGTAATATTTTAAAGATAATCAACTTTGAAAGACTTAGTAATTCTGATCACCAATCACAGTTTCAAAGGATTCATGATGAAATGTGTTATTCTCCTTTAGATAAAAAAATAGACTCAGTACAGAATGAAACATTTTCTTAAAAAAAAATATGGCTAATGTGGAATTTGTTTTGCATGACTAGACTTTTTGTGGTCTGTTTTTCTAGCCTTCTTAATAGATGGGTAGGGGTTAGAGGGAAGGAGAGAATTCGGAACTGAAAATAAAATTGAAGAAAAAAATTATGAAGGGCAGAGTTTCAGAGAAATCTGGGAAGAGTTACATGAACCGATGCAGAACTACATGAACAGAACTAACAGAACAATTTATACAATAATATAACTGTAGAGACAAAAAGAAAACCCAGCTTTTAAAATACTAAAGAAAACTGATCAACACAACAACCCACCATGATTCCAGAGGACCACCGATGAAACATGGCACCCAACTCCTGATGGGTGATGGAATCAAGATACAGAATGAGACAGACATTTTTAGACGTAGCCAATGAGAGAAAAAAATGTTTTAATTGTTATTAAAAAGATCTAATAGCTGTGATTCCACTCTGGAAAGCAATTTGGAATAATGCCCCAAAAGCTACTAAATTGCATACTCTTTAACCTAGTGGTATCATACTAAGCCTTATTCTAAATAGATCAAAGAAAGGAAATGATCCTTTATGTACAAAAATATTTATAGCAGCTCTTTTTGTTAACCAAAAACTAAGAAATTCGCAACCAAGCAGGAACCCATCAACTGGGTGTCAGAACTCATACTGGGTAGTATGAGTAACCTGCCAGATTTCAGCACACAAGGCCTCCCTATCATGGTGTATTTTGTATACTTATTATGGTGATTCTAGGAGCTTTACTATCACAGCAGTCTTCTCTGATCCCCACAACAAAGAAATCTTTGTACTTTAGCTGAATGTGTTATAGGGGCTGATGGATCAATTCCCCAAGTTCCCACATGGCTTGAATGTAGCTGTGCCATGGCAGGGCCTTCTGCATTGGTAACTAAGGTGGGACTTTCTTACTGTTTTAGAATGATAAATTAATTAAGTCTCTTTGATTAAGTCTTACTAAGTGCTAAACCCCAGGCCCATACCCTTTTATTACTAGGTAAAAAGCCCCAGGCCCAAACCCCTAATTACTAGGTGCTAAGCTTATGTGGGCTTGAAGCCCTCATGGTCCTAAGGGGAGTTGCTAAAACCAGAGCCAATACTAGGTGCCTAAGTTCTGGTTGCTCAAATGACTTTCTAGTTGATTGGATGACGGCTAAGGACTGTATAAAAAGATAGAACAGACCTTGGAGAGGCAGACGTGGGGGAAGCAGGAGGTGGAGCAATAAAAGCTGAGGAGCAAAAAAAGCCGAAGCAGCAGGCACTACTGAGTGCAGGACTGACCAGAGAACCAGCTTCTTGGACCAGAGAGTGCTAAGCAAGGACTTGAGACCAGTGGGTAATCTTACAGGAGAGCCCTAGCATTGGGGGGAAGCACAAGTATGGTTTGGCTTACTGCCATAATATTTTTCTGTAGGCTTATTTGATCTGGAAAGTTTTGGCCCCAATGCTGAATTGGGGACATTGTTCCATGGGTCTGCTACTTTGGAGCTTGAATAAATGCTTTAATTCCTCTGCCGCCTTCTTAGAGAATTCCTTATATCCTGCGATTCCGAACCATTCAGGCATGCCCATGATTTTCTTCAAAGTCATGAATTCTGCCTTAATGCTGTACCTTCTTAATCCCAAAATTAGCACATTTCACTTTCTGATCATACCTTTCCTCTTTCTCCTATTCTAGAGCATAAGTGGTCTGACCTTAGACATCTCAGTTGCTTATCAATATACACAGTCATAGAAAGCCAAGGCATAGTGGAGAGTTTAGTTTTTAAATTCAGAATTAAAATTAAAACACAATTCAAAGTTACAAGATGGGTCCCAGGTCACAAAATGGGGTCTAATAAGCATTAAAGTATCACACAGCAATGCATATTTCCACCACAGGGCCTTTCCCCCAGTTCAGGAAATGTAGGAATTCTTTGTTTCCTGTCTGACTATGATGTGTTGAAGAAACCCTGAGTTGGTACAAAGTGCATATAAAAGGCATTAATAAAACACATAACATCTCTCTCTTCTGGTGATTGAGCAAACAATTGCTATTAAGTCTCTAGGTTGGGAGAGAGGTTCCTACCTACAGCTGCCTACTCTCTCCACCAAGGATGACATAAAACCATCAGCATATCACGCAGCTATTTTCCTGTCTTGTCCTTTCCTGCTCTTAGGTGAATGACCATTGGAACAAATCAGGCTACAACCTTGTGAGCTCAAAAGTTCAGAAGAACCATGATAAAACAAATTATAAGATTAGAGGAAAAAACTTGGAAGGAGAATTAATAGAAGCGGTACCAAACCTTACCCAAGTCACACACTCCCTGAATGCAACAAACAAGTTAATGACTCAAGGGGGCAACAATAAATTATAAAAGTTAAAAGACATTAAAAAAATAAAAGAAAATGATACTTCTTATTTTAAAAACTGATCTGGAAAACAGGTCAAGTAAAAAAATGTTAGAAAAAGAGCCTGACTACTGTATTTCAACAATTGTGAATAAAGATCATCTAAGCCGATTAGAATCAGAAGATGAAATGAAAATGTATGGGACAGGATTTTTAAATAATAGACATCTTTAGGAGAAAAAAAGGAAATTTATTTTACAAACCTTGCAAGATTTGGGCACACCTCCATAATGGAGGAGGCGAGGTAAAAGGGAACCTGCCTTAATTTATACTCTTAATGAAAAGATTCCCACCCACCTCTATCTCTTCTCACCATTGGCTGGAAGGTGGGCTTACAGTCTAGGCACGAAAACTAGACAGAGGACCAAGGTTGATCCGGTCCATTCGGGTTTTCCCTATTGCGACTCAACTGCCAGGGTGGCCTCTGAAAGTCTAGGAGAAGAAATGGGGTGGGGGGGGAGGAGAGACCTTCCTGGAGCAGAGAACAAATAGCTCACAGGAAGTTCATTATCTTCTAACATCTGAGAGAGGGGGAAGGGCATGCCCACAGCTCCAGGCCCTGACCTTCCAGAATCACAAGGCCAAATCCCAAACCTCTCCTATTCCCTTAGACATACCCTGTGAAGTCTTCACAATTATCCACCCCATTAAAAAACAAAAAGAATCCTTTGGTCACCTCCTAAAAGAAACTCCAAAATGAAATGTCCCAAGAGCTTCATAACCAAAATCTAGAGCTTCCAAGTCAAAAAGTTCTGCAAGCAGCCACAAGGGGTAATGACGCAAGGCAACAAACATTAAGCATGTATACTGTTCTAGACACTATACTAAATGCTAAGGGATGCAAATACAATTAAAAAGAATGATAATCTCTGCACTAAAGGAGCTTGTATTTTATCAGAAGATAACCACGAGATCAAAGGGAAGTAAGAAGTATGGGAAGAAGGGAGGTATCCAGAGGGAGGGTAGTGGTGAAGTCAGAAGTACAATTGAGTGTTGAATGAAACAGCTATTGTGGTTATGATGGGAGGATGGAACCTGGACCCCTAAAAGGAAAACACCATATGTCTGAAAGCAACCCAGCCCCTGAACTTTCCTGTGGCTCCCTGACCACTTAACTCCTTTCATTGTCTGCACCTGGCCCACACCAGGCTACTTGCCTCTTCTTAATTCCAACCAGATCGTCTTACAGTCTTTTTTGTGTATGTGTCAATCCCATCCTCATCAAGTTCACAGATTTACTAGAAATCTTGCCGGACATACTGGTGTCGTAATAAAACCTTGATACTTTGACTGAAAGAAGGCTTGAGTAGTTGAATTCTTTTTGAGGCAGATTCACCCTGTACCCTTACATTTTGGGGTTTCCAGCGCCTCAAACTCCAGCAGTTAAGTCCCCCAAATGGAGGCCCCCCAGAAGGAACTCACCCATGGAGCAGAAAAAAGGAGATGACATTCAGACAGTATGAAAAGATAGTTGAGTCATGGTCACAAAGTCTCAAAGAATCAGAAGCACAGCCAAGAAAGGAGTAAAGCAAAGTCAAGGAGTCACAGGTCAGGTTGAAACAAAATTTGGCTGCTACCACTATAAAGCACAGGAGCTTCAAATAGAACATTCCATAAGGCAAAAGATAGAGGCTTACAAATAAGGATAATTTACCAGGCAAAAACAGTATGATCTCTGTGTCGGGGGAGGGGCTGGTCTATCTCCATACAGAATAAGATTCCCAAGCATTACTGATTAAAAGACTGGAACTGAATAGAAAAGTTGAAATATAAATACAGCAATCAAGAGAAGTCCAATAAGGTAAATATCTGAGCCATTGAAAGGGACTTTACAATGAGGAATTATTTACATTCTAATACAGGTGAAGAAACAAGTATCCCCATCAGAACCTTAATATCAAGGATCTAGGAGATAGAAAAAGGGCTTGGAAGTGGCTGTGTTATGTTTCAATGATCTTTTTCAAGAAGAAAGAAAAGGGAGGTAAAAAATACAATAGGAAAAAAAGGAGGGTAAGGAAAAGTACTGTCATATCTGGGTGCACAAGTAGAAGACTACACAACAAGGAAGGAGATGGGGAGGCAGTGAAAACCACTTGAAATTCATCTGAACTAGTCAAAGAAGCATGTGTACATTTATACACATACACAAATACATTCAGTTCAACAGTATATTAAAAGAACTGGAAGAGAGGATGGGGGGGGGTGGGAATAAGAAGAAGCATAGCCTAATAGGTTTAGTCATAAGTAAGCTCTAACTTCAGAAGGTGGATCAAGAAAGGGGTTTAAAAGAAAAGTAAGAAAGTCTAAGACCCTGTGGTTGGTTTCTTAATGAAGGAGAGAAGGAAAGGGAAAGAGAAGTAGATTGTGTGTGGGGTGGCGAGACCACCCAAGTACCCCAATAATTCACAGAGGCTTCTCAGGTAGGGACAAAACAAGGTTAAATCCCAAGGTCTATTCCATCATCTCATTGCCCCTGCTTATTCCAGAAATAATTCTTATATTTTTTCTCTCTGTGAAGTCTTCACAAGAAGTATCTCCCACTCAATTGCATCAAACATAGCTCACTAATGCTGTCATTCACTACCCTCTTCTTTGTAAAGGGAGGCAAGAAAGTAATAAGTGAATAGATTGAAGGAAAATACACAATAGTCATAACCATGAACTTGAATAAGATAAACTCACTTATAAAATGTAAGGGGAGAGTTGAATGGATTAGAAAGCAGAATCTAACAATTTGTTCATAAGAAACACATTTCAGTCCCAAGTGCAGCGAGGTCGCTCTTGGGGCTCCATGTGAACACTGGGCGAGAGCCCCCTGGTTGAGCAGGGCAGGACACGGTGTTGGGGGATGGAGTCGCAGCAGCTTTGGGTACAGGAGGCGATGGACACCATGGTGAAAGGACTGGAGCAGAAGAATATCCACAAGATGCAGGGTACCATGTTCCAGTGCAATGCCACCTGCTGTGAAGATACCCAGGCCTCCATGCAGCAGGTTCATCAGTGCATTGAATGCTGCCATGCTCCCTTGGCCCAGCACAAGCCCTTGTGACCAGCAAACTGGAGAAATTCCAGGATCTCCTGGCTCACTGCACCATGCACTGCAATGACAAAGCCAGACTTGATAGATGCGGGGAGCAAGGAGCAGCAGGTGAAGAGGCAGCTAGAGTCCTGTGTGACCAAATGTATTGATGACTACATGTGCCTCATCCCCACCATGACCAAGAAGACGAAGGATTCCCTGGCATCTATTGCAAAATAGAGTCATTGTCAATAGTCATCTGGGGTGGGAGAATGGATCTACTTGTAAAAATGTATGGAAATTTTTACCTTTAAGTGAAAATTTAAGAATGAAGAAATTGAGGCTGGTAGCAAGTTTAAGAATACCTTTATGGGAATTTCACATCTGCCTCTGGACTCTGTTAGTTCCATTTTATATTTTAGCCCATATGTGAAGAAATGGACGAAACTGGTGCTCAGATCTGGATTGGAGGTAGCATGGAGGGCCAATACTACCCAGGCCCATCCCTTCAGCGAAGATGACTCCTAGTCTATCTGTTGAAGCCCTTACCAGCTTTCAGCTGGTTCAGAGATATTCCGTTCCTAGAAGCTGGAATAACCTGTTGGGTTTATAGGTATTAGCAGTTCTCCTCCCCAACCTACCTCCCATCTGGTAGGAATCCCTGGGGTAGCTGCCCACTTTTGTTTGGTGCCAACTTCACATCCACCTAATTGAACCATTTCCCGACCATTAAGCAGCAGCCATGAGTTCACTACTGATTGGAAAAGAGAAACACATTTGTGCTTTTCTCCCCAGTCCAAGAACTGGCATTCAGAGGGGAGTCTAGGGAAAGAGGGCTACTTGGATTAGAGCGCTGAGCAGCAACCAGGTGATCTTTCCTTTGATGAAGGCATTGCTCACACTGGGTTTCAGCTGGGGCACCAAGCAAGATCATAAAAGGGAAACCTCCCACCAGGCATGTGAAGCTCACATTGGCTTTTCTAGGACTGCTGCTCAGGTTACTTTTCCTTGCCCTTCTAGAAGGTATTACAGGGGCAACACTTCAGTTAAAGTGTTTTTTGAGACTAGCATGAAATGGTTTTGAGTTAAGGCCACAGAGAGCCTCTCTTTGCTTGCAGAACAATCTTAATCCTCTTGCTTAATAGAATGGTAGATGACTGGTTTGGGGGAAACTTAGTTTTCCCCAAAGCAGAAAAAGATGTGATCCCTGACCCTGGCCCTACTAATTTTTCCTCTTCAACAGAAACAACTTGTTAAGAGGACCCTCTTAGGACAGGAAAAGGTAGGAAGACAATTTAAACTTCGAAGCAAGTTGCAAGGGAGAGCTTTTTTCTACCCCAGAGTACAGGAGGCAGCTAGCACCAATTATCCAGTTATCACTGTTGGTTAAAACTTTGAGTAATATGTCAGTGCCATGCATTGTGTTGTTCTCTTTATACCAACTTCTTACTGAATGCAATTGTTAGATAACACACAGGAGGCACTAGAGGTTTGGACTCCAGCCTCTAACAGGTTCACTCTTGATTTGGTCAGACAGGAAATACAGCTTCAAAGGGGTTAACAATAAGCTTTATTCTAGTCTGTTTTTCTCTAAGACAGTATTGCTGGTAACGGAAGCACTACAAACTCCTAAAGTATTCCCTAATCAATCTTCTCGCAGGGGCCGCGAGGGTGGGGGTGGGGCAACTATCCCTATGTCTCGATGGGGACAATCGAGACAGGCACAACTTGTGCATTCAACCCTAGAGGGCTCCCTTAAATCCCCTCAAGCCTCTATGGGGGCCAGTTGAGGCAAACACAGATTCCCCCCTCCCAATCCTTGGTGGGGCCCGATCAAGGCGCACAGCATCCTAGCTTGTGCATTCAACCATAAAGGTTCCCCAACTCACCGACCACTGATCACCTATTTTATAGGGTATCAGACAAAGAAGGCATATTGCCAGCAATAGCCTCACAAGTTTACATCACCTCATCCCTATATCTCACTGCACAGTCGCAGTGGATGTTTACAATTTCAGCACATGTTTATATTATTTATCCTTATATAATGCTGCACAAGCATGGTGGAGATGTTTTGAACATGGGCCTGGGAACTCATATCTAATACCTGTGAAACAGAGAGTGTTATGGCCACAAATCCTGGGAAACTGAGGTTGTTATGGCCATAGATCCTGGGAAACTGAACTCTAAGAAATAATAACAAAATTCCACTTTACACACACTAAAATCTACCTTACTTACTCTAAAATTCCCCTTACTTACAGCAATTAACATAGCCTTCCTGTTCAGTGTTTTCAAGGCTATGTCATATTTTCCTAGTGGTCTGATGAAAAAATAGTTTGATTTTTTTTTTACTTCCAAAAAAAAGAAATACATTTCAAACAAAATTTTGCTCAGAGTTAAAGGCCTAAGCAAAAGCTATTATGCTTCAGCTGGATTTTTTTCAAAGCAGGGGTAGCAATCATGCTCCTAGACAAGGCAAAAACAGACTTGGTTAAGAAAGATAAAAATGGAAACTCCATTTTGAATAAAGGTATCATAGTGATCATACTGAATTAATATCAGTATTGAAGATAAATGTATTGAATACCATAGCATCTAAATACTTAGTGGAAAAGCAGGAAGACATAATGACACTATAAAAGTGGGGGACCTCAATGTACCACTTTCAGATCCAGACAAATGTAACAAAAAAAAAAAAGAAAGAAACTAAGGACCTGAGGACCTGAATAGGATTTTAGATTACTGAATGGGAATCAAAAGGAACATACATATTCTCTATGAATTACAACTTTAAAAACTGACTGTGTGTTAGGATTTTAAAGCATTACAAACAAATGCAGAAAATAGAAACACTAAAAGTATCTTTTACAGACTATAGAACAATTACATTCAATAAAAAGCCATTGAAGAAGAAATTAAAGATGAATTGAAGACTAAATCACTTAAATTGTGGGTCAAAGAACAAATAGTAAAAAGGATAAATTCATTAAAGGTGATGACAACATATCATAATATGTGGGGTACATCCAAAGCAATCCTTAGAGGAAAATACATATCTCTAAAATTTTTCATGAGCAAAAGAGAGAAAGTAGAAATCAATGAATTAGGTATGCAACTAAACCCCCCCTAAAAACCCAATACATTTTAAAACTCCAATTAAACACTAAAATAGAAGTCACAAAAATTAGAGATATTTTTAAAAGAGGAGAAACAAAATTATCTGAATCAAAAATGATTTTTTAAAATAGCATTCACATCAAAAGGGCAGCTGGGTATAGTGGATAGAGTGCTGGGCCTGGAGTCATGAAGATTTATCTTCCTGAGTTCACTCTGGCCTCAGACACTAGCTATGTGACCCAGGGCAAGTCACTTAACCCTATTTGCCTCAGTTTCCTCATTTGTAAAATGAGCTGGAGAGGGCAATGGCAAACCACTCCAGTATCTTTGGCAAGAAAACCCCAATAGGGTGATGAAATGACTCAACAAGAACATTCACAACCCGTTTTGGCCAATTATGTCAGTGAAACAAACAAATTAAATGTATGAGTACAAAAATATAATATATTCAGATAAAGAGAATATTAGCAAAATGAAATAATGTAATCTTAGGAAAATAAATTGAAAAAGCCACAAATGAACATCTAAAGGGGAATAAAAGCCTATGAATGAAAAAAAATTGGTGGATCCTTTTACACCTCCCTAATTAATTCCCTATCCTATCTAACACAGCAGCTCTTCCAAACTTTCTCATCTCTCCTCAAACTTCTCATAGCTCCCCACTTCCACTCTTTTAGCTGAGAATTCCTCTTCTCCCCTTATTCAATTCACATCTCTCAGATGCTTTTAGCCACTATCTCCACTTTTTCCTGTCTCACATGATAAGGTGGCACTTCTACTTGCCAGGGCAAATCCATCTACATGAAAAAGTGATCCCTTCCATCCTATCTTCCTCAGATTTCCCTGCTTTTAACCTATCTTCATTTCTCCTTATTTACTGGTGCGTTGGTAACTAAGGTGGGTCTCCAGGTGGGGCCAATGAAGGGAGGTTTGATTGCATCTTTGCTCCCAAGCAGGCCCAAAACCCCTAGCTACTAGGTGCTAAGCCAATGCGGGCATGAAGCCCCCAGGATCCTAAGGGGAGTTGCTAAGACCAGAGCCAATAGTAAGAGCTTAAGTTCTAGTCGCTCAGATGATGTTTGATGATGGCTAAAGAGTGCATAAAAAGAGAAGACAGCTATTTGCTTAGGGCTCTCACTCTTGGTGGTGTGCTGATGTGGAGACTCTGGGCAGCTGTAGTTAAGAGCTCTCCAGCTTGTAAACCCAGATGTTCGGACTTTGTTAAACTCTGGTAACTATGCATCGAGATTTGAATCAGACAAGGTGTGTCTGTTGATGTTTGTAATTTGTTTGTGTTTACTCTGAAGTTCAGGGTGCTGGCTTTTTCCCCTGAACTAAGAGAATGATATTTGTATGCTGGATTAAAGTAAGATTGTTAACCCCTTAACGTTGCTTTCCTTAGTAAAGCAGATCAAAAGAAACTGGGCTTGCAGCATTCTTGTTGTTGGGCTCGTGTTGGTTTTTCACCCCCATAGCAGCTGCTAGCCGAATTGTTGAAACAACTGGATGCTTCTCTACTGACTACAAATATGCCTGTGTCTCACCATCCTCACCTCATCTATCTATCCTCGCTATCATCCCATATCTGTCTTTCCTTTTTGTGGCTAAACTCCTTGAGAAGGGCATCTCCAATGCCTCTACTTCCTTTCTTCTCACTCTCTTAAATCTTTTGACAGTCTGGCTCCAGTATTTGTCATTTTCTTCTTTATTATGTTTCCTATTCTAATGGCAGGAGAGTAACTTGGTGGCAGTCTGGGCATTCCAATAGGACATTCCCTGACTAAGCCAAACAGTCCTAAAGCCAGTCTCAGCTTTCTCTACTTCTCTGGCCTGCTCCCTGATTCCAGGTAGAGAAAGAATAGCTTGGGGCATTCTGGGTTCTGAAGCAACATTCAAGGCCTCAGACAAACAGAACCTGAAATCAGCCCAGTCCCAACAGGTTTAGAACCAAGTACTAGCCTAGGAAAACCTCAGGGCTTTCTAAGCAGGGTCCAGTGGAGCACCAGTGACTCAATCCATGCTGTAGAAGAAAGGCTGTAGGCAAAATCCAGCCCTGAAGTCTTTTGTGAAAATCCAGGATAGGAGTAACCCCAAGCCCCACAGAAGGGGAGAAAGACTCCAAGCAGAGCCTACAGCAGGGAGAGGTCCTGGAACTCTAAGGCAAGAAGGAATACCAAGCATATACCAGTATCAGAGTAGCCTTACAATCTCTTTGAGGGGCACCATTCATTTGTAGAGCTTGACCCAAGTGCAGGCTCTGCAAACATCTAACGAAGGACAAAATCTTAATTCCATGAAGAAATGCCTTGGTTTGAGAGATTCCCAAGGGGCAAAACCTAAATAGGATGGAGTTCCCCCAAGAAGCCCAGGTAAAATATCAGGGGGGAAAAAAAGTCTTAGCTTCCCTATTTGTTCCCTATGCCTAGAATTCTCTCCTTCCTCATCTCTGCCTCTTGGCACTTCTGACTTCCTTCAAATCCCAGCTAAAATCCTACCTTCTACAGGAAGCCTTTCCCTCTGTTAATAACTTCCACATTTTGTATATATTTATATACATATACATATATACACACACACATATGTGTATGTGTGTATATATGCATACATGTATGTATGTATATATGTATGCATATGTGTGTATACATATACATATATATTTGAGACAGACTTGTTTGTACATATCTGTATGTTTGTTGTCTCCCTCAATAAATTGTGGGTTCCTTAAGGGCAAGGACTATCTTTTGCCCTTCTCTGTATCCCCAGTGTTTAGCACAGTGCCTGGAATATAGTAGATGCTTAATAAATGATTATGGATTGACTGGGTTGGTGGTCTGGCCAAGAGCATACCAGGCAGAGCACATTAATGCTCGGGGGAGATGAGGTCCTAGATCCATACTAGATCATCACAGGGGTGTGGGAATCGGTGGGCAATTGTAAACTTTGGTGCCCACTGCCAGTTCTGGGTTACAGATCCATGGCAGACTGTGAAGAGGACCTGCATCCTAAGAATGGTGTTTTCTGGTAGCGTGGCCCTGAGCAGTGTATTGAGAGAAGAACAAGAAAGGACAAGATCAAAAGCAAGCAGCTCAGACGCCAGAAGCAGAGCAGGGTCTATTACAGCACTTAACCCAGTCTGAAGCTAGCAGAGGAATAACCAATGAAGGCAGGAATTCTGGACCTAAAGAGAACCTACATTTCTTTCATTTTAACTGTTCTAAACCAACAGAACTTTCTAGCTAGTCGATAGAGGCTAAGTACAGCAGTATTCTATTGATGCCCAAAACCAAACAAAGGAACTTGCAGAGTTGGGGGTGGAGGTGGGGACACAATCAGAGCTGTCCTAGATTAAATCGTTTTGAGAGTACTGAATGCTTATAAGTTCCCAGCCTTTCCCAGAGATCCTGGAATAACACAATACTAAATATCCCCAAGAAAGCAGAAACAGAAACATCCCAGACCGTCCCTCTAAAAGTGCTACAGATCCCAGGCCTAACATTGAGTTCAAAGTCAGGAAATACACTAGAAGAATGGACAAACAAAAGAATCCCCCTATAAAGAGCTATTATGGTAGTAGGGAAATTTAAGACAGAAAACAGAGACAAAAGAATGACAACACAACATCATGAAAAACATAGCTTGGGAAAAATAATAATAATTATAATTATTATTATAGCTAGTATTTAAATACCACCTACTATGTGCTCAGGGGGTGTATGTGGTGTTTAGGGAGGACTAACACCTTTAGTGTGAGAGCTCACTGAGCCCTTTTCAGAGCTGCTCATCTACCTTTGGTGTCCACCTTTCACCCAACTCTTACTTGTGGTTCCAAGAAGCTGTAGCACGCATAGCAGCCACACCTAGTAAAACCATTTTGGCAAATGAGCTAAACCAGGTTGAGGGTAACCGACAAGCCTCAAATCTGTTGGTGAGTTAGAGGAATGTCTACCTCAAGCATATAAAGACTTCTTCCTGGCAGAACGGGTGGATGAAAACTTGTTCCAGCAACCATGAAGGCAGCTAAAGCAGGCACTGTGGGGAACTTAGAGCTTGGTCGGATATCACAAACACCAATGTCATCCACTGCATCCTGGGCCATCATTAGCCTTCCTGACTTTTGCCTTGCCACTGGACTTCAATGACTCATGAAGAGAGAATGAGGCTGAAAACTTTGGGGAACTCTTCCACACTTAAATCTAATTCATGCACAAGTCAGGACATTGCCCTGTGATGTTTTGGGTCCTCTTTGAAAACAAAGAAGGAACAACTATGTGCCAGGCACTGTGCCAAGTGCTGCGAAATTATTATCTGATTTGATCCTCACAACAACCGTAGGGGGTAGGTGCTATTATAATCTCCATTTTACAGATGGGGAAACTGAGGCAAGCACAGGTTCAATGACTTGTCCAAAGTCAAATACCTGGTAAGTGCCCGAGGCTGAATTTGAACTCAAGTATTCCTGACTCCAGGCCTAATGCTCTATGCCCTGTGCCGTCTAGGTACCTAAATTTAACTAGAATCCCTGGAGGAGGATGAAGCAAGAGTTAAATAGAATTTTAAAATGTCTTTATAAATGACATGAGAGTACTTCGGGAAAAAAAAAAGGAAACAAAATGAGAGATACAGAAGAAAGACTTGGAAATGGAATTAATAGCTTGAAACAAAAAGTACAAAATTTTGTCCAAGAAAAAAATTCCCTGAAAATTAGAACAGAAGTCAATGACACCAACAAGAAATATGAAAGCAAAGTCAAGCAGGTGAAAAAAAATAAGAGAAAATTTAAGGTATCACACAAAAACAACAGACCTAGAAAACAGACTGAGAAGAAAAAATTTGTCATTGGACAAATCTGTCATCGGACCATTACTTTAAAAGGAGCCCAGACATTCTATATCAAGAAATCTTAAGACTGCCTATATCTCTTAGAACCAGAGAGCAAAGTAGAAACATAGAAAGAAATCAGTGGTCGCCTCCTGAAAAAAAAACCCAAAATGAAAACTCTCAGGAATATCTTAAAAGAAACCTCAAAATAAAAACTCCTCGGAACATCATAGCCAAGATCCAGATTTTTCAGGTTAAAAAAAAATAAAGTGCAAGGAGCTATTGATCAAAGAATTCAAATACCAAGAAGCCCCTGTCAGAATGTCACACATCATTGAGTAGCCATAATTATAAAGCAGTAGAGAACTTGGAATATTCTAGATATTCTAGAAACCAAAAAGTATAGGTATATAGCTAAAAATTATTTACCAAGCCAAACTGAGTATAATACTATGGTGGCAGGGTGGGGACTTGCATGGAAAATGGACCTTTAAGGAAATAGAGGATTTACAAATAATCTTTATTAAAAGACCAGATACTGACTTTTAAGTTCAAACATGAGTTAAAAGGAATGGACATAAAAAGGTAAACACAAATATTCAATGATAAGGAACTAAACAAGCTAAAATTGCTTATATTCTAATACCATCATCAGGGATTATAGAGGGAGCATAAATAGACGAGGCCTGGAATTGGTTCTTGTATGTCTTGATCATCTTAAGAGAAGACTGGAAAGAGGAATACAAAGAGGGCAGAATAAAGGAATTAAAGTTTAGGGAAAATTATCTCACATAATCAGGGTGTGAAATTAGCTCTATAAACAAATTGGAGTGGAAAGAGCAGCTAACACTTCAACTTCACTTTCATCTGAATTGTCAAAAGGAAGGAAAAATACACACACACATATATACACACATGCATGCACATACACATAATTACATACAGAAATACATTTCACTCAAAAGGGAAATAGGAGGGAAAGAGGAGAAGAGGACAAATGAGAGGAAGGGTAAATTAAAGGAAGGATTAGTTCTAAACAAAAGAAACTCTTAATTAAGGATGTTGAAAAATATATAAAGCTCTTTTTGAGGTAACAAAAAAATGGGAATCTGAGAGGGTGTGTCCATAAATTGAGGAATGGTTAAAAAAGTTATCGTATACAAATGTATTGGAATACTATTGTGCCATAAGAAATGATAATGTTGATGATTCCAGAGAAACTTGGGAAGACTTGTATCAATTGTTGAGGAGTGAAATGCACAAAACTGGGAGAGCAATTTCTACAATGGCAACAATATTTTTAAAATAAGGAACTTTGAAGCATTAGGAACTCTGCTCAATGACCAACTACAATTCCAAAGGACTAATAATGAAACATGCTACCCATCTCCTGATAGGTGAAGGACTCAGAGTGAATGCAGAATGAGATATATATTCTTTTGATGTGACCAATGCAGAAATCTGTTTAGCTTGACAATACATGTTTTTAACAAGTGGTTTTTTGTTGTTGTTGTTAATTGCGGTGGGTTTAAGGTAGGAGGATGACAAAGAAGATTTTTGCTGGTTGAAAAAATACAATAACAAAAGTACTAGCAAGCAGTCTACAGCAACATTTTAGAAAGATTATACACTTTGACCAGGAAGATTTTATACTAGGAAAGTAGAGTTGGTTTAATATAAGGAAGATTTATGAACATGGTAAATCATATTAGTGATGTAAATCTAAGAATCTATATGATTATAATGAAAGATGTTTAAAAGACTCTTGGCAAAATCAAATACTCATATTGATAAAAAAATCTCGAAAGCATAAACATAAATGGGCCATTCCTTACTATAGTAAATAGTATCTATCTAAATCCAAAAACAAACACCATATTTATTAGAAAAATTAGAGACCTAGCTGTAGTAATGCCAAGAAAAAGAAACAGAAAAAATAAGCATAGGTAAAATATAAATTTTGATTTTTTGCAACATTATAATATGATAGCATACTTAGAGAACCCTATAGAGTCAACTAAAATTTACTGAAATAATTAGTAACTCCATCAAAATTGGATGACATAAGTTCATATAAATTGTCAGTATTCACATGTGTGTGTATGTGTGAAAAATCCAGCAAAATCTAGCACATAGAGCTAGACAGAGAAATTCCATACGAAATAACAATAGATGCTATAACATATTTAGGAGCATAACCAACAACATTTACCTAGGGACTCTGAATCTAACTAGAGAATATTCTTTGCAGGAATTAAGATAGACCTAAATAATTGGAGAAACATTAATTATTTGTGGATAGATTGAGCCAACTTAACAAAAATGACAATACTACCTAAATTTGCATATTTAGTACTGTATTAGTCAAGCTGCCAAAATAATATTTTATTAACCTATGAAAATATTAGTGGAATTCATATGGAAGACTAGAAAATCAAGTATCTAAAGTATAATAATAAAATAAAGTTGGAAGGAAGGGAGTCTATCAGTACCAAATCTCAGACTATATCATGAAGTAGTAATAACTAAAATGATTTGGTTCTACTTAAGAAATAGGTTGATCACTGTATGAGATCAAGGTATGCAACACACAAAAGCAAACAAAAATTATAGTGTTTGGCAAATATAAAGACTCTAGTTACTGGGGGAAAGACTCATTATTTAATAAAAACTGCTGGGAAAATGGGATAGCATTCTGACAGTTATTAGGTTTAGACCAACCACTTCTACCAAATTGAGATCCAAATGGATACATGACCTAGAAGAAAAGTTACATTATAAACAAATCAGAAGAACAAGGAAGAAATTACCTTTTAGATTCATGTACAGGGTAGAAGTTTGGGACTAAATAAGTTATCACAGAAGATAAAATGGACAGTTTTCAATATATAACATTTAAAAGCTTATTTTTTAACAACAAATCTAGAAGGGAAGCAAACAACTAGGAAAAAAATCTTTAACAAAAAGAAGACTCATACACAAGACAATAAAGAACTGATTCAAATTTATAAGACTAAGAGCCATTTCCTAAAAGATATATAGTCAAAGTATGAACTGGCCATTTTCAAAGGAACAAATCCACCCCATCAACAAAATATAAAAAACATTATAAATCATCAATAGAAAAATGCATATTGAAGCAACTTTTATGTTTTACTTCACCTATCAGACTGGCAAAGATGATAAAAGAGGAAAATGGTGAATATTAGAGGGGCTGTGGGAAACCAGATACACTTGTGCATATAAAAGGATCAGATTATTTGATTT
Source organism: Trichosurus vulpecula (assembly GCF_011100635.1). Taxonomy (NCBI): domain Eukaryota; kingdom Metazoa; phylum Chordata; class Mammalia; order Diprotodontia; family Phalangeridae; genus Trichosurus; species Trichosurus vulpecula. The sequence goes on from NC_050574.1 coordinate 377,972,512, forward strand.
TTGTCAATCTTTGTGTACTTTTTTAAAACAATGTTTTCTAGAAAAATCTAAGCAAATGTCACAAAATTTAATTCATCTTACTTTTCCTTGGTTCAGACTATAAAAGCATCACAAACCATCTTCAGTGCAAAACTAATCAACATAAAAATGTTTTAGCAGGATTTGCCACATATAATAATGAATTGCATTGATGTATTTCCTGGGGCATGTCTTGAATTGGTCCTCTTCGAGAATGAAGAATGATTAACAACAACGACAATGACCAACAACAACATTTGTGCAGCCATTCTGGAAGGCAATTTTGAACTATGTCCAGAAAGTTACCCGTCTGTTGCATGACCCTTCTATAACACAAGTAGGCCTATGCCCCAAAGAGATCAAAGAAAGTGGAAAGTGACTTATACGCACAAAAATAGCAGCTCTTTTTGTAGTGGCAAAGAACCAGAAACCATTGGGGCATTCATTAATTGGAGAATGGCTGAACAAATTATAGTATATGAATGTAATGAACTACTACTGTGTTTTAAGAAATGTTAAGATGGAAGTTTTCAGAGAAACTTGGGAAGGTTTGTGTGACCTGAGGAGAATCAGGAGAACAATTTAAGCAGTAACAACATTGTAAAGATAAACCTTGCAAAAGATCTAAGAACTGAATTCAATGCAATGCCCAACCAGGAGTGTGAAGTAAGATACATTTTTTGAACATGGCCAATGCATGAAATTGTTTTGCTTGATTATGAATATTTATTATAAGGGTTTTTCTTTCTTTTTTCATGAGGTGGGGAGGTGGGAGGGAGAGAGATGGATTTTCATCAAGTGAAAGAAGTTTTTAAAAAATAATATCAATGTATAAAAGAGACATATGCTCAACAAAAGTAGTTATCATTGTGTTGGAGTAGATCCAGTATAGAGTTCAAATTGAAGATCTATTACCAATAAATGGTGATGTCCTTCAGGTTTGCTGTTTACTGGTTGTATCTAGTTTAGAAATACTGAAGAGGTTCCTAATAGAGATAAATAACCTCTTAGCCTGAGAATCCACAAAGAAAATACCCAAATGGATTAAGGAATGTCTATTGCCTAGACTACGACATGTTTTTATGAACAAACTACAAAGTTTGTCCATTATCATATATATCTGAAACAGAATTCTCATGGACAATTACATAGGCTAAGAGTTGAACAAGAAGAGGAGAGCAGGCTATAAAGCCTTTGAGAAATTGCAAAGCACCTTTAATGGTCCAAACTTCTCATAGAAACAAAGTTCCTTCTTTTTAGCATTAACATTCTATTAGTGTTGCTGCATGGAAATGAGATATGGGATATAACTGTCTCTGAAATAATAACATTTTATTTATATAGCTTTTTAAGGCTTGCAAAGCACTGTATAAACATTACAATTGAAAATAAACATCACACAGAAGGCAATGGAGAGACACATGGTAGATGTAAACACACAGCAACATATAACCAATGAAGAACTTCAAAGAACAATAATAAAAACTGTCATCAAGGAAATGTATGCTAGGGAGAGATGATGAGCTGGTCATATAGTGAGACCAAGCCATTACTGGTAGAACAAGAGGGTTCCACTGATAATTCTTGTAGTATCAAGCCAAAGCAAGAATAGCTTCCCCCTTTTGGTGAATTTATGGGAGGACATAGATAAGTACTGAACAGGATGGGCAGGCATTTGTGTAATCTGCACCCCTGAATGGAATTTCCAAATTAATGAGATCATACATCCGTTTGAGTATTTGGGTAAACATAAAAAAATTACCCTCTATTTCTAGAAACCAACTTCATAATTACAAGCAAAGAGATAAAAGTTTTAATGGGTTAGGCAGCTAGATGGCATAGTGGATTGAGTGCTCGGCCTGAAATCAGGAAGATCTGAGTTCAAATTCTGTCTTAGACACTTAACTAGCTGTGTGACTCCGCACAAGTCACTTAACCTCTGTCTGTCTTAGTTCCGTTAAATATAAAATGGTGATATCAGCACTTACCTTCCAGGGGTGTTGTGAGAACAGTAAAACACTTATGCTTAATATTTGCTAGTTTCTTTCCTTTCATTACAAACCCAAGACGAATTCACAATGTGACATGGAAGCAAAAAAAAAAGCTAATGCTATCTTTGGATATAGTTTCTAAGCTATAAAACTAGGTAAAGATAGCCCAATTATACTCTACATTGCTCAAACCACTATAGAGTGTTTCTAGGTCCCACCATTTAACTAAGACATTTATGGGCTGGATGATGAAGGACCTTGAGTTCATGACATATGAAAACTTATTGAAAGAACTGAGGAAGGCTTAGCATAGTGAGACTTAAGAGACTTGATAGTCATTCTCAAGTATTTGAAGTTTTATAGCCTATAAAAGGTATTGGCTTATTCTTCTTGATCCTAGTAGATAGATAAAGGAATAATGGGCAGAAATTGTAAAGAGGGAAATTGAGGCGTCAGGTAAGAAAACATTTCCTAACAACTTAGCGTCATTCAAAAATTGGAACAGGTTACATTTCCATAGGGTGTTCTTCCTCAGAGAGAGGTCTTTAAGCAAAGACTAGATGGACCATGTAGCCCATAAATGGGATTCTTTTTTCAGGTACAGATTGGACAAGATGGCCATCGAGGTCCTTTTAATTCTTAATCTCTGAAGAAGAAATGCACCCCAACATTGGAACAGGAAGGTTCTCAAAGTTCCTCTCGAGTTTTGAGTTGGTGGTCTTGTTCAAAATCACCCGAGCGATTACTTTGCCGTAAACTCGAAACTTTTTAATTTTTAAGGAATCTGCAATAATTTGTAAAAGATTACTATACATTGCAATTTGGGTTGGTGATGGGAGAGAAGAAAACTAATCAATTCTTTCAAGAGAATAAAATTCAGCGTTTGGGGGAAAGCAGTTATCTTGTAGTAGTCTCTCCTCTCTAGTCCTCTCCGGTCAGAAGGTTTCATCCACCTGAGGATCATCCTCTCTCTCTCCGGCTTTCCACAAACCTTCACGCCAGCCAGGAGATTACGCTTAGGGAAGGTGGGGGACCATGGTGGTCGGGTTAAAAAAAAAGGGTGGGTGAGGACTCCAAATACCCACCCAACAAACACATTTTCAAACCCTTCCGAACTTTGGCCAGAAGGAGAGTGGGCGTGGCCAAAGGCTCCTCCCTCACTGCGCAGAAATAAAAAAAAGCGAGGGGTGTGGCCTGTTAATCTTAAGCATGGAGGCGGAGGGGGAGGGGCAGAAGAGCCTAGAAAGGGAAGGATGCGTTCAGAACTCCCTCCCAGCCCGCCCCTTCTTCCAGAGTTCCCACCCCCTGCACGTAAACTCACGGGGTGGGAGGAGACTCCTCTGCGAGGGCCCCGCCTCCTCTTTGAATATTGATAAGGTGAGCGTCGGCGTAGCCCTCCTTCCATTGAATGAGACTGTGTCGCGTGGCCCGGCGTCGGCGTGACGGTTGGACGCGGGTGCGGCACTGCGGGTCCCGATTGCTGCAGCCGCTTGTCAGTGTGATGAAGATTGGCACCCAGGTAAGCTGTCACTCAACCGCTCCGCCGCCGCCGCCGCCGCCGCCGCCGCTCTCCGCCGTCCCTATCAATCACACCGGCCTCCCTGCCGCCGCCCCACTGCTGCCGCCCAGGTCGTTCGTGGGGAGAAGAGATGCCACATAAACCGCGCCCAAGGGCATGGAGCAGGGACGGGGAAGGGGAGGGTGGGGCGCGTTTGAATGCAGGAGGGACCGGAAAGGCGGGGGAAAGAGAAAGCAGAGGGAGGTGGTCCACCCTGCAATCTTGATAGGGTTTTAACAGTATTTGTTTTAATACGTGAGCTTATGGAGGAGGAAATTTCTGGAAGGAGCCGCCGCGCTGGGCCCCGCTGTGAGGCGCGCGCTCCTAAACCGTCCCTTGTGGAGCACTGCGCGCGCTCCTGCACGGGGCGGGGAAAAGGGGGAGGCGGACGGCCGGGGAGGGGAGGGCAGAGCCGGGGAGGGGGCATGGGGAGGCGCGCTCGTCCGCGCCACGGGGTGTGCAGCTCGGCGGGAGGGAGCTGGGAAAGGAGGAGGAGGAGGGGACGAGGGAGCCGGGGTTGAAGCGGGCGGCAGCTGGTCGCCGCCTCCAGTTGAGCGGTCTTCGCCGCGTCTGCCGTGGGGTGCACGGGCCGGGGGGGGTGTCTTTTTTAGGCTGTTGGGGAGCAAAACCGTTTAAAGGGACTGGTTGGGCGATTTGCTGCATCCCTGCTGCTTGCACCGACACAGTTTGGTGCAGCTTTTTAGGCTTTGGGGGTTTCTTGGGGGGGAGGGGGGAAAGGAGGCTGGAGGACCGCGAGGGCAGTGGGGAGAAGGGAGGTTGTATAATGGTGGAAGGAAGAGTTGAAGATGGCGGCTCCTCCTGCTCCAAGGATGGGGGCAGGGAAAACCCTGGAAGAAGGAGTAGGGGGGCGGGAAGCACCTCCCCGGCTGGTGTGCAGGCGGGTGACTCGGGTTCGCCAGTTTGGGGAGGATTTACCCCCTTCAGCCGCAGTAGTGGTTACAGGCCGGAGTCGTATCTGGCGAGGAGCAGGCTTTCCGAGCCTTGCATGGGACATTACAATTTCGTTTGCATTTTCTGTGGCCTTGGCTTCCACGTGCACTATCGGGGGACATGCGATCAGTTCCCATCACTACAACTTTTGCACTCGATGGGACGCTGGTGACCAAAATACCGTTAATCACTGTAATGATATAAACATAACCGAGCCCTTGAATCGACCATAAACACTGACTTCATTGCATTCTTCTTAATGTTTTCCTTCCTATTCTAACAAATATCTTTTTACAGAGTCAGATCATTAAGAACGAAGAATAATTTAAAAGATCTGTACCTCGTGTCTTACACAAGTCAAAATGTGCAGTAGGCCCCTTAAGGCTTACATCTTAGAATCCAGGGAACTAGTCACAAATCAGTGGAAGCATAGAAGGGCTGGAGGGAAAGTTAAAGACCTTTAGTTATTATTCCAAATAGAATTTAGCAGTTTTCTTCATCTTTGTAAGGCTGACTCAGTTAAACATTTCGGAAACTTCTATGCAGTAGTAATAGCTGACATTTAAATACATTTTGTGAAGTTTATAAAGTGCTTTGCATACATCTCAGACCTCATAACAACTCCACAAGTGTTTGTATCCCCTTTTTACAGGTCAGAAAACAGCTCAGAGGTTTAAGTAACTTGAGTTGCCCTTTACTACTAATAAATATGGCAGGTAGGATTTTAAACCTTGGAGTCTTCCTGATTCCAAGTTTAGCACTCTTTGGATACCCCAGAGTCTTTTCCAACCTTTCCAAAGCCAAACCCTATCTGTTAATCCTGTTTAACTCCTTGAGAAATTTGACTCAAATTTGTTCTGCCTCCACTTTAGATCTTCTCACTTCTCAATTTGTTAAAGAGTCTGGCTTTTTAACTCATCCATTCGACAGAAACTGTTTTGAAAGTCACAAGCCCTCAATTGTTTTTGAATACATTTTATTGATACATTTTGTTTTAAAATTTGTTTACTGTATCCTTCCCATCCCAGAGTCTTTCCTTAAAGCATAAGGATCAGAACTGCAGTTGAGATTCTCTCTACCACTGCAGGTTGCCATCTTTTTAGCAACTTAATATTCTTAAGTGAGTTAAGTGACTTTAAATAATAAAAGAGAGGAAAGGAAAAAAAATTGTAAAACTAGGCACCATATCAAAAAGATTGGATATACACAGTGTTCCACACTCATGGTCCCCTCCTCTGCTAAAATTTAAAAAGAATAGGAAAGGTGTCTTTACACATAGCTCTTCTTTGATAACTGAACTTGGTCAATTGATCTTTGCATTTCTCTTGTCATTCTTTATATTGTTTTCCTGGTTCTTTCCATCCTTTTCTGTGAAGAAGCAACTGTACTCTGCATCAACTAGTGACTTCTAAATTGCAAAATACAACTTCATCTTGGTTCTGATCCTTCTCGACTTCTTTACTGTCTTCTCTTGGATACTATCTCCTCTCTAGGTTTTTGAGATGATGCTCTCTCTTTCTCTTGCCCTTCCCCCGTTGCCTTTCTTTCCCTGCCCCCACTATTGTTTACTAATTTCTTATGGTAGTTGGTCATCCATATCATGAGCCCCTCATTACAGGTGTCCCCCAAGACTCTATCCTAGGACACTATACTTTTTCTGTTGGTGACCTCATTAGCTCCCATAGATTTAATTATTTTTATGCAGAGGAGCTCCAGATCTAGATTATGCAGCCCTAGTCTCTTTCTCAAGCTCCAATCCAGTCCTGCATTACTATCTGCTCCAAAACCGAACCTATCCTTCCCCACCATCTACCCTATCAAAAGCTTCTGGGCGGTCTAGAACGTTTGAGAAAAGGCTCTGGACAATTAACTGATTATTTGGTAACTTTGAAGAGTAAAGTTTCAGTAGAGTGGGTGTAAATATAGTCAGATGTCTAGGTTTAGAGAAGGGAAGAGATGTTTAGGGGGTAGAGAAAAGAGGTGACTTGGTTTGACAGTGAAAGGGAGGAGAAGTAGAATTAAGTGACTTTTAAAGGTTGGGGTAGTTTTGAGCATATTAGTAGGAATCAGGGAGGGAAGGAGCTATTCCCCTTTTCCTCTCCAAAGCTTCTTGATTTTTGAAAATAATAGCTGGTACTTCTCACCTCAAAAAAGGGGAAGCATCCCTTTGTAACAAAGAAAAAGAAAAATTGACTATGTTTGAAAAAATGTACCTTATTCTTGTAGTCTACCATTTTTTTTGGAAAGCTGTTCACTATTACAGACTGCATTTTTGAAAAATTGGTGTGATATGTCTTCCGTCAAGTAGGTAATTTGATGTTTTTTATTCTCAACTTAAGAACCACCAAATCAGAACAAGAAAAAAAGAGCGTGTACATGAAACTATGAATCTCTTAAGTACAGCTTGCTTTTCCTTTTAATTATATAATAAATTCAACATGTTACTTTCCAAGCTGTTTTACTTGGCTGTGTTTCATTCTGGCCTTCCTTCTGTTCTCTTCATTGCATTAAAAAAAAGTTTCAGTAATCCTTTTTATTTTTTTTTTTGAGGTAGGGAAAGAGGCGCAACCTTTACAATTCCCCTCCTCCCCATGGAAAAAGAAAAGAATAATTTATGTAACAAATATGTCCAGCAAAATAAGTCCCTACATTGACCATGTCAAAAGATGACTTTCATTCTTCCCCCTTGAAATTATTGACTCTCAGGAAGTGGATAGCATACTTAATTATCCATCTGAGGAATCATGGTTGATCTTTGCATTGACCAAAGACCTTAAATCTTTCAAATATGGGTTTTTTTTCCTACAATATTGTTATTATATAAATACATTGTTCTTTTAATTTTGCTTATTTCTCTCTGCATCAGCTAATACAAGTCTTGCTCGATTTCTCTGAAATTGTTTTGCCATTTATTTTGTGGCACATTAATACTCCATTACATTCAGATACCATAATTTGTCAAGGAGGTAATTCGAGGTAGAGGACAGCAATTGTTTGACTTTAACAGTTTGTTTTTTTTTTTTTGCTTCCTTAGAGAACTCAACAAATCACCAAAAAGCAAACAAACTATTTCAGTTACTCTTCATGAGTTATTGAAATGCCACATATTGATGTTGGATGTAAGGTTAAAGAGCAACAACTTGTAATATTGTCTTTGTGGCTATTACTAACCCTAAAACTAAGTGCATTTATTTTATACAAATATACTTTAATTTATCTTCATATTGAAAGTCAAGGGGAAAATTATGCCTAGAACCTTTGGAATTCCTTGATCCACATAAATCTTTATGTTAAATAATCAGTGGAAGTGGCCATAGATATTAATAGATCATACATACATATGTACATCAAAGGTACATAAGATGCATATATACACATAGATAAATATATGTGTATTTGTATGTGTGCTTATATATAACAGCATTTATGAATTAAGTTTGCCATCTTAATATGGGCGTGGTTCGTGGTGCTCCAAAACAATTGTAGTAGTAATGTCAAAGATCACCGTAACAGATGTAATAATAATGAAAAAATTTGAAATATTATGAGAATTACCGAAATGAGACACACAATGTGAGCACATGCTGTGGGAAAAATGGCACCAGTAGACTTGCTTGATGCAGGGTTGCCACAAACCTTCAATTTGTAAAAATCGCAATCTCTTCTAAGTGTAGTAAGATGAGGTATGCCTGTAGTATCATGAGAAAATGTTTTATAGGAATGAAATTTTTTAGATGTGCTTTTTCCACTTAAAGGTGACATAAACAACTTTATTAAAAGGTTTTTATTGTTCGAGCATATTTAAACAGGATTTTGCATGTTGTCTCTTTTTTTTAATTGTACAGTTAAGAAATTGTCAAGAAAAATGTGCTAGTAAACTCATTAGTAATGTGATCTTGTGGTAGAAGCATTGATTTTGGAAGAAGGAACACGGTTTCAGTTCTAGCTTCTATTTTTCCCGCAAATATTAAGTCCTTAAAATGCTAGGAACTGTGTTAAGCTTGGGGAATTCAAAGATAAAATCCATCTAGCTCCTGTTCTTAAATTGCTTAGATTTTCTTAAAATCAATTCCACTCACTTGGTATGAATTTTTCCCCCCGTTTCCCTCCTTAAAATAAAGATAAGAAGCCATTAATAAGGATATTTCAAACAAAAAATAATGTATGCTTTAAATAATGAACTCAAGGTTTAAGCTGTCTGCTATGTGGATATAAATACTTTAGGGTGTAAATGGATTTTATATCTTAGTTCTTTCCCTTTAAATGTTTGCATAAATTAATAGCTTTTTTAAAACTACAGATGCCAGAAAACTGGTATATTTTTAATTTCCCCAAAGTACAAGAATTAGGCATCAATACTTTATTTACCCAGATGTCATTTAATTGTCATTCTCATCTCTTTGGAGTGAAAGCAGATGCCTACAAAATACATGTAATAAAATTTACACTATTTCTTGTAGGAAAGACTTCTCCTCCCCAGGCTCTTAACTAGAAACTGTTTACTATTATTTTACACAGAATTCTAATAATTTTAGTTATCTGGTTTTTCAGATGAGACAGATTAGTTGGGGTCAGATGTGCTGACTGCAGTAAGAAGTAACCACTGGCAATTTGACAGATAAAAAGGCATAGAAGAGAGCAGATGATATTCTATAGCTGGACCTGGAGTCCACTCACATTTATTGTCTGTGTGACCACTGGCAAGTCTCTTAATTTCTTTGAGCCTTCATTTCCGGGCCTGTAAAATGAACAGATTGGACTAGTTGGCCTTTAACGTATCTTTTAGTTCTAAATCTATAATCCTATAATAACTGTAAAAGCAAAGCAAAAGCCCAGCAATTAGAAGCCTGGAGAAAGCAGGAGGAGGAACCGTATCTCTCACATGGTGGTCACCTCAAGATCAACTCCTAGCAGCTGTCAAGCAAATAGCCCTGCCCTCTTCTCTCCTCTGACACTGCTCTGGTACAGATCTTCATTGCTTCACACTTAAACTATTGCAGTAGTCTGCTGATTGGTCTCCTTGGCACAAAGTTCTTCCCACTCCAGGCCATCCTCCTCTTGTCTGTCAGTCTTCTTCCCAAAGTATAAGTCTGACCAGGTCACTTTACTCTGCAGTGACTATTTGTCACTTCCGCGATCAAATATGAAATCCTTTGTTTGGCATTCAGAGACCTTCATACCTGACCACCCCACCCCCACCTGACCTTTTTCTGTTTTCTTACCCTGCATTATGTACTCTGTAATTCTGTTGCACTTTTCTCCTTGTTCCTCCAATAAGACCAACTCTGACTGGTCATTTTCACTGGCTGTTTTCCATGTCTCGGAACGCTTTCCCTCTTCATCTTGGTCTCCTGGATTCCCTGGTTTCTTTTAAGTTCTAACTAAAAGGGTACCTTTTTATAGGAAGCTTTTCCCGTATCCCATTCATTCTAGTGCCTTGCCTCTGATGATTATTTCTGGTTTATCTGGTATGTAGCTTATTTGCATGTAGCTGTTTGCACGTCTCCAATAAACTGTGAACTTAAGGGCCTGGACTGTGGTACATAGTGGATACTTGAATGCTGTGCGGTTGTGTCTAACTCATTGTAACCCCATATGGGATTTTCTTAGCAAAGATATTGGAGTAGTTTGTCATTGCTGCCTTCTGCTCATTTTACAGATGAGGAAACAGGGTTAAGTGACTTGCCTAGGGTCCCACAGCTAATAAGGGCCTGAGGCCAGATTTGGATTCAGGAAGATGAGTCCAGGCTGGGCATTCTATCCACTGCACCATTTAGCTGCCCCCCAGTAGACACTTAATAGGTGTTTATTAACTGTTTCTGACCTAAATAGTAACCCTCTGGGTGAATGGTAAAGGGCTTTTTTATGATTGGAGGCCAAATCAGACAGTTTTTCTGGGTCAGCTGACCCTTCCCCAGCAGGTAGGTTTCTTTAGTCCTGTTGACTGAGCTGCCAACCTTGACTGATCCTGAGCACCAACCCCTACCAGAGCAGGGATCCCCACTGAACCTGACCCACCTCAAGCACCGAGATCCTCTATCTTTTTTAGGGGGTTTCTGCTCAGGTTCTGGAACTTCCAGGAATTCCTCTGCCTTCCAGAGAGTGAATAGAGCTCTTCACCTTACTCCAGACTGGTTTATATGCCAAGGCCCATAATTATGCCCAATGCACTGAGGTTGGTCCCCCTATATCAGGTAAAATAACAACATAGAGACTTGTCCCTATGTATTGAAAGCGAAGCTGTCATCATCAGGTGTGCCCCTCTTGTCCCTTTCCTTCCCTAGCTGAACCCACTGGTGACTGCTGGCCTGGGAGAATTTACCATGACTAGTGGTGCCTACTTTCTTTGCTTCTTGACTGTTTGTGATTTGAATGAGATGGGAGTCAGCTCTGTATCTTCTGTGACTCAGGACCACCAGGTCTGAACCATTTGCCTCCTCCGTTATCTCTTAATGTCTTCTTGTCCTTACAGCCTTCCTTCATCTTGTACCCTTAAAAATTCCTGGCATTTCCATCTCCCCTGTAGCTGAATTTTGTATATGTTATCACCTCCATTTAGAGTGTGAGCACCTTGAGAGCAGGGATTTTCTTGATTTTTTCTGAACATTTTACACAAACTGTATGCTATATACAGTTAGCCCTGGAAAACATGAAAATGGGAGAATGGAAGCTAGGTTTGTAGTCAGGATGTATGTTCAGACCCTAGTTCTAAATATCTCTGACCGTGGGCAAGTCACTTAACCTTTCTGGCCTGTTTCCCATCTGTAAAAACTAAGATAATTATATTAGTACATCTTACTTCATGGGCTTTTGAAGAAGGTCTTGTATAAATGCGAACTGCTATTTACTATGGTGTCAGGGGAAACAGCTCTGCCAGCCTCAGAGTTAAATTGCACCACATAATTGTTATGCATAGGTATGACCCCAGTTTCTCAAAAATAAAAATACTTAAATTATATTCAGTATGCTTTATTTAAGAAAGTATACAGTTGAGAAAAATTTTCTGTAAAAATGATTAAAACAAAAATTTAGGTACTAAAGCAGGTAAACTTCTGTTACTCTATTTGGAGAATTCACCAAGAGTGCATAAGTGAGGTATCAGTATAGTGGAAAAGAGGAATGAATTCGTACTCAAACCTGGATTTGTAATCCTAGCTCTGTCATTTATTAGCTGATCTTGACAAAATCATTTAACCCCTCAAGAGCTAAAGCTTGTTTCCTACCAGTAGAATAATGATAACAGTACAGAGTGTTCTAGAACTGCCTCCTCTCCACAGTTAAAAGTTCATGTGTGAAAAGTGCTTTATAATTGTACTGTGTTGTATACAGTTTGGGAGAATGAGTCAAAAGAGTAAATCTTAGGATTAGTTAAAAATTCAGCCTCTTCAGGTTTCTGAGGGAAGGAATTGAACCTCTCTGACCCAACCTGATTAGGCCTTTTGCCACTAGTAACTCTGAAAGTGGTAGTTATTTACATATTCAGATTAAATATCCTCTGCTCTGGGTGATCCAGTCACTAAAATCTGCTTGCTAAGTAGTAGGCTGGGCAAACAACCCCTAGGACTGTTACAACTTGGGTTAACTAATTAACATTTAATTAAAGAATTTGAGAAACACAGCTTCTAAGTTGGAGAGGGTATAAGTATGGTTCAGATAAATACATGACATTTGTTTTATTTAATTTTTTGGATAGAATTAATGTCAGAATGGGGAACATTGGCTCTGTTGTGTGTATCTTGGCAAATGAATTGAAAATATGTAGCCTCAATATATAAAATTAAGCTATTTGGTTCATAAAGTTATTTTCCAACCGTAAGGCCCATGATTTTGAGTTCTTTTTGATGTCACTATTTAGAAACTAGTAAAACTTTATTTAAAAAAATATTCATGGTTAACTTGGTCATCATTTACTATGGAAATATCATACAATGTTATAGTAGCTAACAGATAAGATATTCAATTAGTCCTTACTAAGATATTGAAATGGATTTGTGATGTCACTGTTGCCAGAATCCTTAGCAATCACAATCCGACTGTGCCTGTCTGTCTGATGCAGGTCTTGTGGGAGTCCTCCTCTGGCAAGCTTGCCAAGAACGAGTCCACCCAATGGACTAAAGACATTCCCCACTCTTGATGTTTGTTACCTCTTGCTTTGAGCAGCTTGGTGGTACAGTGGACAGAGTGAAGGGCCTGGAATCAGGAAGACTCATTTTCCCGAATTCAAATGTGGCTGTGTGACCCTGAACAAGTCACTTAACTGTTTTGCCTCCGTTTCCTCATCTATAAAATGAGCTGGAAAAGGCAATGGCAAACCATTCCATCATCTTCAAGAACACCCTAAATGAGGTCGTGAAAAGTCAGATACAACTGGAAAACGACTGAACAAAACCTCTTGTTTTTCCCATTTTATTAACTTTTCTTTTTTATTACAACTTTTACAATACTTATTAATTTCTTTTTTGTCACATATAACAGCCTGCTTATGTCCACTATGTACCTTTCCATTGCAATTTGAGTGATCTTTAATTTCAATTTTTTAAAGACTATAGCATTCCATGATTCCCAGCCACACAACATTAGAAGAATAAAGGGTTTTATTACAGGAAGACGCTTTGATGACATTATTAAGAACTTTGTACTTTCCCCAAAGCACTCCAGCCTCATTTCCTCCTGTTTTAATTCTGGGCCCAGTTTATTAGCCATACATAGTATCTGTCCAAGATAAATAATGTGGTTTCTGATTCCACTGTATTCAAACTGTACTCTCCAGTTACCAGCAATCTGTTAACTGATCAGGGCTTTTTTTTTTCAGTCAACCTCCTTGGAGCTTTTGATACTTTTGACCATACACCTCCTGTCACTTCAGTGTTGTTTTATTTTTTTTTAAGTAAAGCAATGTGCTTTAATAGATAAAATATAAGCAGGGTGAAAAGAAAATAGACTGCTATTGAAGCAGTGACGAGAGAGTTGAGTAGATAAACCTAGCCCCAACCTAGAAGATATAGACTCTTTCTGTAAATTTATGTATATATATGTAGCTTTGATATGTATAAATAAATTTTTATTGATATATAAATTAATTGGTATTCACAAGTACTGCTGGAGAGAAAAGACTGCTGTGTTTGTTTTGTATGAATTTTAGCTGCAGATAGCATGAAAACTAATCAGCTGAGATCTTTAATAAATGCAAAATATATTGGCACAATGAGAATTTTTCTTGAGAAGATTAGATAACTTTAACAGTAACTACATCTGTGACATCAATAGGATTGATTTCATTGTATAAATTTGCTTATAAAATTTGCAGTTCAGAACTTGGTCTTATGAACAAGAATGCTTAATATTATTTGTTTTGTGATAGTACATTGAAGCAAGCATTTGGATCTGAAAATCTTAATATGTCTTGGCTACTGAAGAATTTGTGGTTTATTAAACAAGAAAATAAAAAAATTGTTACTGTTCATAACATTGGTGTCAAATGCAGTTTTCTGTTGTAGTTACGACAACATAACAATCTTGATTAGTGAAAAGAATTATGAGTGACAATCTCATAAGTCGCACCACATTTTTGAGAACCGTTGAGCAACAATCTCAACCACTGCTTAATCCATAATATGATTGATACTTATATTGCAGATTGATATTGCAGAGAATTTTGTCAAAAATAGCTTGTTTTGTATAAAATCTTTTATGTAAAATTGTAATAAATTAATCGTTTTAAAAAGGAGTGTGAAAGTTTTTATTTTAAAAAAAGGAGAGTTAGGCATTACTATATAAAGTTTTAAAATCACTCCTTTAGAATGATTATGGCTATCATTCAGGAACATCTCACATATTTTTGGACTTGACATAATTAGCTCAATGTTATCCAAGAAACAGAAGCATCTAGAAGACATATGGGGCATCTCCCCTCAAGTTGGACTCTGCCCTTTATTGTTTCCATGACAATGGAGAGAATACCTTTAGAGAGCATACGTCCTCTTTTTTATGGATGATATCAGTGGTCACAGGGTCATCGAATAAGCTAATATGTTAAATTTTTCAAGGAATTTTCAAGTCTGAAATATAACTATATACTATTTTCCTGACCTTGATCTAGTTAGGATTTTTAAAAATTAAAATATGGTTACATATTGGATATAGGGAGGATATGCAGATAGAAGAGTGTATCTGCAGAATCACAGGATCTCTGTGTTGGAAAGTCAAGTGTATAACTTTATAGTCTTATTAAATTTCTTCTTGGGGGTTAGGGAGAGGAATTTTAGAGCTGTTTAATGATGTAAATTTCATAGTGTCCTAGAGCTAGAAGGATCTTTAAGAGGTCATTAGGTCTAGTCCCCTATTTCCAAATAAGCGGAACATCTCTAAATCAGCAGTGGTTGACATTTCTCAAAGAGAGAGTGATGACCCATTTTCCCCTTATTATTTAAAGTTCTGAACTGTCTTCCTTCTTCCCTCCTCACTCCATACAAGGCCAACATTTCACACACACACACACACACACACACACACACAACCATACTATGCATACTTCTGTTCATCAACTTTTTCTATGGAGGCAAATAATATCTTCCTTCATAGGTCCTTTGTAGTTGATTTGAGTATTATTAATACTCAGAATAACTTAGTCGTTTACATTATTCTTTGAACAATATTGATGTTTCTCTATACAACTGTTCTTTGTTCTGCTCATTTCACTTCATTATTCCATGCCAGTCTTTCCATGTTGTCCTAAAATCGACCTGCTCATAATTTCTTATAGCACAGTAGTATTCTGTCATAATTATATACCACAATTTGTTTAGACATTCCCCAGTTGATGGGCATCCACTCCTTTTCCAATTCTTTGCCACCACAAAGAGAGCTGCTATAAATATTTTAGAACATATAGGTTCTTTTC
The DNA here is from genome assembly GCF_011100635.1 of Trichosurus vulpecula. Taxonomy (NCBI): domain Eukaryota; kingdom Metazoa; phylum Chordata; class Mammalia; order Diprotodontia; family Phalangeridae; genus Trichosurus; species Trichosurus vulpecula. The sequence continues at coordinate 377,987,930 of NC_050574.1, forward strand.
CTTTTTCCCTGATCACCTTGGGAAATAGACCCAGTTTTATAACTCTTTGGGGATAATTTCAGATTGTTCTCCAGAATGGTTGGATCAACTCACAGTTCCACGAACAGTGTATTAGTGTCCCTTAAATTTCATCTTACTGGATTTGGCATAGTGTTTTAGCCTGAGATACTCTCTTATACGGGGTACTCCACCAACTTTGTCATCTACAAGTTTGCTATGTATACTCTTATCTAAGTCGCTGGTAAAAATCTTAACACAAGGATTAAACAGATTCTTGTGGACACAAGAACTAGACTTGCTCTACCTGGCTCCAGAGGCCAGAAATAATAATGTGATAGAATTACAGTGGAAAATTGAGGCTTAAAATGAGGAGAAATCCAAATAAGCTATCCAAAAGTTGAATAGACTGTTTTGGGTGAAGGCTGAATGACCACTTGTTGGTGATATTAAAGAAGGCATTCTTGGTCAGGTACGGGTTGTACTATAGTTTTTTTGAGTTAATAACTTTGAAATTCATCCGGATGTTGCAAGAAATTGATTCAAAATTTTGTCTGGTGTAAATTGAAATAAAGACTGCTGGTTATACATTGTTGCGTTGTATAGTATTTTTGTAGCAAGATGTGATTTATCTCACTTTGCTTAAGGTGTTAAGTTACTTAAGAGCCAGGGAAAACCCGTTTGTTTTTCAATTTTTTGCAGTCAGCCTTCACTGATAAAGCACACAAATGAAAACTAAAGAAAAATTGTTTTATAAATGAAGGAGAATGAAACTGTAAACTTCCATTCTTTTTATCTGTAATTAATACATTTTAAAGAATGAATGTATTGACTTTACTTCATTTGATCCTTTTTGTTTTTGGGTACTCTTTTTATTTTTATCTGGCTTTATATGACTATACATATAATTTATATAATTATAATGTGGCATGGGCTGTCTTCCACATGTAGTATGAGGATGTCATGTGCCTTGGCAAAGGATAGCATAGACATCTCTAGCCTGCCCCCCCAACCCCTTTCTCCAAAGGAGACTATTTCCTGCCAGAAAACGCAGATGGTTAAAGCCAGAAACTTGGCCACTCTATTCTCCTCAGAGACAGAGGTTACTAGGTTAGAATTACAACTACCTGTTCCTTTAAATATCATATTCTAGGCTGGGGATGTGGTTTCCAAGTTCAAGCTAACTTCTGATTGCTGTTTTGTTAATGGGGGAAGGAGGACCTCAAGCTTTGTGTCCAGGGATCATCTCCCTTCACAAATACCAGTTCCACAATGAACACACATGACGGTAGCAGAGAAATCCATTTATCCAAGTTGAATAGCAAAAATGGAAATCAGAGAAAGTATACCTAAGAGAATATGTACCAGACAATAGAGTGAGGTAACAGCCCCACTAAGAGTCCTTGTTCTCACCCAAGGGGAAGTTCCCCACAGTCTCTGGTATAGCAGGCTAGGGACAGGGACATGTTGGAGACCACTAGTTTTTTCTCTCACTTCGGCTTCTTCCCAGAGTCTTTTCCTTCAGCAACATTAAGTGAGGCTGATGTTTTCTCCCTGGAAACCATAAGAACCTGAAATGACTACAGAATCCGAAGAAACTGAAGGGACTCTAAAGAGAGACTGAAGACACTCTACCAGGAAGAAAACTGAAGCGCTCGGCTTTTCCTGTTCTCACCAACTCTGACTCCCCTTGAGGGTCATAAAGAGAGTCCCACACCAGTGGTCCTTGAAACTCAGGTTACAGTAGTGAGATGTATCACTTCATGTATGTCTTCCCATAATTGTAATTTGACCTTCCTTATGGTAATAATCTGTTATTTTTATGTACTGTTTAGCCATTCTTCAAAAACTGAGTTGAATGGGTTGTTTTTAGTTTTTTTGTCAGAAGCATGTTGCTTAGAATTATTTTTAATAGATAATTTTTCCCATGCTTAAGTTATATTTATGAGTTTTTGGGAAAAAGATGTCTGGATCACACTCTGAATTTACCTCACGACAATTTATTGACTCACAGCATTTTATTGACGTCAAGGCTGACATGTAGTAAAAAGATATGACAAGATTTGCCTGTTGACTTTAATGGGTCTTAGTCCTGAGAGAATTGGTTTGGGGGGGGGGTAGTATTGGGTTAGTGGCCTGTGAAAATTATAGTTGATGGAGTTTTGTCCATATACCTTAGCTTCAGGTAATGGAATTTCCACTGCTGTATGATCATACCATCACAGGTAAAACATACAAGCATATAAGTAAGGTACATTTAAGTTTGTATGATGTATTTGGTACCTTGTCACTATATCCTGTGAATTCACTAATCATCTTTGGCTTTTTTGGTCCATAACTTCTCCCTTTACCTGTTCCCTGTTGAATAATCTGGAGGGGAATGAGGTGTGGTGGGTAAAGTCTGAATAACCTTCACCATTCTATTGGTTTAGTAGTGTCCTTTGTGTGTGGGAAGATCAGGTTGAGATGTATAGCTGAGGTTGGGGAAGTGGAGCAAAGGTCATCAGTTGGTTTGGCTTCATTTGCATCCAAAGTACTTCAGCTGTAGTCTGCTAACGTGCTATGGTTGGTAAGTCTCAGCTCCAGAGAAGGGATATAGCTCTTCTAAGCCGGTCCTGTTAGCCGATGGCTAAAGCACTTCTTACTGATGATTTTAGCCCAGCTTGTTCCCAGGAACACATCTCAGCCAGGTCTCTCTCATTTTTGTTAATGTGCTCACAAATTTCTGTGTGGGTGATAGAGGTCTGGTTGTTTTTTGTTACAATTATCCCTGACAAGGAAATGATTGTGGATCGTTTCTTTCCTTAGTGTCCAGAGGAAGTCTAACATCCAGATTTTGAATGCTTTGGCACATTGACAACCTGTGTCTTTTATCAGACATCTCACAAATCCTGGTACAGGGATTTCTGCCATCCACTTACCTTGTAGAGTGTTTTGATAAGTTCCAGGAGGTAGGCCTGGGTAATTGGGTACTATAGGTCAAGTCAACAAGCAATTAAAAAGTACCCAGTACTTGCCATTGATAAACATTGATTGCTCATCCAGAGGAGGGGATGAATGGTGAAGGTTGTTAAAATGATGACATATGAAGATTGGTTGAAGGAATTGCCCAGAGAAGATTTATGTGGATAAATGATTACTAGCTCTTGGCCTCAAAGAACAGAATTAGGAACAGTAGGTGCACAGGTTTAGAGAGGCAGATTGGAACATTGATGTTAAAATAAGATTAAAATCCTGTTTATTGTTCTACCTTTTCCCTTGAAATCACACCTGGAATTAAGTTGATAGATTATCTCACTGAGTTTGTGCTGAAGGCATGCAAAGATGATGAAAATTAGTCAAAAAGGATTTCTTTTTTTTCTCCCCATATGTACATTATTTCATACTAATTTACTTATAGGTAAATGTCTGGTAATTTTAGAAAATTTTGTCAACTTAACTTGCAGTAACAAAAGATTTTCGTTTATGGGAACCCAGGACATTTGCTTATCTAAAAACACTAATTTTTCCTTGCACTGTATAAACTCAAGCATACTTGGTTTACTGGTACACCTGTTATTGTAAAAGTTTCCCAAATAGATGAGTTTTATCAGCACTGGAACATTACTTGGGGAATAAATAAGTTTGCTGTAAAAACTAAAAACATTTTTTCCTGCAGCTTCACAATTTGTTAACTTTTAAAAAATTAGATATTTAAGAGAGAGGTCCAATGCCATGTCTCATTTGAAGCAGTGAAGCCACAGATGAGAAAATGAGCATGCATCATTTGCATCTCTGTCAACTGCATGTACTTATTGATGTCTTTTGGTTTTGAACCTCTGATTTCCCTCCTATTTGGCCAACAAGCCCTCCCTTGTAACAAAAAGAAAAACAGTGAAGCAAAACCCCAGTACAGAATACCAAAATATAAAAAACAGAATATATGCAGTATCCTGAAATGGTGCCTGAAAACATACTCTGAAAAGAATTTCTTAAAATCCTTTGCATTTTCTAGTAGAACTGGGCAAAAAATACACATGTTCTTTTCACCTCAAGGTTGAGGTTTAGGTATGCTAAAGTAGAATCACAGAGTTATTTGAGTTGAAAGGAACCTCAGTACTTGAAAAAGAATCCCTGCTATAGACCTGAAAAGTGGTCATCTCACATTTGTCTAAAGATTTTGGGTGAGGCAGTTGCTGTGACATTCCACTTTTTAAAAATATGTTAACTAATGGTTAGGAATTTTTTCCTTGTAGCAAAACCAAATTTATCTTTTGTGGTTGCTGTCCTTTGCACTGGTGCCTTTGGAGCTAAATGATTTAATTCAACAAGTGCTTATTAAACACCTACTTTGTGCAGGGAGTTCAAAGACAAAACAAATCCATGGTGTTAAGGAGCTTATATGCCCTTGGTGGAATAAATATTTACATAGAAAGTGAAATACTGTTTGCGTGCAAGGTAATTTCTAGAAGTCCAGCAGTGGTGTAATACAAAGGGCATTCCATCAGAAAGTGGCATCCACATAGTTCTGTGGAAGGGTGGAGCAGAGTGTGATAAGGACAAGGGAAAGGTGGGCTGATATGGGTGGATATGAGGCATCAGAAATGAATACACAGCTTACAAACTCAGAATCAGAAATTGAGTGGAGCAGAAAACTGGATAGTACATTGTGTCCACCTTAATAGTGTTAATATTGATTTGATTATTAATCTTTGAGCAGGAAGTGGAAAGGGGGTGAACATGTTGATTCCTTGATCTTGCCTTAGGGTCAGGGCCGTAGTTTGTGGAGTTCTAAGGCTTAAGTTTTATAATAAGCATGTGGTTTGTTTAAGGTTCTCATCTAATCCTCAGCTAGGTGAACTCTTTCCCAGGGCTTAAGGGTGGGTGGATTGGGGTCTTTGGACCTAAACTGGCAGTGTATGGAAGGGAAGGAATGACAGAAAAGCAGATGGCCATCCCCTGGTCCTGCCTGTTAAGTGGACAGAGTCTTGGCACCTGGTTTGAAATTCTGAAAGGCAAATATCATATTGCCAGATCACATGAGTCTAAAGATAGCTAATATCAAAGTTAACTGTACTTTTGGAAAGTATAGCAAATACAAATAGCAGGGTGCTGATCTGTACTAAAAGTACTAAAAAGTGAGTCAAGAAATAAAAATCTGTCTGTAGGGGTCTTGCACTGTCTGGGGAACAGAGTGCTATAACCAGTTTAAATGAATATCCTGGATCACTTCACAAATATATCTATACCTGTCGTTAAAGTGGGTACATCAGGCTTTTATATTTTAATGGCAATAAAAGTTGTTCAGCTCTCTTGTATTCATCAAATAATGCTCCGCTTTTGACTTGGATTCTTGAGCAGACTTCTCTCTTGGTGAGGGTATTGCTGACCAATCGATCAGAGTATTCTAGTCTATGTATTACTTCTATTTCATGTTGTAAAATAATAAATTGATATTGTGGTTTAGAAAAAAAAGGTTTCATGTCACCCCCTAAGTCTTTTCTCCAGGCTGACCATCCCTCATCTTTGTTATATAGCATGAATTTCTCGGGTTGTCCTTCCTTGGACAACCTCTACCTTATAAATTCATTTCGTAAAATGTGGTAACCAAAATTGAATACAGTGCTTGAGAACGTGGTTTAACCATGACAGAGTTCAGTGGGACTGTAATTCTTGGATGTTTTTCTTTTCTCAGTACAACCCAAGATCCTATTAGCCTTCCAGGTTGCCACATCCCATGGTCGAGCTTACAGTTTACTAACCTCTCCTCCACAGATCTTTTTCAGGCAGACTGCCATCCAGTTATGACTCCCTCATCTTGTTATTTGTGCAGTTAATTTTTTTGAATCCTGTTGATTTTCATCTTGGGATCATAGATTTAGAGCCATTAGAGACCTTGGAGTTAAGTGCAAGCCCTTCGTTTTACAGATGAGGAAACTAACAGTTTTCTAGTGTGTCAGAATCTTTTTGAGTGATGACTGGCATCTAGTCTGTTAGCTCTCCTTTCCATGTTTGTGCCATCTGTAAATGTGATAAGTAGGTAGCATTATGCAGCGTACGAGGCACTGGACTTAGAGTCAGACATCCTTGGTTTGGACACTGGCCTTGTTACTCCAGACTACCTACCACCTCTGTGACTTTGGGCAGTCAATCAACAAGCATTTGTTAAACACCTGTTGGCAGTCACTTTGTTAGATATGAGGAGCACAAAGGTGAAAGTGAAACTGTTTTTCCTAGAATCTTGAGAATCTGTTGGGGAAGATGTTCACAAACACATATACACCAAACTAACTTGTACTTATTCTGTCTATATGTATATATTTAGTGTGTGTGTGTGTGTGTGCGATCCTAAGATGTGGAGGTAAAGAGGAACTACATTTCAGGAATGGAGGACAACTGGTGCAAATGAAAGATTATCATTTATGAGGAATAGCAAGGAGGCCAGTTTGTCTGGACCTAAGAGGGCAGAATAACCTTTCTTGGGCCTGGTTTCCTTGTTAGGGATAGTGGGTGGACTAGGTAACCCTTTAAGTCTCTTTAAGCTCTAAATCATTGATCTTACTGTATGATTTATGGCCTTATCCAAGTCATTGCTTAACAATAGCACAGAACCAAGGTGGAGCCAAATAAGCTCCTCTCTTCACCTCAGACACTTCTAGAAAATACACCAGACTGAATCCTGATGGGAAAGTCCAAGAAAAAGTCAAAAGAAATCATTTCTGTAGCCCAGATTAGCATATGGAGACAGAAACTGGAGATGGAGTCTGTCCAGGAGCACGCCAGAGCATTCCAGGGCAGGGAGAGGCTGTGGGTTCCAAGGCAACAGAAAGTGACAGACCCATATGGGCCCCATGACCTCATGCGGAAACAGGTGGTAACTGACAGTTTTGTTGCTCACTGTCAAGTTCTGAGTCACAGATCCAGGTGCCTATGGCTTAGGGCTGTTAGTCCAGGGTGAGATGCTAGAGAAACCCTGGACTGTGAACTGATAGAGGAGTGAGCTGAGAAACCCAGGAGCAGAGACCAGTTTCAGATCCAACATCTAGCCAAAGAAGGGAGCCTGCAGAGGAATAGCCAGGAAAGCCGTTTTGTTACTCTGAACCACCAGAGCTTCCCTGCTGACTAATAGTGGCTAACTCTAGCAGTAGTCTCCTGTTGCTCAACCAAACACAGTCCAGGAGCTAGCAGAGCTCAGACAAGGGGGACAGTGATCAGATAAGGCCCTGGGTCAGACCATTTTGGAACCACTGAGAACTTGTAGGCCCCCGACCTCAGCTGTACCTGAAAGCCTGCAGTAACACAACACTTTTAATACCCCAAGAAAGCAGGAACAGGACCTTCTCAGCATTTCTTTTACACAGAGCTTGGCCCTAATATAAAGCCTAAAATCAAAAAGTAGGCTGGAAGGATGAGCAAACAAAAATAGGAATCCCACCATAAAAAGTTGTTATGGTGACAGGGAAACTCAAGACGCAAACCCTGAAGAAGAAAATTATTCCAAAACATCTAAAAGCAATGCCTCAAAGAAAAACACAGCTGGGACATAAATTTCTCTAGACTTCCTAGAAGAATGACACAAGAGTTAAAAAGAAGTTAAAAAAATCATTTATATATTTTAAATAAATGAAATGAGAGCACTAAAAGAAAAATGGAAAAGAAATGAAAGTTCTGGAAGAAAGAAATTGGAAAGGGAATTAACAACTTGGCACAAGAGATAAAAAACCTTGCCCAAGCAAAAAACTTCCTGAAAATTGGAGTGGACCAAAATAGAAACAGCAAATGATTCCATGAGACAATAAGAAATATTATAGCGAAGTAAAAAAAAAAAAAAGCTTAAAAAGTGGAAGAAAATGTAGAATGGCTAAGAAAAACTTAGCTGACCTGGGGAACAGCAAGGAGAAAAAAAAATTTAAGAATCATTGGACTACTTGAAATCTGCTACCAAAACAAACAAACAAAAAAAGAGCCTAGAAAGCCTGTCCCAAAATACCTTAAAACTGCCCAGATCTCTTAGAACCAAAGGGCAAAGTAGAAATAAATTCCTCTGGGCACTTCTGGAAAGAAACCCCCAAATTAAAATTTACAGAGCTTCCAGGTCAAAAAAATTATTGCAAACAGCCAAAAAGAAATAATTTAGTCAAGATCACACATGTTGGTGTCATCATAATTGACATTTCAGTTTAGTTTTACTGTTCTTTAGTTTAGATTGTAGTCAATGAATATATTGTTTACCTGGTTTTACTTACTTTATTGTGCATCAGCCTATTCCCATGCTTCTCATGCTTCTCTGTTTTCTTAACATTCATTACATTTATGTAACATAATTTGTTTTACTTTGTTTTCTAGTTTTGGCTACTATGAATACTATTCTAAGTATTTCGGCATCTGTGAGTTCTTTCTTTGTATTTAGATCAAAGAGTATTAATATTTTTGTCACTTTCTTTGCATAATTCCAAATTGATTTCTAGAATGATTGGGCCTCTTCCATACCTCTTTGGTTCTTCACCCTCATTCATTCCCTATATCTAATCACTTGTCAAGTCTTACGTATTCCACCTCTTCAACATGAGTTGTAGCTATCATCTCTCTGTCTATAACACAGCCCATTATCTTTTGCATAACTTATTGGAATAGTCTAATTGGAGTCCCTACTTCCATTCTTCTCTAAACCGTCTTCCACATACAAACATAAAAATAAGACAGTCTTTGCCCCCAACTTTAGCTTGTATTCTTTTGGGAGAAAATAACATGTATATAGAAGGGCATACAACAAAAATTGTGCAAAGTAATAAAAGGGGAAGATATTAGTAACTAAGGGAATGAAGACCGATTTCCTTTGTCACTTAAGCTGAACGTTTTTTGCGGGGGGTGGCGATTATCAAGCATTTACTTTTTTCCCCTCTTCATTTTTTCCCTGTGAGATATGGGAAAGATACCATACATCAAACTATTGGAACAGTGAAGTTGTGCAAAAACAAGTTCCCACATTGTCTATTCATGAAACGTCATTATTGACCCTCTGGTCAATTAAATACCTGTTATGTGCCAGGCACTGTGCTGTAAGGGCTGGGTATGCCAAGAAAGGCAAAAAACAGATCCTGCTTTTGAGGAGCTCACCATCTACTAGAGGAGATAATATACAAACAAATATGTACGGACGAGCATAAATTGGGAAAACTCTCAGAGGAAAGGCACAAAGATTAGGGAGGACTGGGAAAGACTTCTTCCAAAGGGTGAGATGTTAGCTAAGCCTTAAAGGAAGCTAGGGAATCCAAGAGGCAGATATGAGGAGAAAGAGAGTTGTAGGCATGCAGGTCTGCCATTTTGATCAGGAGGAGAAGATGGAATAGTTTGCGCTAGGAACAGTAAGGAGAATAACTCACTGGATCACAGAGTGCCTGGGGTAGGGAGAAGGGAGGGGGAAGGGTCAGATATAAGAAGACTGAAAAGGTGGGAAAGAGCCAGGTTATGAAGGGAATGCCAAATAGAGGATTTTATATTTGATCCTGGAGATTATAGGGAGCCACTGGAGTGGATTGAATAGGGAGGTGAGATGATATTGACGACTGAGTGGTAGATGGGTTGGAGTAGGGAGAGACTTGAAGCGGGAAGGAGATGGAATATCTTGTTCATGGAACAGTAAGCAGGCTAGTGTCACTAGATCAAAGACTACATGGTGGTGAATAAGTTGTAAGAAAACTAGAAAAGTCGGAGGGGTCTGTAAAATAAGAAGCAGTAATCTCAGCTGAGAAGGTTGGGAGAGCAAAGGCCATGGAGAAGTTAATTTTAAAAATTAAGGAAGAACTTAAAAGACCTGAATAGAATTTTGACAAAGTCTGATTTGATAGAACTTTTTTTTAGGTTTTATTTCTCCAGCAATTTCTTCCATTACATATTTTCCATCTTGTTTATCTTCTGTTCAATTTATCCTAAACTGGAGATGCATATAATAATAAGACAAACTGTCAAGAACAGTGCTAAGTACTTTACAAACAGTATTTTATCCTCACAACCACCCTTGGAGGTAGGTGCTATTATGATCCCCATTTTATATTTGAGGCAGAGGTTAAGTGATTTTTGTCCAGACTCACACAGCTATTTGAACTCAGGTTTTGTTGACTCCACGGGCCCAGCACTCTATCTACTGAGCTATTTTGTTACCTCATTAAAGTCTCTTGCTATTATTGTATTATTACTGTCTGTTTTCTTTTAATTCAGTTCATTTTTCCTTTATGAATTTCAGTGCTAACACATTTGAAGATGGTTCTAAGAAATCTGGGAAGTCTTTTTTTATGATTTTTTTTTTTAAAGGGGAGGGGAAGGTAGGGCAATTGGGATTAAGTGACTTGCCCAAGGTCACACAACTAGTAAGTATATCAAGTGTCTGAGGTGGGATTTAAACTCAGGTCCTCCTGACTCCAGGGCCAGTGCTCTCCTCACTGAGCCACCTACCTGCCCCTATGATTTCTTGAAATAATAATATCTAGGCTCTCTTTCATGTCTCTTCATTTGAGCCCTACTTGACCTTTTTATTTTGTTAAATTTACTTTTGATATTTTGGTGTGGTATTCTTTCCATTTACATTGCCATAATTACTGTGTATATTGTTTTCTTGGCTCTGCTCTGCTTGCTTCTTTCAACACCATATAGATCTTTTAATGCTTTTATGTATTCATCGCATACTCAAAGCACAGTAATATTCTATTACATCCACATACTACAATTTGTTTAGGCATTCCTCAATTAACGGGCACCTACTTTGTTTCCAGTTTTTAGCTATCACAAAAGTTCTGCTATTAACTTTTTGGATTACATGGAGACTTTTTTTCTCATCAGTGGTTTCCTTGGTGTATAAGCTCAGTAATAGAATCTCTACTTCAAGGAGCATGGACATTTTTAATCGCTTTGCACAATTTCAAGTTGCTTTCCAAAGCGATTGTATCATTTCATAGTTCCACCAACAATATGTTATTATAATTAGTTGTTTATATTTTGGATACCAAATCCTTATGAGAGAAATTTGATACAAAGATTTTATTCCGTTAGACTCCTCTTCTTATCCTAGATGCATTAATGTTGTCTGTGCAGAGGCTTTTCAGTTTCTTTCTTTCTTTTTTTGCCAAGGGAAAAGACAAAGTTTATTCGGGATCCACCATAATGGGTTGTCTTAAGAAATCCCACCCTTTGTGACTCCTGTTTTCACAAGCCGGCCAGATTCAGGCTATTGAGCTAGATTGAATCTGAGCTGAGGCTTTTCAGTTTCAAGTTCCCTCTTCTGCTGTGAACTCAGTGTTATATTTTTTTAGTTACTTTACATTAATCTTTTTTTTTAAGTTGACATTTTTTCCCATTGACTTTCTTCTTACCCCTGGTCCTTTCTTCTGATTTGATGATCCGCTCCACACCACTCCTTTTTTTCTTTTGTTATTGTTGTTGTTGAGTTGTTTTAGTCATGTCTCACAAGGAAACTGAGGCAAAACGGGCTTAAGTGACTTCCCCCGGTTGACACGGCTAGTAAGTGTATGAAGTCAGATTTGAAATTAAGTCTTCTTAACAACTGTTACTATCCTTGCCTGATGCATTTATTCTCTCCTCCTGCATTTCTATTGTTTGAGGTGTTTGAAAGGCAAATAATGTCTTTAGTTCTGGCTTTCCTTCAAAAAAATGTTTCAAACTCTTCTCTACTATAGAAGGTCCATCTTTTGTCCTCAGATTTGTAGTGTTAAGGTTTTTTGTCCTGTCATTTTCTTCTGGGAGACCTATCATCCTTAGGTTGTATTTTGCTTGCTTGGTGAGTATATTGTCTTTTTTTTTTTTTTTTTTTGGGCAGGGCAATTGGGGGTTAAGTGACTTGCCCAAGGTCACACAGCTAGTACATGTGTCAAGTGTCTGAGGCCGGATTTGAACTCAGGTCTTCCTGACTCCTGGGCCGGTGCTCTACTCACTGCGCCACCTAGCTGCCCCCGAGTATATTGTCTTTTAATGTTATAGTTTTTTTTTCTTCTAGGTTGTTCTTTACTTCTGTTATTTGCGTTCCTCGTCTATTGTTCTCTCTTTGGTTTCTTTGATGACTTGCCATTGCAGAATCAAGATTTTCTGTTTTGTCCATTATTGTTGCTCTGCAGAACAGAAATTCTTCTCTCGAAATACTCATTTCTTTTTAAAAGTCTTTAGGAACAGAAAAGGCAGAAGGGAAGCCAAGATGGTGGAGAAAAGGCAGGAACTCCTTTGAACTCTCCCATATTCTCCTCCAAATAACTTTAACACCTTAAAGCAAATTCTGGAGCTAGAGAACCCACAAAATGACAGAATGAAACAATTTTCCAACCCAAGACAGTTTAGGTCAGAAAGAAAGGTCTATCTCACCAAGGTAAGAGTAGAGGCAAGTATAGCAGGTTGTACCAGTGCAGGCCATACCCTAACAAACCAGCATCTGGCCAGCAGGGCTGGGAGGAGGAGGTGACTTGATCAGCTGTGGCAGCAGCTGCTTCTAGGACTCTCAGCCCATATATGGTAAGGTCACACAGTTGGTCAGATGGAGATTACAGGAGCTCCTTTACTGACACCAGATGCAGGACTCTATTGCATTGCCCATACAGGCATCTGGGTTGCTGTCCCAGGGCAAGGAGGAACACTAGTATACCAGAACTGACGGCCTCAGGGGAGTGGAGATGCTGGTCACAGATTCAGGGCAGAAAAGAATGCCTGTGGTTGCTCACAGACCAGATTACAGGTCAGGAGAGTAGTAAACACACCTTTCCTCAGATCAAACGACCTTGGAAAAACTTAAAGCTTGCAACCTCCCCGAGTTAATTCTTAAAATAGCTGCACAGAATACTTGAAGCTTGAGACAGCGCCCCTTCCACCCCAGGAGCAGAGCCCAACTTTAAAGGTAAAAGTCAAGAAACATAGGGATGATGGAAGGGAGGGCAGATTGGGGGAGGAGGCAGTCAGTATCAAACACTTGACAAGGGATAGGGTTAAGGGAGAAAAGTGAATAAAGGGGGACAGAATAGGCTGGAGGGAAACACAGTTAGTCTTTCACAACATGACTGTTATGGAAGTGTTTTGCGTAATGACACATGTGACCTGTGTTGAATTGCTTTCCCTCTCAGGGAGGGTGGGTGGGGAGGGAAGAAGAAAGAATTTGGAACTCAAAGTTCTAAAAACAAATGTTTAAAAAAAAGTTGTTTTTACATGCAACTGGGAAATAAGATATATAGGCAATGGGGTATAGAAATCTATCTTGCCCTACAAGAAATTAAGGGGAAAGGGGATGGGTAGGGGGGTGATAGAAGGGAAGGCAGACTGGGGAAAGGGGCAATCAAAATTTATGCCATCTTAGGTTGGGGGGGAGGGTAGAAACGGGGAGAAAATGTATAACTCAAAATCTTGTGGAACGCAATGTTGAAAACTAAAATATAAAATAAAATAGAAACACACGCACACACACAGAAATATGCTGGAAAAATGAGCAAACAGCAAAAACAGAACCTGACCATAGACAATTACTATGGTGACTGGGAAGATCAGAGTACAACCTCAGAAAACGACAAGGTCAAAATGGCTACATTCATGGCCTCAAAGAAAAACGTGACTTGGTCTTAGGCCCAAAAAGAGTTTGTGGAAGAGTGCAAAAAAGATTTTATTGATTGATTGATTGATTGTTCTTAAACTTTTATTGATCAATCTTATTCATAGGTTGTTGTGTATAATGGCTTTCTTATAATGTTCTAATCCAAATACAGTTTGTGGAATTCAATCAATTAATCAATCTTTATTATGTGACTACTATGTACTAACAATTATTCTGGGCACTGGGGTACAAAGAAAAAAGTAGAAGTCACTGCCTTCAGGAAGCTTATATTCTAAGAGAAAAGAATGCTCATATTTAGGTATAAACAGAACATATACAAAACAGATGGAAAGTAACCTTAGGACTGGAGGGAGTAACCTCTGGGAGAATATGACAGCTCTCATGCAGAAGGTGGCATTAGCTGAGTCTTTTTTTTTTATTATAAATTTATTTTTTATTTATAATTTACAACATTCAATTCCACAAGCTTTTGGGTTCCAAATTTTCTCTCACTCCCTTTCCTCCCCCCTCCTCCCTCCCCACCCAAGATAACATGTAATCCAGTGTAGGTTCTACATATATCTACACATTGAACATATTTACATAATAGTCCAGTTGTAAAGAAGAATTATAATCAATGGAATGAATCAGGAGAAAGAAGAAACAAAACCAAAAAAGAAGGAAAAAAAAGAAAGCAAGTAGTTTGCCTCAATCTACATTCAGACTCCTTAATTCTTTTTCTGGATGTGCATAGCTTTTTCCATCATGAGTATTTTGGAGGTGTCTTTAAACCTTGAATTGATGAGAAAAGCCAAGTCTATCAAAGTTAGTCCTTACAGATACTGGTTGTCTATGATTGTGTATAATGATCTCCTGGTTCTGAACCCCTAACTCAGCATCATCTCATAAAAGTCTTTGCAGGTTATAATTAAGTCCTTCTGCTCCTCATTTCTTATGCCACAATAGAATTCAATTATATTCACATATCACATTTTGTTTAGCCATTCCTAAATCGATGGGCATCCCCTTGATTTCCAATTCTTTGCCACCACAAAAGGAGCTGCCATAAACATTTCTGTACACACTGGTCCATTTCCCACTTGTGTGATCTCTTTGGGATACAGCTCTAGAGGTTGTATTGCTGGATCAAAGGGTATGCACATTTTTATAGCCCTATGGGCATAGTTCAGAATTGCTCTCCGAAATGGCTGTATGAATTCACAACTCTACCAACAATGTAACAATGTTCTAATTCCCTCACATCCTCTCCAGCATTTATCATTTTCCTGTTTTGCCATGTTAGCCAATCTGACAGGAGAAATGTGGTGCCTAAGAGTTGTTTCAATTTGCATTTCTCTAATCAATAGTGATTTAGAGCATTTTTCATAGGCCTATAGATATCTTTAATTTCTTCTTCTGAAAACTGCCTGTTCATATCCTTTTACTATTTCTCAATTGGGGAATGACTTGTATTCCTAGAACTTTGGCTTAGTTCCCTGTATATTTCAGATATGAGGCCTTTATCAGGGACTCTGGTTGTAAAGATTCTTTCCCAATTTTCTGCTTCCCTCCTAATCTTTGTTACATTGGCTTTGTTCGTACAAAACTTTTTCAGTTTACCATAATCAAAATTATCCATTTTGCATTTTTAAATGGTCACTATCTCTTCTTGGGTCATGAATTCTTCCCTTTCCCATAAATCTGACAGACTATTCCTTGCTCTCCCAAATTGGTTATAGTATCAGCCTTTCTTCCTAAATCATGAATCTATTTTGACTGTATTTTGGTGTACAGTGTAAGATATTGGTCTATGCCCAGTTTCTGCCATACTATTTTCCAATTTTCCCAGGAGTTTTTGTGAAATAGTGAATTCTTAACCCAGAAGCTGGACTGTTAGGTTTATCAAAGAATAGATTGCTGTAGTCATTAATTACTGTGTCTTGTGTATCTATCGTATTCCATTGATCCACCATGCTCTTTTTTAGCCAGTACCAAGTAGTTTTGATGATTACTGCTATATAATACAGTTTAATATCTGGTATGGCTAGGCCACCTTCCTTAGCATTTCTTTTCATCTATTTCCTTGATGTTGTGGACCTTTTGTTCTTCCAGATGAATTTTGTTATTATTTTATCCAGCTCTGTGAAATAATGTTTTTGTACTTTGATTGATATGGCACTAAATAAGTAAGTTAATATAGGTAAAATTGTCATTTTTTATATTAGCTCAGCCTAACCATGAGCAACTGATGTTTTTCCATTCATTTAGATCTAACTTTATTCGTGTGAAAAGGGTTTTGTAATTGTGTTCATATAGGTCCTGGGTTTGTCTTGGCAAGTAGACTCCCAAATATTTTATAGTATCTACAGTAACTTTAAATGGAATTTCTCTTTCTAGCTCTTGCTATTGGCTTTGTTAGTAATATATATATAGGAATGCAGAGGATTTATGTGGGTTTGCTTTATATCCTGCAAATTTGCTAAAGTTATTTATTATTTCAAGTTGATTTTTACTTGATTCTCTAGGATTCTCTAAGTAAATCATCATATCATCTGCAAAAAGTGATAACTTAGTTTCTTCTTTGCCTCTTCTAATTCCTTCAATTTCTTTTTCTTCTTATATTGCTAAAGTTATCATTTCTATTACCAAATTGAATAAAAGGGGTGATAATGGACAGCCTTGTTTCACCCCTGATCTTAAAGGGAACGTATTTAGCTTATCAACATTATATATAATGCTTGCCAGATGATACTTATAATTTTAATGAAAACTCCATTTATACCTATGCTCTCTAGTATTTTTAATAGGAATGGGTGTTGTATTTTGTCAAAAGCTTTTTCTGCATCTATTGAGACAATCCTGTGGTTTCTCCTAGTTTTGTTGTTGATATGATCAATTATGCTAATAGTTGTCCTAATATTGAACCAGCCTTGCATTCCTGGAATAAATCCTAACTGCTCATAGTGCATTATTCTCATGATAAGTTGCTGCAATCTTTTTTCTGTTTTATTTAAAATTTTCACATCAGTATTCATTAGGGAAATTGGTCTATAATATTCTTTCTCTGTTCTGACTGTTCCTGGTCTAGATATTAGTATCATATTTGTGTCATAAAAAGAATTTGGTAGGACTCCTTCTTTCCCCTTTTTCCCAAATAGTCTATAAAGCATAGGAATTAATTGTTCTTTAAATGTTTGAAAGAATTCACATGTAAAATTATATGGCCCTGGAGATTTTTTCCTAGGGGTTCATTGATGACTTGCTCAATTTATTTTTCTGGATGTGGTTATTTGGTATTTTACTTCCTCTTCTGTTAATCTGGGCAATTTATATTTTTGTAAATATTCATCCGTATCCTTCAGATTGTCAAATTTATGAGCATACAATTGGGCAAAATGATTCCTAATTATCGTTTATTTTAGTCTTCATTGGAGGTGAATTCATCTTTTTCATTTTTGATACTGGTAATTTAGTTTTCTTCTTTCTTTTTAATCAAATTGACCAAAGGTTTATCAATTTTATTGGGTTTTTTTTTCATAAAACCAGCTCTTAGTTTTATTTATTAGTTCAATAGTTTTCTTGATTTCAGTTTTATTACTCTGTCCTTTGGTTTTCAGTATTTCTAATTTGATATTTAATTGGGGATTTTCAATCTGTTCTTTTTCTAGCTTTTTCATTTGCATGCCCAATTCATTGATCTCCCTTTTATCTATTTTATTCATATAAGAATTTAGAGATATAAAATTTCCCCTAAGAACTGCTTTTGCTGCATCCCATGAGTTTAGGTGTATTGTCTCATTATTGTCATTCTCTTGAATGAAATTATTAATTGTTTCTATGATTTGTTCTCTGTCCCACTCATTCTTTAGGGTTAGATTATTTAGTTTCAAATTAAGCTTTACTTTATTTTTCCATGGTCCTTTATTACAATTAATTTTTATTGCATCATCATCTGAAAAGGATGCATTGACTACTTCTGCCTTTCTGCACTGGACTGTGAGGTTTTTATGCCCTAGTACATGGTCAGTTTTTGAGTATATGCCAAGTACCATTGAGAAAAAGGTATATTACTTTTTACCCCCATTTAGTTTTCTCCAGAGTTCTGTCTTATCTACCTTTTCAGATATTCTATTCACCTCCTTAACTTCCTTCTTGACTATTTTGAGGTTGCAAAAAAGATTTTAAAAAGCAAGTAGGAGTGGTAGAAGAAAAATTGGGAAAAGAAATGAGAGTCTTGCAGGGAAATCATGAAAAAAGAGTGAACAGTTTGGAAAAGGAGGCATACAAAAAATACTAAAGAAAATAACTCCCTTTAAAAACAGAATAGGTAAGTGGTAAAAGAGGCACAAAAATCCAATGAAGAGAAGAACTCTTTACAAAAGCCAAATTGGCCAAATGGACAAAGATCTACAAAAATTCACTGAAGAAAAGAACTCCTTAAAAAGTAGAATTGGCCAAATGAGAAAGGAAGCAAGAAAGCTTACTGAAGAAAATAATTCCTTAAAATTAGAATTGGGCAAGTAGAAGCTAATGACTCCATAAGACATTGAGAGACAATGGAACAAAATTTTAAAAATGAAAAAATTGAAAAAAAAGTGGAATATTTCATTGGAAAAACAACTGGCCTGAAAAATAGAATGAGAAGAGGTAATTTAAAAATTATTGTACTAAGGAAAGCCATCATCAAAAAAACAGCCTAGACATCATCTTTCAAGGAATTATCAAGGAAAACTGTACTGATACTCTTTTACCAGAGGGTAAATAAGAAATTGAAAGACTCCACCACTCACCTCTTGAAAGAGTTTCCAAAATGAAACTCCCAGGAATGTTATAGCCAAATTCTAGAGCTTCCCAATTAAGGAGAAAAATACTGCAAGGAGCTAGAAAGAAACAATTCAAATATCATGGAGCCATAGTCAGGTTTACACAAAATTTAGCAGCTTCTGCATTAAAGGATTGGAGAACTTGTAAATATGACGTTCTCAAAGGCAAAGAAGCTAG
The DNA here is from genome assembly GCF_011100635.1 of Trichosurus vulpecula. Lineage (NCBI taxonomy): Eukaryota > Metazoa > Chordata > Mammalia > Diprotodontia > Phalangeridae > Trichosurus > Trichosurus vulpecula. The sequence goes on from NC_050574.1 coordinate 378,006,483, forward strand.
GATTACAACCAAGTATTACCTACCCAGCAAAACTGAGTATAATCCTTCAGAGGAAAAAATGGATATTTGATGAAATAGAGGGTTTTCCAACATTTCTGACCAAAAGGCCAGAGATGAATAGAAAATTTGACTTTCAAATAAAGATGCAAGTATCAAAGGGTAAACAGGAGTGAGAAATCGTAAGGGATTCAGTAAGATTAAAGTGTTTACATTCCTACGTGGGAAGATGATACCTGTAACTGCTTAAAACTTTATCATTATTAGGTCACTTGGAAGGATTATATGTAGAGAGCATGGGTGTGAACTGAATATGAATATCTAAAACAGAATTAAGGGGTGAAAAAGAGGAATGCACTGGGAGGAGGGGAAGGAGAGGTAGAATGGCCTAAATTATCTGACATAAAAGAGTCACAAAATAGCTTTTACATTGGAGGGGAAGATGGGGGAAACTTGATAAACCTTGCTCTCATTGGAATTGGTGCAAAAGGGAGTAACATGCCTCTGAAATGGTGGCAAAATTGGCTGTTAAGACCCAAGCAAACCTATAGCTTGGAGTGGTGGTTGGGGCAGGGGGATCGGGGGTGGGGGTGTGTATCTGTAGCATCAGAAAAATGGAGCTCAGATCAGGGTGCAGGGGTGGGTTTTCATGTTGTGCCTCCGTTGTGTCTTGGGTCTGCTAGGATCATAGGACATAGGAAGTGGGAGAAGAGTGAGTGAGCTTGGAGTCATTGAGTGTCAATTCTTAAGGGTTTGGGGTTTTTTTTGGTTTGTTTTTGTTTTTTACTATTTTACTAGTTTTAGATTCTGAAAGTCCTAGAACATGAAGACAGCTAAAGCTGCTTTATCTTTGGTGCACACTATTTGTTTCTGGAGAGTTCTGAGAGGTCATGGTGATCAGAGGAGGTGTCTAGTATGACATTTTTCTTTCTCATCTAACCTGGAAATATCTAATGATTCTTAAATTAGTTCTCACTAATCTTTTTCCATATCATTCATTTATTTTTAATGTTGTAAACCTAATTCTCTTATATTTTTAAAATCTCATGTGTTTGTGTGAATATTTCTTGACTCATGGAATTATTAACTTCTGTTTGGTCAATTTTAGTTTTTCAGAGTCTGTTGTTAGGGTAATGTTTTATACCTCTTGTGCCAATCTGTTTATTCTATTTTTAAATATTTTTTAAAATTCATTTTTATTTTGTGTTCAGTTCCAAATTCACTCCCTCTCTCCCTTTCACCCACTGAGAAAACAAGAAAAAGAAAACTCATTACAAATATGTATATGCAAAATAAATTCCCACATTAGCCATGTCCAAAAAGAAAAAAGGGAAAGAAAGAGGAAAATGTTTTAGTCTGCATTCTCAATTCAGGTGTTTATTTTTCTGGATGGCCATAGTGTTTTTCATAATGAGCCCTTTGGAATTGTGGTTGGCCATCATGTTGATCAGAGTCCTAAGTTTCTCTCTCTTTTTAAATAATATTTTAATTTTTCCCAGTTGCATATAAAAACAATTTCTAACAGTTTTAAAAAACATTTTGACTATCAAATTCTCTCCCTCCCTCTTCTGTCCCCTCCCTGACATGCTAAGTAATTTGACATAGATTGTACATGTGGAATCACACAAAACTTATTCCATATTAGTCATGTGAAAGAATACACAGACCAAAAAAAACCCCACAAAAATGTGAAAAATTATAGCTTCAGTCTGCTTTCTGACACCATCAGTTCTTTCTCTGGAAGCAAATGGGATTTTTCATCATGAGTCATTGAAATTGTCTTGGATTGTTGTATTGCTGAGAATAGCTAAGTCATTCACAGTTGATCATCGTACCATATTGCTGTTACGATGTACAATGTTCTGTTTCTGCTCACTTCACACTGCATCAGATCATGTAAGTCAACATATTCCTGCAGTCATCCTGCTCATCATTTCTTAAAAGCACAATGGTATTCCATTAAAATCACATCCTATAATTTATTCATACATTCTCCAATCGACAGACATCCTCTCAATTTCCAATTCTTTGACACCATGAAAAAAAGCTGCTATAAATATTTTTTTTTGGTACAAATAGGTTCTTTTCCATTTTTCTTGATCTCTTTTCTGGGTAAAAGGGTGTGCATGGTTTTATAGTTCTTTGGGCATAGTTTCAAATTTCTCTCCAGGATAGTTGGATCAGTTCACAATTTCACCAACAGTGCATTAATGTCCCAACTTTCCCACACCCTCTCCAACTTTTATTGTTTTCCTTTTCTTTTCATATTAACCAATCTTATAGGTGTGAGATAGTACCTGAGAGTTGTTTTAATTTACATTTCTCTGATCAATAGTGATTTAGAGCATTTTTTCATATGACTAATGCTACTTCTGATTTTTTATCTGAAAAACTGCCTGTTCATATTTTTGACCACTTATCAGTTGGGGAATAACTTGGATTCTTATAAATTTGACTTAGTTCTCTGCATATTTGAGAAATTAGGCCTCTATCAGAGATACTTGCTATAAAAATTATTTCCCAGCTTTCTGCTTTCCTTCTAATCTTGGATACATTGGTTTCATTTGTGCAAGAACGTAGAAATTTAATATAATCAAAATTATCCATTTTACATCTTGTAATGTCCTTTATCTCTTGTTTGGTCATAAATTCTTCCCTTCTCCACGGATCTGAGAGGTAAACTGTCCTTGGTCTCCTAATTTGCTTATAGTATCACCCTTTATGTCTAAATCACGTATCCATTTTGACCTTCTCTTGGTATATGGTGTGAGAGCTTGGTCTATACCTAGTGTCTGCCATATAGTTTTCTAGTTTTCCTAGCAGTTTTTGTCAAATAGTTCTTCTCCCCAAAGGTTGGACCTTTGGGTTTATCAAACACTAGATTAATATGTCTTGTGTACCTAATCTATTCTATTGATCCATCACTTTATATCTTAGCCAGTATCAGATTGTTTTGATGATCACCACATTATAATACAGAGATTTAGTACTGCTAAGTCACCTTCCTTCACATTTGTTTTCCTTAATTCTCTTGATATTTTTTTACCTTTTTTTTCTTCCAGCTGAATTTTATTATTTTTTCTAGCTCTAAAAATATTTTTCTCTGGTAGTCTGATTTGTATGGCACTGAATAGGTCAATTGATTTAGGTAAAATTGTGGTTTTTATTATTTTGGCTCAGTCCATCTGTGAGCAATTAATATTTTCCCAGTTTTTTAGATCTGACTTTATTTGTGTGAAAAGTATTTTGTAACTATGTTCACATCCTGAATTTGTCTTTTATTTTAAGCCTGCAATTATTTTAAGTGGAATTTCTCTATCTCTTCCTGCTAGACTTTATTGGTAATATATGGAAATGCTAATGATTTTTGTGGTTTTATTTTATATCCTGCAACTTTGCTAAAGTTGTTAATTATTTCAAGTAGTTTTTTAGTTGATTCTCTAGGATTCTCTAAATATCTAAATACCATCATATCATCTGCAAAGAGTGATAGTTTTGTTTCTTCATTACCTATTCTAATTCTTTCAACTTCTTTTTCTTTTTGCTGTACCTAGCATTTCTAGGACAGTATTGAACAATAGTGGTGATAATGGGCATCCTTGCTTCGTCCCAATCTTATTGGGAGAGTGTCTAGGTTATCTCCATCACAGATAATGCTTGCTTTTGATTTGAGATAGATACTACTTATTTTAGTGAAAGGTCCATTTATTCCTGTGCTCTTAAGTGTTTTTATTAGGAATTAGTGCTGTATTTTGTCAAAAATTTTTTCTGCATCTATTTAGATAATCTCATGATTTCTTTTGGTTTATTATTGATATGGTAAGTTATGCTGATAGTTTTCCTAGTTCTGAACCAGCCCTGCATTCCTTGTATAAATCCTACCTGGTCATAATGAATGATCTTTGTGACATATTGCTGTAAACAATCTCCTTGCTGGTATAATTATTTAATATTTTTGCTTCCGTATTTATTAGGGAAATTGGTCTATAGTTTCCTTTCTCTGTTTTTGCTCTTTCTGGTTTAGGTATCAGCACATAATTGTGTCATAAAAGGAATTTGGTAGGACTCCTTCTTTGCCTGTTTTTCCAAATAGTTTGTATGGTATTGGAATTAACTATTCCTTAAATGTTTGATAGAATTCACTTATGAATCCATCTGACCCTGGGGATTTTTTTTTAGGGAGTTCATTGATGGTTTGTTCAATTTCTTTTTCTAAGACAGAGTTCCTCTTCTGTTAATCTGGGCAATATATATTTTTGGTTTTTGTTTGGGACTGTTTTAGAGGCAATTGGGATTAAGTGACTTGCCTATGGTCACATTGTAAGTGTCTAAGGTCAGTTTTGAACTCAGGTCCTCCTATCTCCAGGTCTGTTGCGCTATCCACTGTGCTACCTAGGGTGTCCTGCAATATATATTTTTGTAAATATTCATCTATTTCACTTAGATTGTCAGATTTGTGGGCATATAATTGGGCAAAATAGCTCCAAATAATTGTTTATTTTCTCTTCATTGGTGATGAATTCATTTTAAATTTAAAAAATTTTTTTAAATCAAGTTGACCTACCAACATTTGACACTGTATACCAGAATAAAGTCCAAGTGGGTACACAATCTAGGTATAAAGGCTAATACTATAAACAAATTAGGGGAACAAGGAATAGTTTGTCAGATTTATGGGGAATGGAGAAATTTATTACCAAACAAGAGATAGAGAACATTATGAAATGCAAAATGGATAATTTTGATTACATTAAATTGAAAAAGTTTTGCACAAACAAAGCCAATGCAACCAAGATTAGGAGGGAAGCCAAAAACTGGGAAAGAATTTTTATAACTAGTGCTTCTGATAAACACCTCATTTCTAAATTATATAGAGAACTGAGTCAAATTTACAAGAATACAAGTCATTTCCCAATTGATAAGTGGTCAAAGAATATGAACAGGCAGTTTTCAGAGGAAGAAACTAAAGCTATCTATAGTTATATGAAAAATGCTGTAAATCACTACTGATTAGAGAGATGCAAATCAAAACAACTCTGAGGTACCACATCACGCCTGTTAGATTGGCTAACATGACAAAACAGGAAAGTGATAAATGCTGGAGAAGATGTGGGAAAGTTGGAACACTAATTCATTGGTGGAGCTGTGAGCTGATCCAACCATTCTGGAGAGCAATTTGGAACTATGCCCAAAGGGCTATAACAATGTGCATATCCTTTGACCCAGCAATGCCACTTCTAGGGCTGTATCCCAAAGAGATCATAACAATGGGGAAAGGTCCCACATGTACAAAAATATTTATAGCAGCTCTTTTTGTGGTGACCAAGAACTGGAAATTGAGGGGATGCCCATCAGTTGGGGAATGGCTGAACAAGTTGTGGTATATGAATGTATTGTTATATAAGAAATGATGAGCAGGCAGACTTCAGAAAAACCTGGAAAGGCTTATATGAACTGATGCTGAGTGAAGTGAGCAGAACGAGAACATTGTACACAGTAACAGCCACAGTGTGCAAGAACTGACTTTGATAGACTTAGCCCTTCTCAGCAATGCAAGGACCTAAAACTTTTCTAGAGGACTTATGATGGAAAATGCAATCCTCATCCAGAGAAAGAACTGTGGAATTGGAATGCAGAATGAAACAAACTCTTATCTCTTTTGTTTTGTTTTTGTTTTCTTTCTCATGACTTCTGCCATTCGTTATAATTTTTCTATGCAACACGACCAATGTGAAAATGTGTTAAGTAGGAGTGTATGTGTAGAGCACATATTTGATTGCATGCCATCTTGGGGAAGAAGGGGAGAGGGAGGGTGAGAAAATTTAAAGCTTATGGAATTGAATGTTGAAAACTGAAAATAAGTTAAATATTAAAAAAATAAATAAAGAAATCAAATTAACCAATTATTTATCTGTTTTATTGTTGTTTTTCCCCCCATAAAATCAGTTCCTTGTTTCATTTAGTAGTTCAATTCAAGTTCTTTCAATTTTATTAATCTCTCCTTTGATTTTTCAGGATTTTCAATTTGATGTTTTTAACTGGGGGTTTTAAAGTTTCTTCTAGTTTTTTTAAAATGAAATTATTGTTTCTATAATTTTTTTTCCTCATCATTCATTAGGATTAGATTATTTAGTTTCCAATTAATTTTTAATCTACATTTTCATGGCCCTCTATTGAATGTAATTTTTCTTGTATTAGATCTGAAAAGAATGCATTTGATATTTCTGTTTCTCTGCACTTGGTTGTGAGGTTTTTATGCCCTAATACATGGTCAGTTTTTGTGTAGATTCCATGTACCACTGAGAAAAAGGTATATTCTTTTCTATCCTTATTCTGTTTTCTCCAGAGGTCTGTCATATCTAACTTTTCTAAAATTCTATTCACCTCCTTACTTCTTTCTTGTTTATCTTGTGGTTAGTTTTATCTCGTTCTTACAGGGGAAAATTGAGGTTTCCCCCATTAGTATAGTTTTACTCTTTCCTGCTGTAACTTATTTAACTTCTTTAAAAATTTGGTTGCTATACCATTTGGTGCCTATGTGTTTTGTATTGATATTATTTTGTTGTTTATAGTACCTTTTAGCAAGATGTAGTTCCCTTCCTTATCACTTTTAATTAGATCTATTTTTGCTTTTACTTTTCCTTAAATCATGATTGTTACCCCAGTTGTTGGATTTTTTTAAAATTTCAGCTGAAGCATAACAGATTCTGCTCCAGACCCTTACCTTTGCTTTATATATGTCTCTGCTTCAAATGTGTCTTCTAAATAACACATTTTAGGATTCTGGTTTTTAACCAACTCTATCTGCCTCCTTTCGATAGGTGAATTCATCCCATTCGCATTCACAGTTAAGATTGCTAACTATATATTTTTCCATTCTATTTTTTCCCGTGTTTCTTCTCTCTCTCTTTCTCCTTTCACCTGCCCCTCCTCAAGAATGTTTTGCCCCTGACCACTGCCTCCTTAAATTTGCCCTCCCTTTTATCACTCTTCCCCTCCCCTTCCTTATCTTTTTCTCTTTATTCTTCTCTATATGGTAAGATAAATCTCTATACCCCACTGAATGTTTATGCTCTCTTTGAGGCAAATCCAATGAGAGTAAGGTTCAAGTGTGGCCCACCATCCTTCATCTTCCCTTCCATTTGCTCTTCTTTTATGAGATAATTTTACCCCCCCCCCCCCCATTCTACCTCTCCCTTCTCTCAGTGCATCTCTCTTTCTCACCCTCTGATTTTGATTTTTTGGAGATCATCCTATCATAATCATATCACATTTGTGACCTCTGTGTACACTCTTTTCTAACTGTCCTAGTAGTGATAAAAGTCTTAAGAGCTGCAGGCATCATCTTCCCATATAGGAATGTAAACAGTTTAACCTTTGAGTCACTTATGTTTTCTCTTTCCTGTTTACCTTTTTATACTTCTCTTGAGTTTTGTGTTTGAAATCCAAATTTTATGTTGAACTCTGGTATTTTCATCAGGAAAACTTGAAAGTCTTCTCTTTCATTAAATAGCTAATTTTTTTTTCCTTGAAGGATTATACTGAGTTTTGCTTGGTTGTAATCCTAGCTCATTTGCCTTCTGGAATATCATATTCCACACCCTCCAGTCCTTTAATGTAGAAGCTGCTAAATCCTGTGTAATCCTTACTATGGCTCTGTGATATTTGAATTGTTTCTTTCTGGCTGCTTGTAGTATTTTTCTCCTTGACCTGGGAGCTCTGGAATTTGTCTATAAAATTTTTTTAATTTTTATTTTACTCTCTGCTTCTAGGATGTCAAGGCAGTTTTCCTTAATAATTTCTTGAAAGAAGATGTCTAATTGAATGTCTCTAATTGATAACTGCTTTCAGGTAGTCTAATAATTCTTAAATTATCTTTCCTCAATGTATTTTTCAGGTCAATTTTCCCAGGGAGATATTTAATATCTTTTATTTTTTTTCATTCTTTTGATTTTGATTGTTTCTTGATGTCTCATGGAGTCATTAGCTTCCACTTGCCCAATTTTAATTTTTAAGAAATTATTTTCTTCAGTGAACTTTGGTACCTCCTTTTCCAGTTGGCCAATTCTACTTTTTAAAGAGTTCTTTTTTTCAGCGTATTTTTGTACCTCTTCTGCCATTTGCCCAATTCTTTTTTTAGAGGTTTTTTTCTTTATTGGATTTTTGTGCGTCTTTTTCAGGGTTTTTTTGTTATTTTAAAAACCAAGTTGTTGATTCTTTTTTCATGATTTTTTTTTTTTGCATCACTCTCATTTCTTTTCCCAAGTTTTCTTCTACCCCTCTTATTTGAATTTTTTTAAAAAAATTTTGAGCTCTTTGAAGAGATTTATTTTCTTGGGCCTGACTCCAATTCACATTTTTCCTTTGAGTCTTCACATGTAGCTGTTTTCAAATTGTTGTCGTCTTCTGAGTTTGTGTTTTGATCTTCCTTGTCACCATAGTAAGCTTTTTATAGTCAGGTTCTTATTTTATTTTTTCCTCATTTTTCCAGCTTATTCCTTGATTTTTAATTTTATGTTAAAGTTGAGCTCTGCTCCTGGGTTGAAGGGGATACTTCCTCACATTTCAGGTTTTTTGTGCTCCTGTTTTCAGAAGTACTTCTGGGGATTTGTAAGTTTCCTGTTCTACCAAGGTGCTGTTGTCTAAGAAGTGGTGTGATCTCTGCTCTCCCACCTGTACTTTGGTCTATGAGCGACCACAAACACTGTTTTCTGCCCTTGACCTAGGACCAGGATCCCTGTGACCTGGATTCCTGTCTGGGTAATGCACCAGAGTCCTGCACACTGCGCCAGCAAAGGAACCCCTGTAATCCTCCGACCAGTGGTCTGGCCTCTTTACTGTCTGTGAACTGAGAGCTCTTCAGATCATTGCTACTGATTCTATTGCCCCCAAAGCCTGGACTGGCTTGCCTCGGTCGCTTGCACTGGACTGTGCTCTTCCCTCACCTCAGTGAGACAGACTTTCCTGTTGACCTCCTGAGTTCCCTTAGCTTGGAAAATTGTTTAACTGTGCCCCCCCCCCTTTTTTTTTGGTTCTGCCTCTCCAGAATTTGTTTAGAGATGTTATTTTAAAGTTGCTTGGAGAGAAATTTGAGAAAGCTCAAGGGAGTTCCTGCCTCACTTTGTCATCTTGGCTTCTCTCTCAGTTTCTTAGTTTTTCAAAGTTGTCTACCTTTACAATATTCTTGTTACATAAATTGTTGTCGTGGTTCGAAGTAGGTGGCAGAGTAAGAAGTAAGGTGGCAGAGTAGCTATCTTGAGTTCCTATCCTCTCTCAGATGCTTACTACGTGTGTTACTCTGGGAAAATCACTTAACTTCAATTTCTTCTATAGAATGAGGATGATTATAGCACCTACTCCCAAGGGTTGTTGTGAGGCTCAAATGAGGTAATAATTATAAAGCACTTAGCTCACTGCCTGCCATATAGTAAGCATTATACAAATGGCAGCTGTCATTATTATTATTATCATTATTATTGTTTTTATTACTATTTTAAGTTATCTCAGCTTTTTCTGAAACCATCCCTTTCATAATTTCTTACAGAAAAATGGTATTCTGTATTCATATACCACATTCATATTACCATAATTTGTTCAGCTGTTCCTCAATTCATGGGTATCTCTTCAGTTTCCAATTTTTTTGCCACCACAAAAAGAATTGCTATAAATATTTGTGTGCATATGGAAAGTTTCTCTCTCTCTCTCTCTCTCTCTCTCTCTCTCTCTCTCTTTTAGTCTCTTTGTGGGGTAGAGACCTAGTAGTCATATTGCTAGCTTTTTGGGTACAGTTTCAACAAATTGCTTTCTAGAAAGGTCATACCAGATCATAACTCCACCATTCTCACAGCCCCTTCAGTATTTGTCATTTTCCTTTTTTGTCAGTTGAACTAATCTGATGGGTGTGGTGAAGATGCTACCTTAGAGTTAAGTGTCTCCGCCATAGTTCTCATTTATCTCATTTCGTTTATATAATATTTAACTTTTTTTAACTCTTGCATTATTTCTTGTAGGAATTCTAATTTACTTTGTTTATAAACTGTTTCTTTTTTATCCCCTTTGAGGCTTTTCTTAGAATTCTCTTAGAGTCATTCTTCTTGAATTTTGTCTTGGGCATCCCTGGCATAATAATATCTCTTTATCTTTGTGTATTGATTCTTCCATCCTTAGTTCCTAGATTGGGATTTTCTGTTAGGGCTAGGCTCTGGGAACTTCTGAAAAGATTGTCATGGCCTTGAGTGAGCTTGGTGTGTCTTATCTGTTGTCCTGCTGGTGTCAAAGTGACAGCACTACAGCTGTGATTTTTCCTGAGAGGGATGGGGGATGGGGTAGGAGTGGGACACAGGGGAGTAGTTGGTTCTAAGATTCCATTCTTCTGGGTATAGGGACAGCATCATGCTTCTTGTGCCTTATTGTGAGAAAATTATATCCTGCCACTGTGGATATTGGAGTGATTTGGCTCAAATGAGGTGCTTCCATGTCTGTAGGCTATTTTTCAGATCTCCACCATTTGGAGATAGGGATGGAAATGACCAGCTTAGGCTCTGTCCCCCTTGCCTCACCCTGGGAGTGTATGTGAGGTCCTCTCTTATGGGTTACAGTGTCAGAATTGTAGAATCTGTACTCATAGTCAAGTCATGAAATGGTTAAGGGAGTGGGTTACACTATTTTCTCCCACTCTTCCATCTTTCCTGGTTTCCTTGAGTTGATCTTTAAGCTACCTGAAGATTGTTATGATGTAGAAGTCAAAAAGGGACCACATTCCACGCCTATGGAAGGGTATGGAGAAGTGAGTGGCATTTCACATACAGGGAGTAGGAAATAGGCCAGTTTGCCTGCGGTGTGCTGTGTAATTAGTCTGATAAAGTACTCTGTAGCCAAATTGTGAAATGTTTTAAAAACTGAGAGTTGAAATTTGTATTTTTATTCTACAGGTAGTGGAGAATCAGTAGATTTTGATCAGGAGATTTAAATAATCATACTTGACATTTAGGAATATTATCTAGGAAGCCTTTGTTGGAGGATGAGCACAGATTAGATCATGAGTTCTTAACCATTTTGTGTCATGGACCGCTTTGGCAGTCTGATGATACCTACAGACCTCCTCTCAGGAACATTTTTTTAAATGCATAAAATACATAGATTTAAAAGGAAACTAATTATATTGGAATAGCTATAAAATATTTAAAAGCTAAATAATTGTAGCTTATGTATTTTTAATATATTAAATAAGACATTAAATTTAAAGTATAGGGAAGTTAAAGTTAAATTTTATTTTTTGAAGATGTATCTTTCTGAAGAGGTATAAGTTTGAAGGCTATTGCTTAGCATAAACTGTGGGGTGGTGTTTGTCCCTTGAATGTTATATACCCTGTCTGTTTCAAACTTTTTGTTTGGATGGTTACAAGTAGTTCCCATTGAAATTCACAGATGTATGTCATTGCAAATAGAACTAAAGCTTCCACAGCTTGCTTTACAGTTAAGGATAGGATTCTCTCAATGAACAATGGAATTTTCTACTTTTTTTTTTTAGTTAATCTCCAATTGTAGCAAAGTTTTTGTCCTTAAATCCAATGAGTTCATATAAACCATAAGGTTTATATCAGAAAGATAGGAACTTTATTTTCATCAACATAAAAATAACTTTTAAAAGAGTTCTGAAATATTTCCAGGTGTTCTGTTTCTTTGAAAACAGAAATCAGCAAATTTTGTATCCCTGTTTCCTCTTTGTAAAGGACTTCTCCCTGCATTTGAAAGCTGGTAAGAATGTCCACCTCTGTTCTCTTCTTCCATTTTGGCAACTTAGCTAGGAAAGTTTGTGATTGAGGGGTGGAGACAGGAAGGCAGAGAAAAGTCGGTACTCACCTGAGCTCTCCCAAATTCCCCTCCAAACAACTTTGGAAAATGTTTCAAAATGAATTGGGGGGGGGGGCGGGTAGAGCCAAGATGGTGGCTGGAAAGCAGGGACTTGCTTAAGCTCTCACCCAGGTTCCTCCAAACACCTGTAAAAAATGGCTCTGAACAAATTCTAGAGCTGCAGAACCCACAAAATAACAGAGGGAAGCAGGGCTCCAGCCCAGGAAAGCCTGAATAGCTGCTGGGAAGGGTCTATCACATGGAGCTGGGAGCGCAGCACAGCCCAGTGTGGACCATGCCAGGACCAACCAGACCGGGAGGCAGGCAGAACAGGCCGTAGGGTCCTGAATAATTGAGCTGTGGCAGTTACCAGACTTCTCAACCCACAAACGCCAAAGACAACAGAGAAGGTTAGTGGGAAAAACTGCTAGATAGGAGTGAAAGGAGTGCGCATTCCCTAGGCCCACCCTGTGGGAGGAATTAAGCGGATCAGAGCTGGAGTGTAGAGCCTGCTTGGGTCTGAGTCCAGGTTGGCGGTTCTTGGGGGAGGAGGAGCACTGGTGTGGCAAAGCTTGCTGTGTAGAAGTAGCTGTGAAAAGAGCAGCACAGCCCCTCAAGCTTGGGACAAAGTACTCTCTACAAGCAGTTACACACTGACAAAAAGGCCAAGGGTCAATAGTTGGCTGGGAACATGAATAGGCAGTGAAAATGGTCTCAGATTCAGACTTTGGAATCTTTTTTTGGTGACAAAGAAGATCCAAATATACAGCCAGAAGAAGTCAACAGAGTCAAAGAGCCTACATCAAAGCCTCCAAGAAAAATATAAATTGGTCTCAGGCCATGAAAGAGCTCAAAAAGGATTTGGAAAAGCAAGTAAGAGAAGTAGAGGAAAAATTGGGAAAAGAAATGAGACTGCAAGAAAATCACGAAAGAAGTCAATGACTTGCTAAAGGAGACCCAAAAAATACTGAAGAAAATAACACCTTAAAAATAGACTAACTCAAATGGCAAAAGAGCTCCAAAAAGCCAATGAGGAGAAGAATGCCTTGAAAGGCAGAATTAGCCAAATGGAAAAGGAGGTCCAAAAGACCACTGAAGAAAATACTATCTTAAAAATTAGATTGGAGCAAGTGGAAGCTATTCACTTTAGCAGAAATCAAGATATTAAAAAACAGAACCAAAGGAATAAAAAAATGGAAGACAATTTGAAATCTTTCACTGGAAAAACCACTGACCTGGAGAATAGATTCAGGAGAGATAATTTAAAAATTATTGGGCTACCTGAAAGCCATGATCAAAAAAAGAGCCTAGACATTATCTTTCAAAAAACTTGTCAAGGAAAACTGACCTGATATTCTAGAGCCAGAGGGTAAAATAGAAATTGATAGAATCCACCAATCGCATCTTGAAAAAGATCCCAAAAAGAAAACTCCTGGAAATATTGCCACCAAATTCCAGAGCTCCCAGATCAAGGAAGCAAGCAGCCAGAAAGAAACAATTTGAGTGTTGTGGAAGCATAATCAGGATAACACAAGATCTAGCAGCTTCCACATTAAGGGATCGAAGGGTTTGGAATATGATATTCCAGAGGTTAAAGGAGTTAGAATTAAAACCAAGAATCACCTACCCAGAAAAACTGAGTATCATGCTCCAAGGCAAAATATGGATTTTCAATAAAATAGAGGACTTGCAAGCTTTCTCAGTGAAAAGACCAGAGCTGAATAGAAAATTTGACTTTCAAACACAAGAATCAAGAGAAGCATGAAAAGGTAATCAAGAAAGAGAAATCATCAGGAACTTACTAAAGTTGAACTGTTTTGTTTACATTCCTACATGGAAAGATGATGTGTACAATTCATGAGACCTCAATATTAGGGCAGCTGAAGGGAAAATACACACACACACACACACACACACACACACACACACACACATACACACACACACACACACAGGATACAGGGTGAGTTGAATATGAAGGGATAATATCTAAAAAAAAATCAAATTAAGTGATGAGAGAGAAATATATTGAGAAAGGGAGAGATAGAATGGGGTAAATTATCTCACATAAAAATGGCAAGAAAAAGCAGTTCATTAGTAGGGAAGAGGGGGCAGGTGAGGGGGAATGAGTGAATCTTGCTATCATTGCATTTGACTTGAAGGAATAACATACATACTTAGTGAGGTATCTTACCCCACATGAAAGTAGGGGGAAGGGGATAAAATGGGGGGATGATAGAAGGGAGGGCAGATGGGGAAAAAAGTAATCAAAAGCAAACGCTTTTGAAAAGGGACAGGTTCAAGGGAGAAAACTGAATAAGGGCGGACAGGATAGGAGAGAGGGAAATATAGTTAGTCTTTTACAACATGACTTTATGGGAGTGTTTTGCATAATGATACATGTGTGCCCTATGTTGATCTGCTTGCCTTCTTAGGGAGAGTGGGTCAGGAGGGAAGAGGGGAGAGAATTTGGAACTCGAAGTTTTAAAAGCAGATGCTAAAAAAAAAAAAGTTGCTTTTGCATGCAACTAGGAAATAAGATATACTGGCAGTGGGGCATAGAAATCTATCTTGCCCTACAAGAAAGTAAGGGAAAAGGGATCAGTGGGAGTGGGGTGATAGAAGGGAGGGCTGACTGGGGAATGGGGCAATCAGAATATATGCTATTTTGGAGTGGGTGGGAGGGTAGAAATGGGGAGAAAATTTGTAACTCAAAATCTTATGGAAATCAATGCTGAAAACTAAAAAATATCAAATAAAAAATCATTAAATCTAAAAAAATAACCAAGAAAGAAATGAATTATAGAACAGCAGAACCCACTAAAGGATGGGGTGAAACAACTTTTTAGCTGAAGACAGTGTAGAAGGTCAGCAAGAATGGTCTGTGTCACCAGGGTTAGAGTAAAACACAGCCTAGCACCAGTGCAGACAATTCTTGGCAAGAGAGTGGCAGGCTTTGGGGGCAGTTGAATCAGCAGCAGTCACTCTCAAAACTTTCAGTCCACAGATAGTAAGGGGAAAGTGGTCATGGTCGGATGGAGATTACAGGGGTCCCTTTACTGGCTCCTGTTATGGGACTCTGTCACATTGCCCATAAAAGGATCTAGATCATTCTCCTGGCCAGCATTCCCAGCATGAAAAAGAGCACTAACACACCAGAACTTGTGGCCACAGGGGAATAAGGACCCTGTTCACAATTCCAGGGCAGAAAAGAGTTTTTGTGATGACTCAGACCAGAGCACAGGCCAGGAAGAGTAGTAAACACACTTCTCTTCAGATCATATCACCTTGGAAGAACTGAAAACTATAGATTCCGCAGAACTTCTCTGAAAACAGCTGTACACAAACCTTGAAGCTTGGGACAGTACCCCTTCCACCTCAGGAGCAGAGCCCAACTTTAATATAAAGTTAAAAGTCAATAGACCAAAAAACGAAAACAGAACTTTAACCACAGGGAGTTACCATGGTGACAAGAAAGATCAAAACACAAACTCAGAAGAAGACAACAAAGTCAAAACTGCTACATCCAAAACCTCAAAGAAAAATGTGAATTGGTCTGAAGCCCAAAATGAATTCCTGGAAGAGCTCAGAAAGGATTTTAAAAGCAAGTAAGAGTGGTAGAAGTAAAATTGGGAAAAGAAATGAGAGTGATGCAAGGAAATGATGAAAAAAGAGTCAACAGCTTGGTAAAGAAGGCACAAAAAATAGGCAAGAAAATAACCCCTTTAAAAAATAAAATAGGCCAAAATGGTAAAAGAGGCACAAAAATCCAAAGAAGAAAAGAACTCTTTAAAAAGTCAGATTGGCCAAATGGACAAAGATGTACAAAAATTCACCATAGGAAAAAAACTCCTTAAAAAGTAGTGTTGGCCAAATGAAAAAGGAAGTACAAAAGCTTACTGAAGGTAATAATTCCTTAAAAATTAGAATTGGGCAAGTGAAAGCTAATGTCTCCATGAGACATCAAGAAACAATCAAGCAAAATCAAAAGAATGAAAAAAATAGAAGAAAATATGGGACATCTAATTGGAAAAACAACTGACCTGAAAAAGAAATTGAGAAGAGGTAATTTAAGAATTATTGGACTAAATGAAAACCATCATCAAAAAAAGAGCCTAGACATCATCTTTCGAGGAATTATCAAGGAAAACAGCACTGATATTCTATCACTGGTGAGTAAAATAGAAACTGAAAGACTCCACCACTTACTTCCTGAAAGAATTCCCAAAATGAAAACTCCCAGGAATATTATAGCCAAATTCCAGAGCTTCCAGATTAAGGGGAAAATACTACAAGGAGACAAAAAAAATTTAATTGTCATGCAGCCATAGTCAGATTAACACAAAATTTAGCAGTTTCTACACTAAAAGGATTGGAGAACTTGTAATATGACATTTTCAAAGGCAAAAAAGCTAGGATTACAACCAAGTATTACCTACCCAACAAAATTGAGAGTAATACTTGAGAGGGAAGAATCGATATTCAATGAAATAAAGGATTTTCAAGCATCTCTGACAAAACGATCAGAGCTGAATAGTAAATTTGACTTTTAAATACAAGACCCAAGAGAAGAAAAAAAAAATGTAAACAGGAAAACGAAATCAGGAGGGATTCAGTAAAGTTAGATTGTTTACATTCCTACACAGGAGAATGATACCTGCGATTCTTTAAAACTTTATCATTATTAGGTCACTTAGAAGGGAATGCTTTAACCTTAATTAGAATTGATTTAAAAAGGGAATAATATATGCACTCAGTTTTGTATAGAAATCTATCTTATCACTTTCCCCTCCTATTTTCCTGTAGGTTAAGAGAAGGCAGGGGGCTGATGGAAGAGAGGGCAGATTGGGGGAGGCAATAGTTAGAAGCAAAACACTTTTGAGGATGGACAGGGCAAAAGGAGAGAGTTGTATAAATGGGGGAAAATAGGATGGAGGGAAATACAGTTAATAATTATAATTGTGAAAAAGTGTTTATATCAATCAAGTTTCTCTGATAAAGGCCTCATTTCTCAAATATATTATAGAAAACTGAGTCAAATTTTTAAGAATAGGAGTCATTCCCCAATTGATAAATGGTGAAAGGATATGAACAGGCAGTTTTCAGATGAAGTAATGAAAGCTATAGTCATATGAAAAAAATGCTCTAAATCACTATTGATTAGAGAAATGCACCCCCACACCTGTCAGCCTGGTTAATATGAAAGAAAAGGAAATGACAAATTTTGGAGGAGATGTGGGAAAACTGGGACACTAATGCACTGTTGGAGTTGTGAACTGATTCAGCCATTCTGGAGAGCAATTTGGAACTATACCCAAAGATCTGTAAAACCATGCATGCCCTTTTACCCAGCAATACCACTACTAGGTTTGTATCCCAGAATGATGAAAAACAAAAGGGAAATGACCTATATATACAAAAATATATATATATATATCATCTTTTTTGTGGTGGCAAAGAATTGGAAATTGAGGTGATGTCCATCAATTGGGGAATGAATGAACAAGTTGTGGTACATGATTGCAGTGGAATATTGTTATGCTATAAGAAATGATGAGCAGGATGCTCTCAGAAAAAAAATGAAAGACTTGCATGATCTGATGTAGATTGAAGTGAGCAGGACCAAGAGAACAATGTACATATTAACAATATTGCATGATAATCAACTGTGAATGACTTAGCTATTCTCAGCAGTACGGTGAGCCAAGACAATTCTGAAGGATTTATGATCAAAAATGCTATCCACCTCCAGGAAAGAACTGAAGGAGTCTGAATCCATACCAAAATCTACTTTTTAAAACTTTATTTTTGTAATTCTTTTTGGTCTCTGTTTTCTTTTGCAACATGCCTAGTATGGAAATATATTTTGCATGACTGCACATATATAAAGTATATCAAATTGCTTGTCTTCTCAATGAAGGGAGAGAATTTGGAACTCAAATTTTCAAAAAACATATGTAAAAAAATTAACTTTACAAGTAATTGAGGAAAAAATTATTAAATATTATTATTTAAATATTATATAAATTATTTATATAAATTATATAATATATAATATGTAATGATAAAATATAAATTATACAAATTATTTAAATATTATATAAATATTATTAAATAAAAAGAAAGCTATTGTATCTGAATACAGATTGAAACATTCTTTTTAAACTTTATTTTCCTTGTGTTTTTTTATTTGTGTTTTCACAACATGACTAATATGGAAATGTTTTTCATGACTGCATATGCATAACCTATATCAAGTTGCTTGCCTTTTCAATGAAGGGGAAGAAGAGGAAGGAGAGAATTCGGATCTCAACATTTTAAAAATGAATGTTAAAAATAGTTTTTGCATGTAATTGGAAAAAATTAAATTAAAAATTAAAAAATTAAATTAAATTTTAAAAAACCTGTGAAAAAAGACCATGGAAAGAGTTTGAAAAGTGGGCAAAAGACAAGAAGATCATCAAGATCATTAAAAGGGAGCAGAGGCCTGTAAAATAGTTTTGAATGTAATATTTTTGAATTTATTAAAATTTATCAAATATTTAAAATGGTATGAAATGGTGGGGGGAGCTTCTAATTTTTTCATAGGCATCCATAATGGTGACTCTAGAATTTTAAATTGGAAGATTTATCTCTTTCTTATGTTTATAATATCTCCCAAGCAAGTTAACCAGTGAATCAAATCTTTTCTTACAAAATGTTTCGACAGTCAGTTTTCTTTTTCTTTCAGGAGATGTGAAACATCTTTGTTTGAACAAATACTTCATGACCTGTCCTTTGAAAAAGCCTTCTTTTGCATTTCTGTGTGGTAGAGAAGTACTTCATATTCTCTTCCTATTTTTTTTTGCCAAAATCTTTAAAAAACACAGTAGTTTAGAGACCTGTTTCTGATAAAGTTGCTGACTTTTATGGATGTTGACAAAACTTTATTTCAGGGTTCTTGGAAGGATCTTTGTTGCCAGTAGATGGCCATGTAAAAAGCTATGAGTAAGCTTTGTTTACAGTGTAAGGATCTTCTTTTATAATTAATGTAGCAATACCGGATTTATCATGAAATATTTCAGGAGATCATTTTGTGCAAATATTATTAACCTTTTCTTTTAAACAGTTTTGCTTGGCAAAAAAAAAAAAATTCTTTTTATCAGTTTCAAACAATGGCAGACTTTGTAGTTTCTAAAAAGAAATTATAAGAACTGAATACTTCGATAATGTTAGGATGCACATATTGAACAAAAACAAGGAATTAGGAATATTAAGTTGTATGTAACTTCATCCAGTTGCATACCCAAGGGGAATGGCAAAGCTGCCAAATCCTTGATAACCTGCTTCAAAATGTTAAAAGAAATACCGACTTTTATAAGAAGTATCCCATCATCTTTCAATTTTCTCCTCTGTTGTGGTTGACAGACTAGTTTGACCACTTTCAGTGCATATGGCTTTACTAAAGTCTCCAATGGAGTAGGATTTCTTTTGTTTGGGTATTCAGTAAACAATTTTATAGGACATTTAAGAAAAGGTTTTTGTGAAGCAGCAAATCCGATTTTGGATGTCATTTTTTTTTTTGATATGAGCTTCCTTCACATGTAAAGATCCTTTATCATTAGATTCATATTCTGTATGGACAGCTACGAGGTGCTCTTTCCATTTTGTTGGCATGAGATTTCTATGGGCAAGAATTTTATCTTACAAAAAAAATTTAAGATTTTTGTGTCCAGTCACATTTGTTAAAGCAAATGAAACCATATAATACCTACCCTTCTTTGTACTTCCTTTTCTTTGAAATTTCAACTTACAGGGTCTAGAAAAAGAATAACATAAAGATAAAATATTTTATTCGATTGATATTTTTGAAAGTATTTTTGTAAAGTTTTAAAGGAATTTTTTTCTTTTTTTAAAGTAATTTCTTTGATAATTCCTCATAAAAGTAATTTGTATGTCAAGTAAAAGTGTAGGATAATGAAAAGATTTTTATGATTAATAAAGTAAGTGGATATTACAAATTATCCAAAGTTTTAACACTTTTATTGGCTTTTAATTTGCAGCAGACACACAGATGACGATAGTAAATGAGGAACTATGTGCTTCCTGGAATTTGGCTTTTGTACTTCCTTGGCTTTCCATGCCTTCCTAGAAGTAATGGCTTTCTTTTCTGATAGCAATTTTCTGATGGAATTATTTTTTAAATGTATGTTTTTTTCACAGATAATAATACACAGGCACCACTGTACATGCCTTTACTTCATAACAGTGTACAAAAAAAGAAAGAATAAGAGAAAAACAAAAGAATCTCTCTACTCAGAGTAAAACACTGTGCAGCACAGTTTGTTAGCCCTAGTAAGAAGTTACTTTAAATAATACATTTGAAGAGTTAGATCAATTATCAGACATTTTTAAGCTTGCCTTGTTTTCGTGCATATCTGTGGTGGTTTTAATTAACTAGGTCTTTCCCCCCTTTTTTGTTCTTTTCTGTTAAAACTTTTATTTTGTCCTATTAAGTTAAATTCCTGCTAGGCAGATGGTATTCTTCAAGATTTCTAAGTGTCATGCTTTTTTTTATGGTTTTGTTAGTAAATTTGGAATGAAGAAATAAGCAGCTTCTATAGCTAAAGGTTAGGGAGAATAATTGCTTTGCAATTTCAAAAGTGCTGTGAGGGGATGGCAGATTACAGCAGCCACCCAGCTAAACTCTCCCATCATTCCCCTCCAAATAACTTTAAAATAATGTCTCAGATAAAATTTTGGAGTAGTAGAGCCAACAAAAGGTCAGGGTGAGGCATTTTTCTGGCCTAAGAAAACTTAAGATGTAGGTAGGGGAAATCTGTGATACCAGGATGGAGACCTGTCTGGAACCCACATTATGTGGCAGCAACAGCAGTCACTGTGTCAGCAGCAGCAACAGGTTTTGGAGCTCTTAGACCAGAGATGGTAAGAGGTTAGACGGCTGGTCAGAAAGTGATTATAGGGGAACCTTCGCTGGCACTGGGTGCAGTTGGAATTGATTGCAGCTCTATTGCCCATACGCAGTTTTGAGGCAGAGAGGAACACTGGTTATTGGTTACAAGAGAACAGGGGCCCTGGTCACAGTTCCAAAGCAAGGAAGAGCTCTAGTGCTTGAGGCTGCAGGGAAAAAGGAGCACTTTCTGGATAAAGATCAGAGCACAGACCAGTAGAGCAGTGACTATATCTCTCCCAGAATCATACCACCTTGGAAGCATTAAAAACTTAGTCACCACCCCACCTTCTGAAAACAGCAGCGTGGAAAAGTCTGAAGCTTGGGACAATGCCTCCCTATCCTGAGATGAGCAGAGGTCAACTTGAACATAAAGTTCAAAGGCAAGAAATAGGCTGGAAAAAATGAGCAAACATTAAAAAAAGAATTTGGCCTTAAAAAGCTTGTTTTGTTTTGGCAGGGAAGACCAAAACATAAATTCAGAAGACCATAATGTGAAAACAGCCACCCCCCAAAAAAAACCTCAAAGAGAGATGCTCATTGGACCCAAACCCAACAAGAATCCTGGAAGAGTTAAAGAAAGGTAAGAGTGATAAAAGAAAAATTGGGAAAAGAAATTAGAATAATGCAAGAAAATTATGAAAAGAGAATTAGCAGCTTGATAAAAGAGGTACAGAAAAATACTGAAGAAAATAGTACCTTTAAAAACAGAATTGGCCAACTTACAAAAGAGTCACAAAAATTCACTGAAGACAAGAACCCTTTAAAAAACAGAACTGACCAAATGGAAAAGGAGGTACAAAAATTCACTGAAGAAAAGAACTCCTTAAAAAGTAGAACTGGTCAAATGGAAAAAGGTAAATAATCTCACTGAACAAAGCAATTTCTTAAAAATTAGAATTGGGCAAGTGGAAGCTAATGGCGCCATGAGACATTAAGGGACAATAACACAAAGTCAAAAGAATGGAAAAAAGAAAAAAATGTGAAATATCTCATCAGAAAAACAAATGGCCTGGGAAATAGATCCAGGAGAGATAAGAATTATTATGATTATATTAAGAATTATTAGATTATGTGAAAGCCACAATCAAAGAAAAAGCCTAGACATCATTTTTCAAGAAATTGTCAAGGAAAACTGCCCTGATATTCCAGAACTAGAGAGTAAAATGGAAATTGAAAGAATCTACAGCTAACTTCCTGAAAGTGATAAGAAAATGAAAACTCCCGGGAACATTATAGCCAAATTCTAGAGTTCCCAGGTCAAAGAGAAAATATTGCAAGCAGCCAGAAAGAAACACTTCAAATATCGAGAGGCGCAGTTAGGGTCACATAAAATTTAGCATCTTTCTTGTCAAAGATGTTGAAGTCTTGAAATATGATATTCCAGAAGGCAAAGGAGGTAGGATTACAATGAAGAACAACCTACCCAGCAAAACTCAGTACAATCCTTTAGGGGAAAAATGGATATTTAATAAAATAGAGCACTTTCAAGCATTCCTGATGAAATAGAAAATTTCACATTCAAACACAAGATTCAAGAGAATCATAAAAAGGTAAACATAAAAGAGTAGTCATAAGAGACTTAATAAAGTTAAACCGTTTACATTTCTATATGGAAAGGTGATATATATAATTTCTAAGAACTTTATTAGAGCAGTTAAAAGGAGTTTACATAGAGGTCATGAGTGTGAGTCAATCATGTTGGAATTATCTCCAAAAAGGTGGGGAGGGGGTGTGAAAGAGGAATGCATTGAGAGAAGGGGGAAAGGACAGGTAGAATGGGGAAAATTACCTTACATAAAAGAGGCACACAAGGAAAAGCTTTTACAACACGGGAAAATAGGGGGGTGGTAGGCAGTGCTTGAACCTCACTTTCATTGGAATTAGTTCAAAGAGGGAAGAATAGATAGATACATTCAGTTATTGTATAGAAATGTGTCTTACCTAATAGGGAAAAAGAAGGGGCAAGGAGCTGAGAGAGAAGAGTGTTGGGGGGTGGGGTGATAAAAGGGAGGGCAGGTTAAGCAAGGCAGTGGTTAGAAGCAAAATAGACTTTTGAGGAGGGACAAGATAAAAAGAGGAAGAAACAGAAGAAAATGGGGTGAATGGAAATACACAATAATCATAACTGTGAATGTGAATTGGATGAATTCACCCATAAAATGGAAGCAGATAGCAGAATGGATTAGAAACCAGAATCCCAACAAGAAAGTTTACAAGAGACACACTTGAAACAGAAACATGCACTCAAAGTTAAAATAACGGACTGGAGCAGAATCTAATATGCTTCAGCTGAAGTAAAAAATACAGGAGTAATAATCATGATCTCAGACAAAACAAAAACAGACCTAATTGAAAGAGATAATCAGAGAAGCTTATGCTAGAAAGGTGTCATAGCTAATGAAGTAGTATCAAATTTTTTTTGCACTACGTTTATTTGATAAAACCCTCATCTCTTAAATATATACTCAGTATAGAACTGAGTCAAATTTAGAAAAATAAGAACCATTACCCAATTGATAAATGATCGGACGATATATAGAGACAGTTTTCAGAAGAAGAAACCAAAGCTATCTATAGTCATGTGAAAAAATGCTCTAAATCACTATTGATGAGGGAATACAAATTAAAATAACTCTGAGTTACCACTTCATACCCATTGGAAATGACTAATGCTGGAGGAGATGAGAGAAAAATAGGTAACGCTAATAACCTGTTGGTGGAGTTGTAATTTGGTCAAACCACAATGAAAAACAATTTGGAACTATGCCCAAAAGGCTGTAAATCTGTGCGTACTCTTCGATGCAGCAATACCACTAGGTATGTATCCCAAAGCAATAACAGGAAAAGGACCTATATGTACAAAAAATATCTATAGCAACTTTTTTTTTTTGTGATAGCAAAGAATTGGACATGGAGGGGATGTTCATCAATTGGGGAATGACTGAATGAAAGTGGTGGCATATGATTATGATGGAATACTATTATGCTATAGGAAATGATGAGGTGAGTGCTTTCAGAAAAACATGGCAAGACCTATATGAGCTGATGCAAAGTGAAGTGAGAAGAACAGAGACATCATTGTGCATAGTAATGGCAATGTTGTAATGATGATCAACTATCAAAAGCTTTGGCTACTCTGGTCAATTCAATGATATGAGACAATTCCTAAGGACTCATGATGAAAAAATACTGTCCACTTCCAGAAAGAGGTGAGGGAGGATATGGGAGGAGAAGGAGAGAATTTGGAACATAAAATTTAAAAAGAAAAGAATGCTAAACAGAAATAATAAAAATTTTAAAGATGTGAGGTAATTTCAGTAGAAAACTTAGGAGAGTTGGGGAATATCTAGGATTTGCAAGTTTTTAAAGCAATGTTTAATGAAAATTTCAACAAATTAATTATGAGTATACTAACTTAGAATTTCAGGCCAAATGTTACATGGTATGACTAATTCTAAAAGGATGGTAATGTTATAGTGTGGTTTGAAAATAATTTTTATAGGGTTTGGTTTTGTATATGTACATGTATACACACATATATACATGTAGATATACATATATTATCTCATGTTATCGCAAGAATGAGACTTACTGGAGCAACATTTTGTGGAGTATACCTTTGTACTTTTCTTTAAAACTGAGTAATACAACAAAATTCACAAATACTTAAATACTGGGAAAACATAACTGGATTGCCAATTATACAACTTCGGTATTAGAACATACATTGTGTTCAGAAGATCCTACTATTTTTAAAGAATGCAGATTTAATCTTTTTTGCATAGAATATGTAAATGTAAGCAGAGTTGAGTTATTAAACCCTTTAATGCTTATACTAACTTCCACAGTATACTTGCTGACCTAGGCTGTTAGTGACATCTGGTGGCTAGTGTAGGGAACCATCTGTCTGAACATTTATTGAATTAGTTTTCACATCTTGTTTTTACCTGGAAACATTTCTTTCACTTGTATCCTTCTCTACACCTATACAACTAGAGTTCAGACCCTTAAAGCCCCTCACCTAGACTGTCACAATAAATGTTTTGCCCTGTAATTCAGTCCATCCTTCACAAAACACGCTGAAGTGATTTCCTTTAAGTACAAGTTCGACTATTTCATTCCCTTACATCAAGGATCTAATATAAATTCCATGGGTTGACATTTAAATGCCTTTATAAACTGGCCTTAACCTACCTTTCCAGCCTTATTACGTATTAGTCTGCTTTCCAGACTCCAGGATGTAGCTATTTTCACTTGATTATTGCTGCTCATACAAGGCAGTCCATCTTCTATCTTTCTACCTTTGCACAGGGAGTCTTCCATGTCTGGGAGGTACTCCCTTCTCATCTCTATGTCTTGGGATCCTTAGTTTTCTTCACATCTCAGCTCTACATGAAGCCTTTTCTGATAACCTCACTGCTAGGCTCTCCTCTACCACCTTGTTCCTGATTTGTTGTAAGGATGGGGCTCAAATGAGTACATCAAATCACTCTACCAAGTTTTAGTGAAGTGATGCCTTAAGGGGAGAACATATTTAGGTTGTTAGTCTAAATCTAAAGTCTTTGGTCAGCTGGAGTGAGGTTATAAAGGGAATGTATTCAGTTTGGCTGAGGAAAGTTGGTTAATGCCCATCTAAGAAATATATGGCCAACTTGGACTCATGAGATTGGAACAAGGTAAGCTAGGAGTGTTCAGCAAAACCCCTGAGGAAGAAACACCTGGTAGGGGAGAGGAGGGAAGCGTGCACCTCAGCTTCTATCTAGGCCAGAGGAGGATTTCAAGGTCCTTTGAAGAATCTAGAGGCTTTTGGATTTTTCATCTTCCTATCACCATCCTAGCATTATCCTCTGGGACAGCAACTAATGATAGTAGTGTCAACATCTGGAGCTAAGAACAGATTGGATGTGATTTGGGAGGGCTGATTCATGGCTACACAAGCAGTCCAGGAAAGAAAATACATCATGCCTAAGGGGAACTTCTTGAAAAGCCTACAAAGGGAATTTTTTTTTTCCAGTAAGCAGGAGTCATGAGTTGCCTCTTTGCCACATGTGTTCTCTGAGCTTAAGCCTGTTTTGACTTTTGGGAAGGATGCTTATATTAACTTTTTAAAAAAACTATTTCATTTTAGTATATTTGCATTATATGTTGTATATTTTTCTATACCACTTCCATAAGTACTCCTTTCTAAAAGCTAATTTTCTGGATGACTGATAATTAACTGACAATCATGATGGAAAAAGCACCAGTGGGGGCCTGTGAACTGTATCACTAAAATAAATGCCCTCTAGCCTTTCACTACTATTCTTTAGAATCAGTGCTGAGGAAAGATGTAGGGACTCAAGTTGATAGTGAGAATGGAGGTTGGGGAAGTGCTACCTTGTATACACTTATATATGTACATATTGTTTCTTCCAACACAACACAAAAGAAGGGATGGAGCTTTTGTCTTTGTATCCATAGCACTTAGCCCAATGCCTGGCATATTGTAGGCATTAATAAGTGATTACTGGTTGGTTTTATTACTTGCACAAGTTTACCAAATCTTGTTACTTTTATTTTGTTAGTTATGCTGTTTTTATTTGCTTGCGTCACTTTGCAACACATTACACTTTTCTGTTCATGTTTTTCATATCTTTTATTCAATAATATTCTATTACATTCATATGAAATATTTTGCTTAAAGTTGTTGAAGGAGGTTATGGAATCATTAGATATCTGGGATGTTTTCTTTTTAAAAGATTTATTCAGTATTTTATTTATCCCTACTTACACGTAAAAACAATTTTTAACATTCGTTTTTAAAACTTTTGAGTTCCAAATTCTCTCCTTTCTTTGCTTTCCCACCCTTCCCCTACTGAGAAGGCAAGCAGTTCGATATAAGTTATTTACTTGTGTAGTCATGCAAAACATTTCCCATAATAGTCATGTTATGAAAGAAAACATAGGACCCCCCCCCAAAAAATCAATAAAAATAAAGAAACCAAAAAAAGTGTGCTTCAGGATGTATTCAGATGCCATCAATTTTTTGTCAGAGGATGGATAGCATTTTTCATTATAAGTCCTTCAGAGATGTCTTTGAATCATTGTATTACTGAGAATAGCTAAGTCATTCACAGCTGATCATCTTACAATATTGCTGTTACTTTGTACAGAGTGTATTTTACTTTGCATCAGCTCATGTAAGTCTTTTCAGGTTCTTCTGAGAGCATGCTGCTCGTCGGTTCTTATAGCACAATAGTATTCCATCATAACACGTACAACAATTTGTTCAGCCATTCCCCAATCGATGGGCTTCCTCCCTCAATTTCCAGTTCTTTGCCACCAGAAAAGAGCTGCTATAAATTTTTTTGTATATATAGGTCCTTTTCCTTTTTATTTTTATCTCTTTTGGGATATTCATCTAACAGTGGTATGGCTAAGTCACAGGGTATGCATGGTTTTATAGCCCTTTGGGAATAGTTCCAAATTGCTCTACAGAATGGTCGAATCAGTTTACAACTCCACCAGCAGTTCATTAGTGTCTCATTTTTCTCACACTCCCTCCAATATTTGCCATTTTCCTTTTCTGTCATCTTAGCCAATCTAATAGAAAAGAAGCAGTGCTTCAGAGTTGTTTTAATTTGCATCTCTCCATTCAAGAGTGAGTTAGAACTTTTTTTTTCATATGGCTATAGATAGCTTTGATTACTTCATCTGAAAATTGTTTATATCTTTTGATAATTTGTCAATTGGGGAATGGCTCTTATTTTTATAAATTTGACTCAGTTCTCTATATGTTTGAGAAATTAGGGCCTTTATCAGAGAAACTTGCTTCAAATTTTTTTTCACATTTACTATTACTAACTGTACTTCCCTACATCCTGTTTTCCCTCTGTTCTATTGTTTCTCTCCTTTCACCCTGTCCCTCCTCAAAAGTGTTTTGCTTCTGACTACCCCCTCCCTGGATCTGCCTTTCCTTCTGTCACGCCCCCCTCCCCATTACCCCTTCCCTTCCTGTTTCCGTGTAGGTTAAGATAAGATTTCTATGCCCAGTTGAGTGTGTATGTTATTCCCCCTTTGAGCCAAAACTGATGAGTAAGGTTCACTCACTCCCCTCCTTCCTCTTCCCCTCCACTGTAAAAGCTTCTTCTTACTTTTTTTAAATTTATGTGAGACAATTTACCCCATTCTACCTCTCCCTTTCCCTTTCTTCTAGTACATTCCTCTCTCACCCCTTAATTTTATTTATTAGACATCATCCCTTCATATTCAACTCATATCTGTGCCCTCTCTCTAGATATAATCCTTCTAACTGCCGTAATAATGAGAAAACTCTTGTGAGTAACAGGTATCATCTTCACATGTAGGAATGTAAACAGTTCAGTGTTATTAAGTCCCTTTTGATTTCCCTTTCCTTTTTACCTTTTTATGCTTCTCTTGAGTCTTGTATTTGAAAATCATATTTTCTATTCAGCTCTGGCTTTTTCATCAAAAATGCTTGAAAGTCCTCCCTTTCATCGAATGCCAATTTTTTCCCTGAAGGATTATACTCAGTTTTGCTTTGTAGGTGATTCTTGGTTGTAATCCTAGCTCTTTTGCCCTCCAGAATATCCTATTCCAAGCCCTCTAATTCTTTAATGTAGAAGCTGCTACATTTTGTGCTATCCTGACTATGGCTCCATGATACTTGATTTCTGGCAGTTTGCAATATTTTCTCTTTGACCTCTGGAGCTCTGGAATTTGGCTATAATGTTCCTGGGAGTTTTCATTTTTGGATCTCTTTCAGGAGGTGATCAGTGGATTCTTTCCATTTCTATTTTACCCTCTGGGTCTAGCCAGTGGGGAACCTGTGACCTGGAGGGCTCTTGAGGCCACAGGTTCTCCACCCTTGTTCTAGACTATCAGGGCAATTTTCCTTGATAATTTCTTTCTTTAAGACTATTAATTTATTTAATATTTTTAGCTTTCAGCATTGATTTTCACAAGACTTTGAATTACAAATTTTCTCACCATTTCTAGCCTCCCCCCACTCCAAGATGGCATATATTCTGGCTGCTCCATTCCCCAGTCACCCCACTCCCCCCCATCCCCTTTTCCCTTACTTTCTTGTAGGGCAAGATAGATTTCTATACAGGCTGTAATGGGGATTGCCTGTATATCTTATTTCCTAGTTGCATGCAAAAACTTTTTTTTTGAACATCTGTTTTTAAAACTTTGAGTTCCAAATTCTCTCCCCTCTTCCCTCCTCACCCACCCTCCCCAAGAAGGCAGGCAATTCCACATAGGCCACATGGGTATCATTATGTAAAACCCTTCCACAATACTCATGTTGTGAAAGACTAACTATATTTTGCTCCTTCCTATCCTATCCCCCTTTATTCAATTTTCTCCCTTGACCCTGTCCCTTTTCGAAAGTGTTTGTTTTTGATTACCTCCTCCCCCATCTGCCCTCCCTTCTGTCATCCCCACTTTTTTTATCTCCTTCCTCCTTCTTTTCTGTGGGGTTCTATCTTTACCCAATTGAGATGTATGTTATTCCCTCTGGGTCAATTCCGATGAGAGCAAGATTCACTCATTCCCCCTCACCTGCTCCCTCTTCCCTTTCTACAGAACTGCTTTTTCTTGCCACTTTTATGAGAGATAATTTACCCCATTCTATCTCTCCCTTTCTCCCTCTCTCAATATATTCCTCTCTCATCCCTTAATTTGATTTTTTTTTTTAGGTATCATCCCTTCATATTCAGCTCACCCTGTGCCCTCTAAGTATACACGCACACACACACACACACACACACACTCCCTTCAGCTACCCTAATACTGAGGTCTCATGAATCATACACGTCATCTTTCCATGTAGGAATGTAAACAAAACAGTTCAACTTTAGTAAGTTCCTGATGATTTCTCTTTCTTGTTTACCTTTTCATGCTTCTCTTGATTCTTGTGTTTGAAAGTCAGATTTTCTATTCAGAGCTGGTCTTTTCACTGAGAAAGCTTGAAAGTCCTCTATTTTATTGAAAGTCTGTATTTTGCCTTGGAGCATGATACTCAGTTTTGCTGGGTAGGTGATTCTTGGTTTTAATCCTAGCTCCATTGACCTCCGGAATGTGGTATTCCAAGCCCCTTCGATCCCTTAATGTAGAAGCTGCTAGATCTTGTGTTACCCTGATTGTGTTTCCACAATATTCAAATTGTTTCTTTCTGGCTGCTTGCAGTATTTTCTCCTTGATCTGGGAGCTCTGGAATTTGGCAACAATATTCCTAGGAGTTTTCTTTTTGGGATCTTTGTCGGGAGGCAATGGGTAGATTCTTTCAATTTCTATTTTACCCTCTGGCTCTAGAATATCAGGTCAGTTTTCCTTGACAATTTCTTGAAAGATGATATCTAGGCTCTTTTTTTGATCATGGCTTTTAGATAGTCCAATAATTTTTAAATTATCTCTCCTGGATCTGTTTTCCAGGTCAATGGTTTTTCCCATGAAGTATTTCACATTGTCTTCCATTTTTTCATTCCTTTGGTTCTGTTTTATAATATCTTGATTTCTCCTAAAGTCACTAGCTTCCACTTGCTCCAATCTAATTTTTAAGGTAGCATTTTCTTCAGTGGTCTTTTGGACCTCCTTTTCCATTTGGCTAATTCTGCCTTTCAAGGCATTCTTCTCCTCATTGGATTTTTGGAGCTCTTTTGCCATTTGATTTAGTCTATTTTTAAAGGTGTTATTTTCTTCAGTATTTTTTTGGGTCTCCTTTAGCCAGTCATTGACTTGTTTTTCATGGTTTTCTCGCATCACTCTCATTTCTCTTCCTGGTTTTTCCTCTACTTCTCTTACTTGCTTTTCCAAATCCTTTTTGAGCTCTTCCATGGCCTGAGACCAGTTCATGTTTTTCTTGGAGGCTTTTGATGTAGGCTCTTTGACTTTGTTGACTTCTTCTTGCTGTATGTTTTGGTCTTCTTTGTCACCAAAGAAAGACTCCGAAGTCTGAGTCTGAATCTGAGTACATTTTCTCTGCCTGGCCATGTTCCCAGCTAACTACTTGACCCTTGAGTTTTTCGTCGGGTTATGACTTTTTGTAGAGTAGAGAGTATTTTGTCCCAAGCTTGAGGGGCTGTGCTGTTGTTTTCAGAGCTATTTCTACACAGCAAGCTCTGCCACACCAGTGCTCTTCCTCCCCCAAGAACCGCCAACCCAAACCGCAACTCATATCTAAATAGACTCTGCACACCTGCTCTGATCTACCACTTAATTCCTCCCACCAGGTGGGCCTGGGGCCAGAAGCAACTGCAGCTGTAGTTCCTCAGAGCTGCACCACCTCTGCTGCCCCTGGGGCGGTTGCCCAACCAAGAACTCCTCTCACTCTGTCCCAGCAGCTTTTCCCACTAACATTCTCTGTTGTCTTTGGTGTTTGTGGGTTGAGAAGTGTGGTAACTGCCACAGCTCACTGATTCAGGGCGCTAGGGCCTATTTCACCTGACTCCCGGTCTGGTTGGTCCGTGCGACCCATGCTGGGCTCTGCTCTGCTCCACTTCGCTCCCAGGTCTGTGCGATAAACCTTACCCTGCAACCATCCAGGCTGTCCTGGGCTGGAGCCCTGCTTCCCTCTGCTATTTTGTGGGTTCTGCAGTTCTAGAATTTGTTCAGAGCCATCTTTTATAGGTGTTTGGAAGGACCTGGGTTGGAGCTCACGCAAGTCCCTGCTTTCCAGCTGCCATCTTGGCTCCTCCCCCTCACCCCTTGATAATTTCTTGAAAGATGATGTCTAGGCTTTTTTTTTTATCATGTCTTTCAAGTAGTCTGATAATTTTTAAATGATCTCTCTTGGATCTGTTTTCCAGGTCAGTGGTTTTTTTAATGAGATATTTTACATTGTCTTGTATTTTTTCATTTTTTTGGTTTTATTTTATTGTTTCTTGATTTCTCACAATGTTCTTAGCTTCTATTTGCTCAATTCTAATTTTTAAGGAATTTTTTTTTCAGTGTGCTTTTGTACCTCCTTTTCCATTTGGCCAGTTCTATGTTTTAAGTTTTTTGTTCATTGAATTTTTGTTCCTCTTTTTCCTTTTGGCCATTTCTGCTTTTTAAGGCATTCTTCTCCTCATTGGCCTCTTGGACCTCTTTTACCATTTGGCCTAGTCCGTTTTTCATTTAATTAATTAATTAATTAATTAATTTTATATATTTAGTTTTCAGCATTGATTTTCACAAGAGTTTGAATTACAAAATTTCTCCCCATTTCTACCCTCCCCCCCACTCCAAGATGGAGTATATTCTGGTTGCCCTGTTCCCCAGTCAGCCCTCCCTTCTGTCACCCCACTCCCCTCCCATCCCCTTTTCCCTTCCTTTCTTGTAGGGCAAGATAAATTTCTATGCCCCGTTGCCTGTGTATCTTATTTTCTAGTTGCATGCAAAAACATTTTTGTTTGTTTTTGAACATCTGTTTTTAAAACTTTAAGTTCCAAATTCTCTCCCCTCTTCCCTTCCCACCCACCCTCCCTAAGAAGTCAAGCAATTCAACATAGGCCATATGTGTATCATTATGTATAACCCTTCCACAATACTCATGTTGTGAAAGACTAACTATATTTTGCTCCTTCCCAACCCATCCCCCTTTATCCAATTTTCTCCCTTGACCCTGTCCGTTTTCGAAGGTGTTTGTTTTTGATTACCTCCTCCCCCATCTGCCCTCCCTTCTATCATCCCCCCCCCACCTTTTTGTTTATCTTCTTCCTCCTTCTTTCATGTAGGGTAAGTTACCCAATTGAGTGTGTATGGTATTCCCTCCTCAGGCCGAATCTGATGAGAGCAAGATTCACTCATTCCCCCCTCACCTGCCCTGTCCCCTCCTCCCACAGAACTGCTTCCTCTTGCCACCTTTATGCGAGATAATCCACCCCATTCTATCTCTCCCTATCTCCCTCTCTCAATATATTCCTCTCCCATACCTTAATTTGATTTTATTTCTTTTAGATATCTTCCCTTCATCTTCAGCTCACCCTGTGCCCTCTTCTCTCTCTCTCTCTCTCTCTCTCTCTCTCTCTCTCTCTCTCTCTCTCTCTCTACATGTATATATATATATACACATACATATATACATACATACATACACACACATATATATGTATTATATACATATACATAAACATATATATACATGCATATTGCCTTCAGCTACCCTAATACTGAGGTCTCATGAATCATACACGTCATCTTTTCATGTAGGAATGTAAACAAAACAGTTCAGCTTTAGTAAGTTCCTGATGATTTCTCTTTCTTGTTTACCTTTTCATGCTTCTCTTGATTCTTGTGTTTGAAAGTCAAATTTTCTATTCAGAGCTGGTCTTTTCACTGAGAAAGCTTGAAAGTCCTCTATTTTATTGAAAGTCCATATTTTTCCTTGGAGCATGATACTCAGTTTTGCTGGGTAGGTGATTCTTGGTTTTAATCCTAGCTCCATTGACCTCTGGAATATCGTATTCCAAGCCCTTTGATCCCTTAATGTAGAAGCTGCTAGATCTTGTGTTACCCTGATTGTGTTTCCACAATATTCAAATTGTTTCTTTCTGGCTGCTTGCAGTATTTTCTCCTTGATCTGGGAGCTCTGGAATTTGGTGACAATATTCCTAGGAGATTTCTTTTTGGGATCTATTTGAGGAGGCGATTGGTAGCTTCTTTCAATTTCTATTTTGCCCTGTGGTTCTAGAATATCAGGGCAGTTGTCCTTGACAATTTCTTGAAAGATGATATCTAGGCTCTTTTTTTGATCATGGCTTTCAGGTAGTCCAATAATTTTTAAATTATCTCCTCTGGATCTATTTTTCAGGTCAGTAGTTTTTCCATTGAGGTAGTTCACATTGTCTTCCATTTTTTCATTCCTTTGGTTCTGCTTTATAATATCTTGATTTCTCATAAAGTCACTAGCTTCCACTTGCCCTAATCTAATTTTTAAGGTAGTATTTTCTTCAGTGGTCTTTTGGACCTCCTTTTCCATTTGGCTAATTCTGCCTTTCAAGGCATTCTTCTCCTCATTGGTTTTTGGAGCTCTTTTGCCATTTGTTAGTCTATTTTTTAAGGTGTTATTTTCTTCAGTATTTTTTTGGGTCTCCTTTAGCCAGTCATTGACTTGTTTTTCATAGTTTTCTCTCATCCCTCTCATTTCTCTTTCCAATTTTTCCTCTACTTCTCTAACTTGCTTTTCCATATCCTTTTTGAGCTTTTCCATAGCCTGAGACCAATTCATATTTTTCTTAGAAGCTTTTGATGTAGGCTCTTTGACTTTGTTGACTTCTTCAGGCCATATGTTTTGGTCTTCTTTGTCACCAAAGAAAGAATCCAAAGTCTGAGAGTGAATCTGGGTGCGTTTTTGCTGCCTGGCCATATTCCCAGCCAACTAACTTGACCCTTGAGTTTTTCAGTGGGGTATGACTGCTTGTAGAGTTTAGAGAACTATGTTCCATGCCTGGGGGGATGCGCCAGGTCCGCCCCACCAGCGCTCCTCCTTCCCCAAGAACCCCCAACCCGGACTGGCCTTAGATCTTCAGCAGGCTCTTCACTCCTGCTCTGATCTGCCACTTAATTCCTCCCACCAGGTGGGCCTGGGGCCGGAAGCAACTGCAGCTGTACTTCTGTAGCTGCCCCACCTTCGCTACCCTGGGGGTGGTGGCCGAACCATGAACTCCTTCCACTCCCACAGCTTTTCCCACTAACCTTCTCAGTTGTCTTTGGTGTTTGTGGGTTGAGAAGTCTGGTAACTGCTGCAGCTCACTGATTCAGGGTGCTAGGGCATACTCCGCCCAGCTCCTGGTCTGGTGGGTCTGTGCCGCTCACACTGGGCTCTGCTCTGCTCCACTCCCAGCTCCCTGCGGGATAGACCTCACTCAGAGACCGTCCAGGCTGTCCTGGGTTGGAGCCCTGCTTCCCTCTGCTGTTTTGTGGGGTCTGCAGTTCTAGAATTGGTTCAAAGCAATTTTTTATAGGTTTTTGGAGGGACTCGGCGGGGAGCTCACGCTAGTCCCTGCTTTCCAGCTGTCACCTTCCCTAGTCTGTTTTTTAAGGTGTTATTTTCTTCAGTATTTTTTTGTGTCTCCTTTACCAAGCTGTTGACTTATTTTTCATGATTTTCTTCTATTACTCTCATTTCTTTCCCCAATTTTTCCTCTACCTCTCTTACTTGATTTTCAAAATCTTTTTGGGCTTTTCCATGGCCTGAGACCAATTTATATTTTTCTTGGAGGCTTCGGATGTAGGAGCTTTGACTTTGTTGTCTTCTTCTGAGTGTGTTTTGATCTTCCTTGTCATCATAGTAACTTTCTATGGTCACAACTTTTTTCTGTTGTTTGATCATTTTCCTAGCCTATTTCTTGACTTTTAACTCTTTGTTAAAGTTGGGTCCTGCTTCCAGGGTAGAGGGCACACTGTCCCAAGCTTCAGGTGTTTTGTGCAGCTCTTTTCAGAGATACTTCAGTCCCTACCTGTAAGTTTTCAGTTCTTCCAAGGTGGTATGATCTAAGGAGAGGTGTTTACTTCTCTCCTGGCCTGTGTTGTGGTCAGTGAGCAATCACAAGCAGTCTTTTCTGCCCTGGAACTGTGAGGAGATCCCCCATTCCACTGTGGTTGCAAGCTTTGGTATGCTAATGCCCCTCCTCACCCTAGGACTGCCACCTAGAACTGCGATCTGGATCTGAGTATGGGCAAAGCAAGCTAGCAGAGAGATCTTGGTAATCTTCTTCTGGCCAGTTGTTCAACCCCCTTACCATCTGTAGACTGAGAGCTCAGTAAGCAGACACTACTGCTGCTGATTCAGTGCCTCTCAAAGACTGCTCCTGGTTTCCTGGCCCTGGGTCTGTGCTGCACAGCCTGCACTGGACTGTGCTCCACTCTCATCCAAGTGTGACAGACCTTTCATTCTGACCTTATAAGCTGTCTTTGGCTGTCCTTTTGTGGGGTTTGGTGCTCCGGGAATTGTTTTATGGCATTATTTAAAGGTGTTCAGGGGAGTTTGGGGAAGAGCTCAAGTGAGTCCCTATCCTTTCTCTGCCATCTTGGCTCCACCCCTCCTCCTCCTCCTCCTTCTTTTTCTTTTGCTATTTCAAATGATACTTTTAAAGATTTTGTGTACAGATAGATCTTTTTTTTCTGATAAGTGGAAAAAATCCTTAGGAGATTTCTAGTAACAGAATCACTGAAGAATACCAATAACTTTGTATTCTGTTATATAATCCTGTATTTTTCCCCCAAAATGAATGTACTTTTGTATTCATTTCCAAAAATTTATGACTCTACCAGAAGTTTGGTAGCAGGCCACCTCATTTTAATACTCTCTCAATTCCATTTTATCGCATTACTTCGGCTTATTTTTCTTATTAAAGACTCTAAACACCTTCTTATGTAGTTGCTAATGATTTGTATTTCTTCTTTCAGAAAGTTGCATATTCATGTCATTTGAATGAACTGCTGGCTATGTCCTGAGGAGGAATGGATTTGAATCTCACCTCTGACATCTGCCAGCTATGTGACCTGAGAAAGTCACTTAAGACTCTTTGAGCTTTCCAAGATTGTTGTGAAGTTCCAAAGAGAAAAATTTCTATAAACCTTTAAGTGAATTTCTATCAAATCCTTTAGAGGTTTTTGTTATTATGCACATGCACACACACACACACACCCCTCATTCATCTATTTTTATCTCCTATAATTTTTTTAATTTTATTTTTTTTAATTTAAAAATATTGCTTTCTCTTTTCCCTCCTCCATCTCCTTTTTAAAAAAATCCTAGTTTCTACTACGTAGTCCTAGTGTCAGACTCTTTGCTGCCTCCATGTGGCAGAAAAGTCTGTACTCTGCCTTTTGGGCACAAGCGTGCCAGTTACACTTTTATTCATGAATTATTCTCGTTCAAGCATTTTTCTGCTTCTCTTTCGAGAGGAGAGTCCAAAAATGGCATTTGTCTCATGCTTTTACACAAACCACTTCAGTGTTAAAATTTATAATATTCCCAAATAATAAGCAACATTACACAGTCAAGACTGAGCAGAAGTTCAGAATTTAGCTAACGGCCTCAGAGCAATAGTAACTTTAAAATGTTAGCATACCCCAGAGGGGAGGGTGGCATCAACTGGGGTCTGTAAACTTAAAAAAAATTTTTTTTTTGGCCCGTGAGCCTCTGCGCTTCCTCTTTGCAGCTCACACCGACCTTGGGGATCTCCCAGGACAACTGGCACAAGCTCCGCAAGACTGGGGGCAAGCGCAAGCCCCAGCACAAGAAGCACAAGTGTGAGCTGGGCTGGCCGCCTGCCAACAGCAAGGTCAGGCCCCACCGCATCCACGCCATGCGAGTCGGAGGAGGCAACAAAAAGTACCAGGCGCTGAGGTTGGACTTGGGCAACTTCTCCTGGGGCTCCAAATGCTGTACCCTAAAAACAGGGATCGTTAACGTGGGCTACAACGCATCCAGCAATGAGCCGGTCAGGACCAAGACGCTGGTGAAGAATTGCAGCGTGTTCGTCGATAGTACCCCGTACCGAAGAAGAGAGCCAAGCTGATTCCTGAGGAGGAAGAAATTTTAAATAAAAAGCAGTCAAAGAAGATCCAGAAGTACGAGGAGCGGAAGAAGAATGCCAAAATCAGCTCACTTCTGGAGGAACAGTTCCAGGAGGACAGGCTCCTGGGCAGCATCACATCCCCGCCAGGCCAGGCTACGTGCTCGAGGGCAAAGAGCTTGAGTTGTGCCTGAGAAAAATCAAAGCCGGAAAGGGTAAATAAACCCTAACTTGAACATTCTCTAATGGAATAAATCCCCAGATCGTTAAAAAAAAAATCATCATTGTACTTCAGTATAATTGATTTCTTTGCAATCCTATTTATTTTATTTTATTCATTTAAAAACATTATTATGAAGGGATCTATGACACACACAAAAAGCTTAAGAACCCCTGATAATTTTCTTAAAAGCATTTAATCCCTCTTTTACCACTGCTTCCAAGGGATTTCCTTTCTATTTGGTCAAAAGTCCACTCAGGAGATATATCTATTAACTGAAATAATCAGAGGTCTTCCTTTAGCTTGACCATTAATCTCGTCAGGGAATGAGGAGAGAGAGTGTGGTTCATAAGTGGGTCAGTACTTCCTATCTGTGCCTTATCGCCTGAGCTCCATCCTCAAGACAACAAACCATTTGTTTTTGAACTTTCTCCTAATTTTCTTGAAGAAAATGGCTAAGCCTTTGGTAAAGGGGAAAAAAGAATTTTGGGGGGACATAAGATTTTTTTAGAAGTTTCATTAATTTCTGATAAAATATCTCACTCAGGTGGACCTAAGGATTTTAGAGAAACACTTGTTTCTTAGTATTTCAGAAGGGTGGACAGGCTTAGTGTGCTTACACAACGTTGAGGTCTTTTGAATTTGCACAAGACCACCCAGCATGGCATGCCCTTATCAAAGAAGGTGCTGTGCTGTATGAGCAAAGCAGAATTGAAGTAGCTCAAAAGAAATACGAGATGGGCAAATTTAGAGAATCCATCCCAAATATTCACATGGACTATTTGTGCCTGACCTGTGGAGCATTCTGAGCTCGCATTGGTCTGATCAGCCACAGTTCGATGCACCGTAACTTGACTCTAACATGATGATACCATTTTGGTACTTTTTGAGAACAAGGGTCAACAACCAACCATTCTCTAAGTAAGCTCCTGACCTCTTTATTGAGGCAAAATTTAGTTTACTGAAAACATTTGGGTAATGCAATAGCAAATTGACAAACACCAAGAGAGGAGGCTGGAGAAAGAATATAGGATTTGAGACTTGCCTCAGCCTGGATCCTCCTTCCTAGTGTCAGTGGAGCCAAGGATTTTCTCTCAGTATCTATCTCCCTGCTCTGCTTCAGCCTAGTCCAGTATACCTTTTGAATCAAGATGCTCAAAATGTCTTCCCCAGATTTTGAGATAGCTTCTCTTAGAGTATGACCATAGGTGCTACCAGCCTGCCACTCACCCAGGTTTTAATCCTGGGTATTAGCTTTGATCCTTCTCCCTCCCTCTGCCAAGTTCTGTTGATTTTTACCTTTGTAACATCTCTCCCCTATCTCTATATCAATCTTGTCTTCTTTCATCTAACACTGCTATCACCATGGTAGGGTTCCTTATCACCTCACACCTAAACTATTGCAGTGGCTTGCTGGTTGCTCTCTCTGCCTCAAGTTAACTTCCACTTCAGTCATCTACCACTGAGATCAAATTGATTTCCCTAAAGTGTTAAGTCTGACCACATACCCCTTCCCTCTCCTCCATTTAGTGAACTCCGTACCTCCCAAACCAAATATAAAATCATCTGGCATTCAAAGTCTTTCCCAACCTGGACCCTTCTTAACCTTAACTGGAATACTGATTCTTGCATTTTACTCACCTCCATGTACTCTGAAATCTAGCGACATCGGGTCTGCCATTCTTCTCGTAAAACACTCCATCTCCTGACTCCGGGCATTTTAATTGGCTGTCCTCCCTACTTGGAACTCTGTCACTCCTAATCTCTACCTCTGGCTTCCCTTGTTTCCTTCAAGCCCCAGTCAAAATCCCACTTTCTACAGGAAGTATTTCCTAATCCCCCTTAATGCTAGTGCCTTCTCTCTCTCCTGATTATCTCCAATTCATCCTGTACATATATTTTGTTTTATATAGTAATTTGCTTGATGTCTCCCCCGTTAGACTATTAGCTTCTCAAGAGCAAGGATGGTCCTTTACTTTTCTTTGTATCCCCAGTACTTAGCATAGTGCCTGGCACAATAGTAGGTGCTTAGTAAATGCTTGTTGACTGACTGATTGACTGTGGTTGCTATGGTCAGAGTGTAAGGGTGGGGTAAAAATCAGCACATTTGGTTCTGATGCTTAGATTAGCTGCAACCTTTGTGATCAAAACAGTTACAGTTAAGTGTAAATAATGCCTTTAGGATTATGCTCAATTTCTTTCAGTAATTCTTGAGTAGAAGACTATCATTATCCTTCTGGAATATCATATTCCAAGCTCTCTGCTCATTTTTTATTGGTGGTTGCTAAATTATGTGTGATTCTGATTCCTTGATTCTTGAATTCTTTCTTTCTGGAAGTTTGCAGTATTTCACAGGTTTTTTCATGAGGAGCAAATAAAAGAATTGGTGCAGTAGGTTTTGTGGTATGCTTCAAGGCAATAAACATTTTATGGGATCCTTGGTCACCTAAACCATTGGTTTCTATAGTGGAGTACATGCCTTCCAAGATGATCTGTTGGAAATACATGGGAAAAAATATTAGAAATAAAGAAAATGGCACAACCACAGTTTTACTCTGCTCTTGTCCTTTCTTCTAACTGTGTTCTGTGCAAGCCATATGGAGTAGCTAGATCTATGTATATGACTCCTCGGGTATGCATAAACCCAGCTTAACACTTCCTTTTCCTCTCAGTCTTGCCACATGAAGTTAAAGATGTAGCAGTGCAACGTAACTGTATTGTTTCACTCGTTCTTCATGTTGAACCCATGGGGTTCAGGCTACAACCAGGATAGATAGACTCTCTTTTCTTTGAAATGTATGCTAATATGATCTAGCTCAGGGGTAGGTCACCTGCAGCTTTGAGGCCACATGTGGCCCTCAAGGTCCTCAAGTGTGGCCCTTTGACTGAATCCAAACTTCACAGAACAAATCCCCTTAATAAAAGGATTTGTTCTTTAAAACTTGGACTCAGTCAAAAGGCCGTACCCAAGGACCTAGAAGTTCCACATGTGGCCTCAAACTTTCTGAAGAATCATCTTCCCTTCCTTAACTGTTGACCAGTATTTGAAGTAATACTGCTCCTAATGTTCCACCATCTTCCCTGCAATATCTTGCCTATGTTTTTATATTCTAAACCAATTATTGTCTTTGGGTATCATCATATATCTCTAACAGAGAAGGCTATTGAAAGTATTTGCTGGTTCAAGTTGTTTCTGGGTTTGTTTTTTTTTTTAACTTCCTGGTTGTCTTAGATGCTTTATATCGGTATAACTTCTCTAAATAATGATGGTAGTTTATGTCCATGTTTTCCCCCATTAGTTTCCCTTTTCATTTTTCAAGACTATGACAGGATTATATTAGAGCTTTTTAAAATGCAGGCAGTATTTTTTCACGTTTTATCCTTTCTTTTAACTTGATGTTTATTTTGATCTAATGATTTGATGGTCTTGTATTACGGACCACTGACTTGAAGGTCAGTTCTGATTTTAGAAGATAAAGCGAATTTCATTTTTTGTGATATTGCTTTATGTTCACCTATGTCTTTTAAAAATTTTTTTGTTCATTTTATTCTGAACTTAGGAAATAAAACAAGCATTCCCATAATGTAGTAGAATAGAAAAAAATATGATTGTACATGAAACTGCAAATCTATTATGTATAATTTGCTATTCCTTTGAAATATATAATAAAGTTACCATGTAACTTTTTTCCTTTTTCCTTCCCTCCCTTCTCCTTCCCCCCGCTGTAGATGTGGTTACGATTAGACATAAATATGGATATGTATACGTGTGTGTGTATGTACATACACACATATGTATGTAAAATCATTATATACATACTTGTATTTATCAGTTTTTTTTCCTCTGGATGCAGATAACATCTTCTTTCATAGGTCCTTTGTAGTTAATTTGGTTATTTATAATAGAATAGGTTGGTTGTTCACAATTATTCTTTGAACAATATTGCTGTTACTGTATACAACATTCTCTTGGTTTTGCTCATTTCACTTCATTATTTCATGCGAGTCTATCTATGTTTTTGTAAGATCATCAAACTCATCATTTCTTATAGAACAGTACTATTCTATCACAATCATATGCCAGTTTGCTCAGCCATTCCCCAATTGACAGGCATCCTTGCAATTTCTAGTTCTTTGTTGCTACAAAGATGTTTTAGAACATATAGGTTCTTTTCCTTTTTCTCTCTTCACCATGAGAAGCAGACCTAAGGGTGGCACTGCTAGGTCGAAGGGTACACACAGTTTTTATAATTCTTTAGGCATAATTCCAGATTACTCTCCAAAATGGTTGGATGAGTTCACAGTTCCACCAACCACATCAATTCTTTTGGATTAAAGTATTTAATCTTCTACTTAAATTTGATAATTTTCTTCAATTGTCCTTTATTCATCATTATTATTTCATAACATTAAATAAAAGATATTTTATATTTCTACTTTTATGCACTTGTTTTTTAAATAACTTTTTATTTCTAATTTCATGTAAAGACAATTTTTAACATTAATTTAAAAATTTTTGTGTGTTCTAAATTTTCTCCCTCACCTTCCCCCTTCCCTAAGCAATTTGATATATACATGCAATCATGAAAAACTTATTTTGATATTAGTTATGTTGTGAAAGAAGACAGATACCAAAAGGAAAAATCTACCAAAAAATATAGAAAGTGAAAAATAGTATGCTTCAATTTGCATTGACTCCATCAGTTCTTTTTCTGAATGTGAATAGCATTTTTCATCATGAGTCCTTTGAGATTGTCTTGGAACATTGTATTGCTAAGAATAGCTAAGTCATTCACAATTGATCATCATAAATATTGCTGTTACTCTGTACAGTGTTCTCCTGTTTCTGCTCACTTTGCATCAGTTCACGTAAGTCTTTCAACCTGTTTGTGAAATTGGCCTGTTTATTATTTCTAATAGCATTTCATTGTGTTCCATTACAATCATATGCCATGATTTGTTTGGTCATTCCCCAATTGATGGGCATCCTGTCAGTTTCCAATTCTTTGCCATCACAAAAAGAGCTGCTATAAATATTTTTGTACAAATCAGGCCTTTTCTTTTTTTAAAAAAAAGTCTCTTTGGGATACACACCTAGTAGTAGTGGTATTGCTGGATCAAAGGCTATGGGCAGTTTTATAGCACTTTGACATAGTTCCAATTTCTGCATTTGTTTATGAAGTTTTTATGCTATCACACACAATAGATTTTTATTAGTGTCATGTATCATTGAGAACTATGTATATTTCTTTTTATTCCCATTCACTAATTACCAGAGATGTATTATAAATAACTTTTCTAAAATTGCATTCAAGTCCATTATTCTTTCTTGTTCATCTTTTTGTTGTATTTCTCTAGCTCTGAAAGGGGCATAATGAGATATCAGCTATTTTAATTTTGCTGAATACATCTCTCTATAATTTGGTTAATTTTTCCTTTACTTAGATGCTCTACCACATGATATATATATATATAAATAAAATATTAATATTTCATTATAGTGCTTTTTTCTGTTAACTATGTCCCTTTTTTGTTGCTTATTTGTAATCTTGTATTTCTCTCCATCATACCTTTTACTTTCCTTTTGTCTTTGCCTTGTCCCTCTTTACACAGAAGAAAGTAGTGAAAGAAAAAAAATATGATTAACTTTAGAAATCTGTAATTGAAGTGTTCTGATCCCACTTGGGGCCACTTACTTTCTACCTTGTTTCAACCCTCTTGACTGCTATCTCTTATACTTTCCCTTCTTTTCATCCTGTCAAATTAAAAATTTCCATCTGATTATGCTTTCTCTGATTACCCTGTCTCTCCCTCTGCCTGTTTCCCTGCTGAGTTTAATGCATTTCTATATCCAATTCTGTTTGTGTATCTAACCTTCCTTTAGCTGGTTCAGGTAAGGCTGAGATACCCCCTCATCCTTGTTTACATACTCTTCTCATACCTCCCAACTAGATAAAACTACTAAGTGTCCCCCCACTTCTTACTCATTTCTTCCCTAAACTGTTCCTTTTTCCTTCCATTTTCTTTTCTTTCTTAAAACTTAAAATATAGAAAAGAACCACCTCTAGGTTCTGTGTTCTTTTCACTTTAATCTCTTGGAGACCCTAAAGATAATTGGGATTTTGAAAAGATGCTTGTATTTTCTGTATTAGCATGTGGACACTTCATCATTTAGCTCCTTCTAATTACTCGAATGTGTTTACTCTTCTAGGTTTCCTGTGTATGAATTTGAAAGATTCTACCCAGCTTGAGACTTCTCATCAGGAGTTGTTTAAAGTCCCCGGTTCTGCTAAAGGTCCATTTTTTTTTAACCTTGTAGGATTAGCTGTGTTTTAAAGGGTAAGTTATTCTTGATTGTAAGCCTTTTTCTTTTGCCTTTTGGTGTATGATATTCCAAATTTTTCTCTCCTTATATAATAGCTGTAGCATGTTCTTTGTGATCCTGACTGTGCTCCTTGGTACTTGAGCTCTTTGTTACTGGCTTCTTGCAGTATCTTTTCTTTTACTTGCTGTCTCTGGATTTTGGTCAGTTGCTCAGGAAACATTCATTAAGTGCCTACTATGTGCCACACACTATACTAAGTAATAGGGATACAAAGAAAGACAAAAGATAGTCCTTGCTTTGGAGGAACTCACAGTCTGATGGGTAGATGATTTGTAAACAACTATGTATGAACTATTTGAAGGATAAGTTGGAAATAATTCACAGAGATAAGGCACTAGGATTAAGGGGGATCAGAAAATGCTTCTTGTAGACTGTGATTTTAGCTTGTGTTTAAGCAAACCAGGAGAGCCAGCTGGCAGAGATGAGGAGCAAGAGCATTTCAGTCATGGAGGACATCTTGTGAAAATGCCTGGAGTCAGAAGATGGAGAATCTTGTGTGAGCAACAGCCAGGAGGATCACTGGATTGAAGAATACATAATGGGATATGAGATATAAGAAGACTGGAATGGTAGGAAGCAGCCAGGTTATGAAGTACTTTACCAAACAGGAGATTTTGTATTTGATCTCGGAGGTGATAAGAAGCCACTGGACTTGATTATGTGGTGATATGGTTAGACCTGTATTTCATGAAGATCATTTTGGCAGCTAAGGGGAGGACAGACTGGAATAGGGAGAGACTTGTGGAAGGCAGAC
This sequence comes from Trichosurus vulpecula, assembly GCF_011100635.1. Taxonomy (NCBI): domain Eukaryota; kingdom Metazoa; phylum Chordata; class Mammalia; order Diprotodontia; family Phalangeridae; genus Trichosurus; species Trichosurus vulpecula. The sequence continues at coordinate 378,051,153 of NC_050574.1, forward strand.
CAAACCTGTGGGCTATTGCAACAGTCCAACAGTGATATGAGGGTCTGCACCAAAGAAGTGTCAGAGGAGTGAAGGGGGAGGATGTTATGAAAGTAAAATCAACAAGCCTTGGCAGCAGATTATATATGGAGGGTAAGAGAGTGAGGAGTTGAAGATGACACCTAGATTATGAGTCTGGGTAAGGTAATAATAGGACAGTTAGGAAGAGGGAAGGGTTTGGGGACAAAGATAATAAGTTTAAGTTTGGACATGTTGAGTTTAAGATATCTACAAGGCATTCAATTTGAAATGTGTCATAAGTAGTTGGAAATGAGAGAGTGGAGGTCAGCAGAGAAGTTAGAGATGGACAAATAGACTTGAGAATGATCAAAATAGACATGATGATTGAATCCATGGGAGCTGATAGGATCACCATGTGCAGTAGTATAGAGAGAGAAGAGAAGAGGGCCCAGGACAGAACCCTGAGGAATGCCTGTGGTTAGAGGGCATGATCTGGATGAGTTTTTAGGAAAGGAGGCTGAGAAGGAGCAGTCAGGCAAGGAAGAAAAAAACAACTAGGAGAGAATGGTGTCCTGAAAACCTAGAAAGAAGAGGGTGGTCAGCAAAGTCAAAGGCTGCAGGGAGGACAAGAGGGATGGGATTGAGAAGACACTATTAGGTTTGGCAGTTAATTAAGAGATTATTAGTAACTTTGGGAAGAGCAGTTTTGGTTGAATTATGGGGTCAGAAGCCAGACTGCTGAGAGTGAAGAAGAGTGTGAGAAGAAAGGACATGGAAGCACCTATTGTAGATGACCTTCTCAAGGGGCTTAGCTACAATAGCAGGGATGGATGGATGGATCAAGTGAGAGTTTTTTGAGATGAGTAACACAGTCATAGTTGTAGGAAGTAGGGAAGCCCTCAGTAGACACAGAGAGATTGAAGTTTGGTGAAAGAATGAGCGTTATATGGGGGCAATCTGCAGCAGATGCAAGGACAGAAGGAAACAAGCATTTTTTAAAAGTGGCAAGAACCATGCTAAGTGCTTCACAGATTTTATTTCATTTGATCCTCAAAACAACCTTGGAAGGTAGGTGTTATCATTTTCCCCATTATACACTTGTGGAAACTGAGGTTGACAGGTTAAACGACTTGCCCGTTGTAATACAGCTCTTAAGTGGGAGAGGCCACCTTGCCCCCTCTAGATGAAATGGAGTGGATCAGTTGTGCAGGTAGAAGGGTTTCCTTGGCAGGGAGAAGGGCAAGCTCATTATGTGAGACAGAAGTGAAGGAGAAGGAGATCTTGGCAAATAGCCTTTTTTTATAGTAAAATGTGAGAGAGTGAGAGGAGTGAAAAAATCTGGAAGAGGTCCTGTAATGAGTAGGATAGTGAGTTTATTGGGGAGGTGTCAGAGGGTCACTTTGTGTAAGTAAGGATTCAGTTGAGATTATTTAACACAGATTTGTAATGGACCCAGTCAGCATGATTTCATTATTTTCTCCAGCTTCATTCAGTAGTATGTGTGTGGGAACAAAGACGGCAGATGGAGAGAGTGGTCCAAGGCTGAGACTTGTCAGGGCATGATCAGTGATACAACGAGGGGCAAGGAACTCGTGAACAGTGTAGAGTTAAACTAGTTCACCAAGGGATCAAAATGGTGAAGGGAGGACAGTGTGGCGGGGGAGATGGCCTGGGAAAGAACAGAAAGGTCAAGAGAATGGAGGTCACAGTATGGATGAAAAACAGGGTTTCAGGTTTTAAGGCAGAGAAGTGGAATGAAAATAAATTGTGATCAGGTGAGAGAATTTCAGAGTTCGTGAACATGGACTTGGTGCATTTTTGGATGTTTTCAAGATCAAGAATATGCTCTCTGTGTGTAGCTGAGGTAGAGTAGAGGAGTAGATTTTGTGAATTGAGCAAGTTGAGAATCTAGGGTGTTTAAAGGAATATCAGTATGTGTTTTGAAGTCCCTTAGTGTGGGGGCAGGAGTTGTGGAGGAGAGAGACTGTGCATCAGGCCCTGAACTCTTTGAGGAAAGAAGGGGACTGTCCTGAACATTGGTAGACAGCAGCTACCAGGATTTTGATTAGATGCTAGGGGTGAATCGAGTGAAGGAGAGGTTACTAAATGATAGTGCTAGAGGGGGACCTTGGAAGTGGCAGTGGGGAGCAAGGAGAATCCCAGCTTCCCCATCTTGACTAGTTAGAGGGAATGAGTGAAAGTACAGCCAGTACTGGAAAGGGATGCTGGGGAGGCTGGTGTGAGAAGTAAGTCAGGTCTCAGCAAGAGCCAGAAAGTAGATGGAGTGTGAAAGGGAAAAAATTAAAAACTGAAAGCAAGTTTGTTGCATGCAGAGCAGGCATGCCAGGGAGCACAGTGGAAGGAGTGGATAGCTTTAGATTAATACATGAAGGGTAGGGGTAGGAGCTGAAGGGAATGGGGAAAAAAGGACTGGACATGAAGGATAGAGGAGGGGATTCATCATCTCTGGAATGGGGAGAGTATGACCAGGAGGTTTTCATTGTCCATAGAGGTTTTTCCTCAGGGCCTTTGGCAGTTCAGGCAAGAAGATTAGTGTCGGGAGTTGAGGAAACATTGTTATTCACCATCTGCAATGACATAAGACTAGACTGGAGACTTGATGGAATTGCCCCTTTCCTGGTACTCAATGGGCTGGGAGGTGGGAGATCAAACAGGAGATCTTTGGGGAGGATGGAGACCAGAGAGGGCATTCAGGAAGGTAGGAGACCAGGCAGGAAGCCCAGCTAGGATGATGTTTGCTTACTGTAAGCTAGTGAGCTTTACTTTGATTCTTGTCAACAAAATTTCTAGGATTCAGTAAAAGCAGTTCTTGGAAGAAAATTACATAAATAAACTCATTATTACATCATTTTTAAGTGGTTGATTTGTTGATAATTAAGGACTTGCCTTCACCACAGATAAGTGAACCTTTTATAGAAGTTGATTTATATTCTCTCCTTATTTTTACCTTCAGCACCTCTATCCTTAAAATCCTAGGTTTCCTGAGATTCTGCTCAAGTGCCATCTCTTACATGAGGCCTTCTGTCTTAGTGCCTTCTCCGTTCAAAATTTCCCTGGCTATGACATTTGTGTATGCTTTCACTTTGGGGTTTCTTTCAGGAGGTAATGAATGAATTCCAGTGGTTAGGACTAGGCCCCAGCCTCTTCCAAAATCCCTGGCACTGGGCCTGGCTCTTGGTGGCTCAATGTAATTTTTAGTCTTGGCCTTTCCTTGGCTGCTGCAGTTGCCTCCATCCTCTGCTGTGTCCAGATGATAGTCTCCAATTGGATGTCCTAGATTTTGCTGGTCTTGGGCCTCCTACATGATGCCCTTGCTGGGTCCAATTGGTTATGACTCTTTTCCTTCCCTCTATTTTGCAGTAGCTCCAAAAGGAGCATTAATTTAAGGCCTCTTTCATGGTGCCCTTGTGCTGAGACTGCCTGGTCTTGACTCCTGCTTTGGCTCTAGTGCAGGTTCCTGGGACATTGACTTGATGCTTCTTGGAAGGACACAACATAAACTGCTTGGTCCTGTCTGCCTGGTTGGTGAGCCATGGGGACCAGCTCTGTCTCATGCTGCTCCAACAGTCTAAAGCCTGAGGGTCACTGGATTAGGCCCCAGTTTATGATGCTGGCTTTTTCTTCCTCTGCTTTGCCTATGCCCAGAATTGCCTAAAGGCCAAATTTAATGGCTTTTTCACAAGCCTCATCCTTCTTGATGTCTCTGAGGCCTTTGACATGATCAACTGCCTTCTTGATACTCTGGTCTCTCTCAGTTTTCATGACAATTCTCTATCCGTGTTCACCTCCCTGTCTAGGTGTTCTTTCTCAGTCTCACTTGCTGGAACTTCATCCAGATCATACCCACTAACTTTGGGTGTCCCACAACTTTGGGTGCCCTCTTCTCTTCTGCCTCTATACTATTTTACCTGGTGATCTCCTCAGTTCCATAAATTCAATTATCATCTCTGTGCTGATGATCTGAAATCTACCCATCCAGCCCTAATCTCTCTCCTAACCTCCAGATTCAGATTTCCAACTAGATACCCTAGAGACAGTTTAAACTCAACATGTCCCAAACTGAACTCATTATCTTTGCCCCACACCACTCCCTCCTTTCCTATTCCTGCCAAGTATTTGCACTCAGGTCCTCCTGACTCTAGAGCTGGTGCTCTACTACCTAACTGTCCCAATGTTTGTCTGTCTCTCCCCCGCCCCTTCCCTGTCTCCCTCCCTCCTTCCTTCCATATTCAATTTGTAGTAAAGGCCTGTTGATTTTACCTTCGTAATATCTCTCATAATCACTCCCTTCTCTCATCTGACATTGCCACCGCTATGGCACAGGCCTCCATCACTTCATGTCCGGACTATTACAATACCTTACTGATTAGTTTCCCTGCCTCACGTTCCTCCCCCTTCTGTTCCATCCTTTTCATCTGCCAAAATTGTTTCTTTCTGGCCACTTGCAGTATTTTTTTTTCCTTGACCTGATAGTTTTGAAACTTGGCTATAATGTTTCTTGGAGTTTTTATTTTCAGAGCTCTTTCCTGAGGTGGTAGGTGTATTCTTTCAATGCCTATTTTGCCCTCTGGTTCTGGGATGTCAGGGCAGTTTTCCCTGATAATTTCTTGAAAGATGCTGTCCAGGTCTTCCTTTCGATTATGGCTTTCAGGTAGTCCAATGATTCTGACATTAGCCCTCCTGGACCTGTTTTCCATGTCAGTTCTTTTTTCCAACGAGGTTTTTTACAATTTTCTTTTTTTTTTCATTCTATTTGTTTGATTGATTCTTGATGTCTCATAAAGCCAATAGCTTCCCCTTGCTCAGTTCTAACTTTTAAGGTTGTTTTCCTCAGTTAGCTTTTGTATTTCCTTTTCCATTTGGCCAATTGTAATTTTTAGGGAGCTGTTTTCTTCAGTGGATTTTTGTATCTCCTTTTTCATTTGGCCAGTTCTACTTTGTAAGCAGTTGTTTTCTTTTTCCAAGCATTGACTCTTTTTTCATAATTCTCTTGCATTGTCTCTTTTCTTTTCCCGATTTTTCTTCTACCTCTCTTACATGATTTTTAAGTTCCCTTTTGAGCTCTTCCATGAGTTCTTTCTGGGCTTGAGACCACTCCTCGTTTTTCTTTGAGGCTTTGCAATTGTTGTCCTCTTCTGAGTTTGTGTCTTGATCTTCTCTGTCACCATAATAACTTTTTTTGGCCAGATTCTCTTTTTCTTGTTTTTTGCTCATCTTTTTTGACCTTTTCTCTTTCTTTTAAATTTAAGTTGTGCTCCTGTAGTGGAGGGGGCACTGTCTCTGGCTTCTTATGCCGGAGACTGCAAGACCTGGCTCTTTACCTGGTGCTGCAGTGATATTGCCTTGAGGCCCACAGGGGACCCTCATGTCTGGTGTTGTGCTGTGGGGTTGGGGTGTGGCTGGCACTGCTTGAAGCCCTGGGGGTCTGGCAGCTTACCTGGTACTGAGCCAAGATCCTACTGCTAGTGTTTGGTGTGTGCCGAGGCCAGTGGTGTGTTTTCTGCATTTCCCTGGGGCTACCCTGAAGTATGTGGTGATCTGGTTGCTGAAGACTGCCTCTTTACTCAGGGCTATGCTGAAGCACCTGGAGGTCTGGCCACTGGAGGTTGACTGTTTGCCTGGGGCTGTGCTAAAGCTCATGGAGGTTCTTGGAGCTGGATTCTGCCCATTCCCCTGGCTATGCGGAGGCAGATGGGGGTGTCCTGGTGTTGGCATTTGCCTACTCCACCTCACTGGGGCTCAGGATTTCCCTCTGGTTTGCTGAGGTGAGGCTTCCTGCTGACTTTCTGGGACACTTCCTGTCCTTTTACCCGAGTGAAACAGACCTTTTGCTGATTTTCCAAGTTTCTTGGGCTAAAGATTGTTTCACCCCTGTTCCAGGATTTGTTTTGGGGTGCTATTTTATGGTTGTTTGGAGGTGAATATGGGAGAGTTAACAGTGATTTGCTGCTTATGCCACCATCTTGTCCCTATTAACTTTAGGATCAAATACAAATTCCCCTGTTGGATATTTTAAAGTCCTTTATTATCTTCCAGGTTTCTTACACATTATTCTCCTCCATGCCTCTGCAGAACAGCCAAATTGACCTTCTTGTTGCTCCTTATGCTCAATGACTTATTTATCACTTCTTTGCCTTTGCAGTGAATGATTCTTCTTATCCCTGGAATGCAGTTCGTTCTCAACTTTGCCCTTTTTCCTTAGTTTACTTCAAAGTTTGGCCCAAGTTCCACTTTCTATATGAACCTTTTCCTGATTTCTTTCCAGCTGCTGGTGCTTCCCCATCCCTACTCCCCAAGAAATTTGCTTTTATTTTGCATGTATTTAGTATATACTTGTATGTGGATGCTGTCTCTACTGAGAGCATATAAGCTCCTCGAGGCCGGGGACTGATAGTAGCATCTAGGTCTCAAGATTCTTGTGAGGATAAAATGAGATAATATTTTTAAAGCACTTTACAAACATTAAAATGATATTATTATTGTTGTCATTAACAACAATAATAAATTCATTTGAAGAAACAAAAGATCTGGAATTTCAAGGGAAATCATGAAAAAAAAAAGGTGTTGACAAATAGCCCTTCCAGACTTGAAGCCATAATATAAAATAGTATTTACGAGTGGAACAGATTAGACAAGGGAAAATCAAAACTAATGGAATTTAATAACCCAAGGTTCGATAAGCCAGAAAACAAGTTATTTAGGAAAAAACTCCCTATTTCATTAAAATTTCTAGGATAACTGAGATGCATTTCAGTAGGAATTAGGTTTAAACCAGTATGTTATACCATATTTCATAAATTCAGAATGAACATATGTGGCCTTTACATTAAAGATTATACAATAAAACAGAAAATAAGCAGATCATAAACTTGTTAGACTATGGGTAGGAAATAATGCAAGGGACAGAAGCAATTACAAAAGAAATTATCTTGATGACCTGAAATTGAAAAGCTTTTGCATGAACAAAATTAAATCACTCAGGATAGGAAGGGAAGCAGTTGAATTAGAAAACTCCTTTATATAAAATCTCTTGGATTTACGTTGGGTTCAAGATATTTAGACAACAAATATATGCATGTACATTTTCCTGTGTATGTATATATGCTGATGTAGATAGAAAGACAGATAAATATTCTGATGAAAATTCATTCCAAAATTGATAAGTAGTTACAGGATATGAACAAACCGTTCTCAAAAGAAGAGTTGCAAACTGTTAACAACCATATAGGCAGCTGAATGGTTCAGTCAATAGAGTGCTGGGCCTGAAGTCAGGAAGACCTGAGTTCAAATCCAGCCTTACTATCTGTGTGACCCTGGATCAGTCACTTCCATTTCCTCATCTGTAAAATAAGCTAGAGAAGGAAATGGCAAACCTCTTCGGTACTTTTGCCAACAAAACCCCAAAATGGGCGGCACAAAGAATTGGACATGACTGAAAAACGACTGAACAACAAAAATAAAAACAACATAAGAAAGAGTGTGCCAAGTCACCAAAAATAACAGAAATACAAATCAAAACACTGAGGTTTCACCTCATGCAGCAAACTGGCAAAGATGTGAGATGTAAGTAGTTGACATTGAAGGGGTTTGCCTGGGGGAACATGTTTTCTTGTTGTTGTTGTTTCTTTTTTTGTACTCTTTATTTTATTGGCTTATTTAGTCCATTTATGTTTAAAGTCATGAAAGTTAAGTTTATATTTTCCTCCGTTTGTGCCTCTGTTATTGCTGTTTTAAATAGAAATAAAATTTATTCCTTCCACTTTCACTTTTATTACTTTATCCTTATGATTAATTTTGCTTAAATGACTTTAATGCAAGCCTAGTCTGCATAGGTTCTTACCCTCTCTCAATCTCTAATTTCAGTTGTGTCAGTTTTTTCTTAATTTGCATTTTTCTCCTTTTACGTAGTTGTTTTACTCTTTTTTTGCCCTTTCCTCCCTTACGTGAATAATTCAACACCCCTTTCTTCCCTTCCCCCAAGTTGTATTTTTTTATGATTTATGCTTTTTCTCTAAGAAGACTTCTTTTAATTTATTTTTTTTTTTACCATTGATTCTCTTCCTCTCTCTTCTGAAATTTTATGCTCTGATTTGTGGTTTATTATTTCTTTAAACTTTTTGAGATCCTCATGGAGTTAAAGCTTTTTAAGGTACTGGGTTTGAGTTCCCTCTTGAATTCCTTGTTAGAAGATGAATTTCTTAGTTATTGCCTTTCTATATCTTATCACATCATCCCCTTTTTTTCTGCTGTGCCTCACTCTTAGACATCTCAATTTGTGAGGGAAGTAAAAATGTGGTTCAAAGCAATACCTGATGTCAGAAATTATCCCGTGTTTCAAATCATGGGATTCAGTTCTACCTTCTCCCCTCTCCATTGTCATTCTCCTTCCCCTCTAGATACAGGTCCACCTCCAAACCCTATCCTTCTGGTTACTAGATTTTCTTAAGAGCTCATGTTTCCCTTCTCCTCAGGTAGGATTATTGTCCATGGAGATATAACACTTTCCATGTAGTTCTTCCTTCCACATGAATTTTTAATTGTCTACATTATGTTTATTCTGTATATAATTATATGCGACCTACTTGTCCCCTCTATTAGAATGTAAGCTTCTTGAGATTGTTCCATTGTATTTGTATCCCATCATGTACCATGGTACGTGGCACATAGGAACTTCATGAATAATTGTTAATTGATTGAATTTTTCCTGAGGAAAGTTCATGTCTCCTATTGTGGGCATACACCTTTTCTTCATGGGAGTGCTCTTCCGTGGGCTTCCCTCCTTCCTTTGGGTTGAGGCCTTACTCTCTCATTCTTAGTGCTTAATTTTTTTCTAAATTCAGAAGTTCTTAGCACTTTTACTGTACTATCCCCTATATGATTGTGTTAAGTTTTGGTTTGGGGGTTCCTTTTTTCTTTTATTTGGTTTTAAATAGTCACATTCTTCTGGGGTGCCTATGATCCTTAAGTTGTCTCATAAATCCTGTCTTTGAGGTCAGTGGCTTTGGCTTATATGGATCATGTGTTCTTTTTTCCTTCTGCTTCATGATCTTCATTTTTTTAACTTTAATTTTATTTTATTTTCACTATCAGATTCTCTTCCTTTTAATTTCTTCTTACCCCACCCATCAAGAAAGTTAGAAAAACAGAATCCATTACAAATGTGCATAGCCAAGCAAAATAAATTACTTCATCGGCATAACTACAAAAAAAATAGACTTCACTGTACACTTTGAGGCAATTACCTCTCAATCCGGAGGTGCGTGGCGTGTTTCACCACGAGTCTTTTGGAATTGTGATTGATCATTGAGTTGATCAGAATTCCTAAGTCTCTCGTGGTTGTCTCTTCCATTGTTGTTGCTGTTGTTCTCCTGGTTCTGCTCACTCCATTTTGCTTCCATTTGTACAAGTTTTCCCAGGTTTCCTTGAAACCATTCCCATCATAGCACAGTATCGTTCCATCACAATTATATTCCATTACTTGTTGAGCCGTTCCACGGTTGAGGAACGCTTTCTCAGTTTCTAGTTCTTTGCCAAAGTGAAAAGAGCTGCTGTGAATATTTTTGTACATATGGGTCTTTCATCTGTTTGGAGTATAGACCCACTAGCAGTGTGGAGAGTCAAAGGGTATTCACAATGTAATAACTTTTGGGGTATGATTCTCATTTGCTTTCCAGTATGGCTGAACCAAGTCACAGTTTTAAGAATAGTGCATTAATGTGCCTGTTTTCCCACATTTCCCTCCAGCATTTTTCATTTTCCTTTTTTTTTTCACCTCAGACAGTCTGATAAATGTGAGGTAGAATCTCAGAGTTATTTAAATTGGTATTTCTCTAATCATTAAATTATTTAAAGCATTTAAACAATATATGGCTAAGGATAACTTAGATTTCTTCCTCTGAAAATTGCCTATTCGTACTCATTGACCATTTTTCAGTTGGGGAATGGCTTTTAGTCTTATAAATTTGTAGTTTAGTTCCTTATGTGTCTTAGAAATGAGAACTTTATCAGAAAAACTTGCTGCAAAGGATTTTTTTGCATTTTCTTCTCTCTTAATTTTAGCTGTATTCATTTTTTCTAAAAACTTTAAAATTTTATATAATCAAAATTGTCCATTTCTCTTAATGTAATTGCCTTTTGCTTCTCATCTGACTGATTTTCCTTTACCTAAGTATTTCTGTGTTTCAAAGTTGTTATTTCTTTGCAGAAACTTTGCATCATGGACTTATTTTTTTTCTGTTTTGTTATTTGAATTCTGACATTTGTTCCTTCCAAATTTCTTAGAATTTTCACTTCTCTTCTGCACTATTTTGGAATTTCTTGTTGCTATCCCATGCATTCTTAGGATTCCAGAGAATTCTGTTTCATCAGACATTAATTGACTTTCCTTTGTTTTAGAATATTTGTAAAGTGACCTTCTAATCTCTTGAGTATTTGGACTTCATACTTCCTTCTAGTTTTAGGATCCTCTCTGTTGACTTATTTGTGCTTTGGGTTTTTGTTGAGTTTTCTTCCTTTTGAAATCTTCAATGTTTCAGCCTTTTCCCTTTATATTTCCATTTCACTCACTTTCTGATTCTTCCTTCTTTTCTTTTGATTGCACTGCTGAGTCTAGACTGCACTGTTGCTTCAACATTCTCCCACATTGATGGTCTCAGGTTTTACTGGCTTTGGTCAATTAGTCAATTGACAATAATTTATTAAACCAGATACTTTGGGTACTAGGGCATGTATTTTCTGTTGTAGTCTGCATTAGAGTAAGATTCTGGCATTGTCATTCATATTGGCATCAATGTTGCATTAGTATTAATGCTTATGTTCCTGATGTTGTATCTTATGTGCTTGACAGTGGATCATAAGAAACATAGATATAAAACTAAAAGGAACCTTAGCCTGGCAGTATCAGTATCTTCTGCTATAGGCCCTTATTTTCTCGCTCCTTGTCTATTGCAATAGCCTACTGATTGGTCTGTCACTCTAGTCTATACTCCCTTGGGCTGCAGAAGTTATTTTTCTAAAATGCAGGTCTGATCATGTCATGCCCCACTCAGTAGACTCCCGTATCTCCCTGTCATCTCCAAGATCAGATACAAAATCCTCTGGTGTTCAAAGACTTTCATAACCTAGGGCCTCCCCATCCCCCACTTTTACAGCCTTCTTACGTATTCTCCCAACTCCCTCCCATCCCCACTCCATATTCTTTCATCCAGCGACCCTAGCCTCCTTGCTCTTTGATAAAGACACTCTATTTCACGACTGTGCCATTTTCACTGGTTGTCCTCCATGCCTGGAGTGATCTCCCTCCTCATCCCTGCCTACTAGCTTCCCTCATTTCCTTCAAGTCCCAGCTAAAATTCCACTACAGGAAGCCTTTTCCTATTCCTCTTACTTATAGTGCCTTTCATCTGTTGGTTATTTCCAGATTATTTTGCATTTGGCTTGATTGGACATAGCTGTTTGCGTGTTGTCTCCCTCATATTGTAAACTCCTTTACATCAGAGACTGTTTTTTGCCTTTCTTTGTGTCCCTAGTCCTTAGCATAGTGCCTGGCAAATAGTAATCACTTAATAAATGCTTATTGATTGACTTGTATAGAACAACTTCTTTTTTTTATAAGAAATTTAAGTCCCAGAAAGCAAGATAAAATAGTCACCAAGCATTTGTTAAGCACTTAATTGTGACCCAGGCACTGTGTTAAGACCAAAGTGGAAATAAAGAGAGAAAAAAATAATCTGCGTCCTAAAGGAGCTCATTCTGATGGGTAAGACACCATTTAAACGATGCATGTAAGATTTGTACAGAGAAAATGAAAAGTAATCTGGAAATAGAAGGTGCGAGGAGCTGGAGAAGGGGGAGGGAAAGGTTTCCTGCAGAAGACAGGACTTGATCTGAGCCTTGGGAAAAGAAGTCGGGGATGTTTGGATGTAGAGGTAAGGAGGCAGAGCATTCCAGGCACGGGGGACGGCCCCAGTGCAAAGGCCCAAAGATGGAAGCTGGAGTGCCATGTACAAGGAGCATCAAGTAGTGTCACTGGACTGTAGAGCTCCTGGAGAGGGGAGTGAAGTGAAAGAAGTCTGGAACTGTAAAAAGGGCCGGATGATGAACAACTTTAGATGCTAAACAAACGAGTTTATATTTAATCCTGGAGGTAATAGGCTGCCATTGGAGCTTATTGAGTGGAATGTTACATAGAAAACCATTTTGGGAGCTGAAGGGAGCTGAAGGGATTGGAGTGGGAGAGACTTGATAAAGGCAGAGAGACCCACCAGAGGGCTATTGGAATAGGCCAGGGTAAGAAGTAATGAGGGAGCTGTGTGACCTTGGGCAAGTCACTTAACCCCAATTACCTTGCCTTTCCCCCTCCAAAAAAAAGAAAAGAAGTAGTAATGAGGACCCGAACTAGAGCAGCGGCAAATGTGACTGATAAGGAGACAGATGCCAGAGATGGTGTGAAGGCAGAAATGACAAGATTTGGCAACGGGTTGGATATGAGCGGTGAGAGAGAGTTGGGAGTTGAGTGTAGCTGACCAGGAGCGTGCAGGTGCCCTTGACAATAACAGGCAAATTGAGAGGAGAGGACCATCTGGGGGAAAGCAGTTTTGTTTTGGACATGTGATTAAAATGCCTGTGGAATATCTAGCTCACAACATTCCAAAGGCAGCCGGTGATGGAGGTCTGTAGTTCAAGGGAGCTAGGACTGATCTGGGAGTTGTGTGTATAGAAACCGTCTTTGAATTCATGGAAGTGGGTGAGATGATTAAGTTGATCCCTGCTCTTAATAGCCTTCCTGGGAAAGTGATCCATTCTCCTTTGCTAATTTATGAGGATTTTCCCTTGTTGGGGTTCTCTTTGTCCTATAATTGCTTCATCACATGTATAATTCCTTTTAGGCTGGGTTCTGAGAATTAGTGGGGGTATCTAGAACACCATCTTGTTCATATGACCACTAGGCGAACTCTTCATCCTTACTGCATATAAGTGAAGGACTTAAAATCTTTTGATAATGAAAAATAAAACGAGAGGCAAAAAATTAAAAAATTGATGAATGCATACAGACTTGGTAGATAAACGAGAGTATACAAAATAACTCGTTGATGCATAGGAAGGAGGCCTTTGGGGACATGGCGATATTCTCAGTAAGAAGTCGCACATAAGTGGATAATTGCTTACAACAGTTTTTTTCAGGTGCTTTCCATTTTCCTGCCAAAGACAGCAGAGTTTCTCACAGAAATAAAAAATTCTCATAGTCTCTCTGGGTAGCAATAGCTAAACTACTCAGAGTACTTGGCAGTAACATCAGCCTCTTTAGAAGCATACAAAAATAAATACAAATATAGAACCCTGATTCTATAGAAATTTATTCTATAAACAAGTTGCAAGTCACTGACTTTAAGAATAATATTATAACTGGTCTCCTCCGACTACTGACAGATAAAGTATATTTGTTTTTATATTGTGAGTCGTCTGGGTGGGGACTAAGGAATCATTTCTAAAACTACTATTAACTAATATCTTTGTGTTTGTTTTTTTTTTCCAGAATACAGTTGCTTTTGATTTAAGATGATTTGATGCCTTATAATAAAAGCTTCATTAACCATGATGGCTACACAGACATTAAATATAGACAGCTATCAAGATGGTCAACAAGTGAGAGCTTTGTAATTTTCCTAAAATGCTTTTATCTGTTTTATTGGCTAGAAACTTTATAGTTTTAATTACTAATTCAAGTTATGTGATTGTTACTTATCTTTTAATTTTATGCTGGTCTTGACAGATTAATTCATAAAACTTTAAGTTCTTAAGTGAATATAAAACATAAAGCAGTTTCAAAATTGCTAACAACTAGATATTAATTGTAACTCAGAAATCTGCCTAAGTAAATATCTAGTTGATATCAGTTTGAATAATTCTATTGATTTTTTAAAAATTAACCTGTAAATGTGAGATATTTGAATACTAAGTCTTTGTTATCTTATTGGAGTGTAGAACTTCAATTTTTAAAAAATAGGAAACCTGTTTCCAAGAAATAAAAAAAAAGAATTTATGTATAGAAAACAACATTCAACTTATTCATCTCTATATGTCTTGATTTTAATCCCTTGAAGGGCAAGGGAGATCTTTTGGTACCATAGAACTTATTTATTTACTGCTGTAATTTTGGCTAGGGTAAGATTCACATATCATCATTCATATTGGCATCAGTGTACTATCAGTGTTAATACTTATGATTCTGACATTGTTATATTAGGTATTTGACATTGGATTTTAGAATCATAGTTATAAAACTGGCATTCTGATGGGTAAAACATTTAAACAACTAGATACGTATATATGTGTGTATGTGTGTATGTGCGTGTGCATGCACATACACACACATACATATACAGAGGAGATGGAAGGTAATTTGAGAACAGAAGGTACTAGGAGCTGCGGTTAGGGAAGGAAAGGCTTCCTGCGGAACAAAGGACTTGATCTGAGCCTTGGGAAAAGAAGTCAGGGGAATTTGGATGTAGAGGCAGAGCGTGCCAGGCATGGGGGAAAGGCCCAAAGATGGAAGCTGGAGTGCCATGTACAAGGAGCATCAACTGGACTGTAGAGTTCCTGGAGAGGGGAGTGAAGTGAAAGAAGTCTGGAACTGTGAGAAGGGCCGGATGATGAACCACTTTAGATGCTAAACAGACAAGTTTATATTTAATCCTGGATGTAATAGGCTGCCATTGGAGGGGGAGAGACTTGATAAAGGCAGAGAGACCAACCAGAGAGCTCTTGGAATAGTCCAGGGTAAGAAGTAATGAGGGCCTGAACTAGAGCAGTGGCTGATGTGAATGGTAAGGAAACACGCGCCAGAGACGGCATGAAGGTAGAAGTGACGAGATTTGGCGATGGACCGGCTATATTGGGGGTGAGTAAGAGTGTGAAGTTGAGCGTATCCAAGAGGCAGTTGGTGATGGGGGCTTGTAGCTGAGGAGAGACAGCGGCGATGAAGACATAGGTCTGGGAATCATCTCCGTGGAGATAGGGGATCCTTTGGAGGTTAATGAGATCATTTAGTGAGATGGGACGGAGCAGAAAGAGAAAGATTGCCCAGGACAAAGCCTTTGTGCACACCCATGGAAGAAGAGCTATCAGAAGAGACTGCGAGGACAGAAAGGAAGAGAATTGTAACAGATCAGTACTGTTGAGACCTTGAAATGACTTGCCCAGTATCCCATGTGGGAAGCGGAGCCCAATTTGGACTGAAGGCTTCTGACTGATAATCCAGTGCCTTTTCCAATGCCAGTGGCAGTACGCCATAATACCATTGGAATCAGACATGTTTGAAGTAAGCAGAATCTTTTCATTTTGACATTTATTTTAAACTTATTAGAACAAGTTATTTTTATTCTTCGTGTTACTATTAATTCAGTGGTTTCTGGTTAAAATATGGAAAAGATGCTAAAACCTATGAGGCGAGTAGTTCAATTACTGTTATTTCCCCCATGAATAGACCGAGTGACTAACCCAAGGTCTCGCTGCTAGTAGGCGATGGGTCTGACTCCAGATCCGTTGGGTTTCCACGGTCGATTGGAGACGGGAAGGAAGGGGCCCTCAGCGATTAATTCTCCATTTATACTTTTGGTCTGTACCACTTTTAAAGTTGCTGTGTTACCGTAGTACAGGAGTTTGCATCTACCCTGTACGGCTCTATCCGAAGTGAAAACGAAAGCAAATTCTTGCAGATGTCAATCCCTTTTCTGTTTGCTCCCTAACTTATGTCGATGGTATTGTCAGATACGCTTGTAGTAAAAGGTTTGTTTAACCTAGTGACGTAGCATTCGACCACAAGCAAACAGCTGCCTTAGCTACGGATTGACCTGCTTTCCGTGCGAGAATTCCTGTGGGGGTTTTGGTTTTTCCCTCAAAGTTGACGTAACAGGGAGAATTAGAAGATACCGTCAGTATGCTTCTTGCTCATCTTAGGATACAGCATGCAGTTTAGTGTCTCACATGCAATGGGTCTTCAATAAATCTTGGATTAATTGAGTGAACAACTTTGAATTGGTTTATTTTATCCTTTAGAACCAAACAAAAAACATATTTATGAGCCAAAGTTGCCCTGTAGGCTTAGTTCTTTTTTCATCCTGGAACTGAGCTTACATTCTAATTAAGGAGGGGGAGAGTACAGGGTGGTTTGAGATGGCTGGGATTTGGCATGGAGGCCTGGTTCTGGGAAAGATAGGTTGAAAACTCTCCTTCTAGAGCAGGGGCACCCAGGAGTAGAGTTCAAGATTATGGTGGTGAAGGGAGAGGAAGATGAATTCTTTAGTGCCAGCGGCATGATGAGGAGATGACTAGAAAGTGCCATGAGGACTATATAGATAATCTTTGCTTTACAAAGTAAGCAACCATTTATTATTCAGTAATATTCAAGGATACATGACTTTATTCATTTAGGTATGCCCCCTTTTGTTACAAGCCAAGCCAAATCCCTCCTTAGTAGAGGATTTATTGATTGCTCTGGCCAAAATAACTAATTATGTGGTGTCCAAATATCTGATCATGAGCCTCTCTTATGTTAAGCTGTTCCTTAGACCTCAGGTATAGTCGGTTGATCACTGGGCTCGTAATTGAAATCTTTCCAACTTGGTTGCACCACTAGCCTGAGTTGGTGGTCTGTTGGCCCATAGCATTTAAGAGCTGAGGCTCTGTTCCATGCCAGAGGAAAACAGAAACCATTCACTTTATAAATAATCTTGCTGAAATGTTGTCTCAGTACAAAGGAGTATTCTGACAAAATTATATGCAAAGTGAATTAATTTGGAGTGAATTAAATTGTCCCACTGTTTTGTTTATAAATTTGGAATTGTGTTCATTTAGGGAAATCATTTCAATAGAAAATTTAATTACTTGTGGTGAGACATGTTAAATTGGTAATATCCGTGTAGTATACTGGACTATAAGTAAACAGTAATATATGATTTTCCCAGCAGTGGTATGAATCTCAGCCATCTACAATCTTTCATTTAGTTGCTTTTTTTTGCCTAATGGCATTTCACAAAACTTGACTGGTAAGAATTAGGAGTGTAAACTGTGGCCATAGAAGAACATTTAAATAACCTATTTTTAATAGTATTTTATTTTTTCTGATTACATGTAAAGACAATTTTTTACATTTATTTTTTATAAAATTTTGAGTTCTAAATTTTCTCCCTCCCTTTCTTCCCTCTCCCCTCCCTAAGACCATAGGGAATTTGATACAGGCTGTATATATGCAATCATGTAAGACCTATTTCAATATTAGTTATGTTATGAAAGAAGAAACAGTTTTCAAAAAAAATTACAGTTTACCAAAGGAAAAAAAAAACCATGGAAAAAATATAGTGAAAATAGTATGCTTTGATCTGCATTCAGAGTCCATCAGTTCTTTCTCTGGATGTGGATAGCATTTTTCATCATGAATCTTTTGTAATTGTCTTGGATCATTGTATTGCTGAGAAGAGCTAAGTTAATCATAGTTGATCATCACACATATTACTGTATACAGTGTTCTTCTGGGTCTGCTCACTTCGCTTTGCATCAGTTTATGTAATTCTTTCCAGGTTTTTCCAAAGTCTGCCTGCTCTTCATTTCTTATAGCACAATAGTATTCCATTACATTAATATACCACAACTTGTTTAGCCGTTCGCCAATTGATGGGCATCCCCTAACTTCTGCTTCTTTCCTATCACAAAAAGAGCTGCTTCAAATACTTTTGGTTCTTTTACCTTTTTTGATGATCTCTTTGATTTACAGACCTGGTAGTGGTATTGCTGAATCAAAGCATTAAATAGCCTCTTAAGATGACCTAGCATGGCATTAGCGTGTATCTTTCAGCTAATTAGACATGAAAGTATACTGAATGATTTTTGAAAGTTGGATATCATTAGTACAGAAAAATGAAAGCTGTTAAAATTGTCAGTGTTTCTTTTGGGGCTGATAATGAGCTAAAATAGCTGATTTGGGGAGTAGAGATCTAGAACTCCCTTTCTTACAGTATATCCACACTACTGAGGGTAGATTCTTTCGTGGATCAGCTATGTAATAAAAAAGTACTTACAAAAAAGAGTCTTTGAAGGATATATCAATGTGGATCACAACTCCTTCAATCCTCATTATTTGCCTTTACTTTACATATGTACATACATACATACAGTATTTAACCAAAGCACTGGAGTCTTTCCCCTAGATTTTTTAATAGATTACAGTACAACATTCTGGCTGACAATTTATATTTTTGTTGTTGTTTCTCTCATTCTTTGTTTCTATTTCTATCATAATATACATATTCTTTGTCACATATGTGTATATATATATGTATATATATATATATGCTTATACATATATAATCTCAAAACAGGAGTTTCTGTTGTACAAACCAAATAGAACCTGGAATAAAGAATAATAAATTTTGGGGGCAGCTAGGTGGCGCAGTGAGTAGAGCACCGGCCCTGGAGTCAGGAGGACCTGAGTTCAAATCCGGCCTCAGACACTTGACACACTTACTAGCTGTGTGACCTTGGGCAAGTCACCTAATCCCAATTGCCCTGTCAAAAAACAAACAAACAAAAAGAATAATAAATTTTTATTTTGAAACAAAAGAGAATATCTCTCATTTCATCTTTCCCTTCAGTCTCTGGCAATAGCTGATTTATATAGTGCAATGAGATTCGCAAGGCACTTTACATATATTATCTTATACAGCTTCCAGAGTTATTTTTCTTTACAGTGTTGTTTAGTGTATAAGTTGTTTTAAATTTCATTTTGCATCAGTTTGTATGTTTTTCCAGGTTTCTCTGAAACCATCTTTTTTCAATGATGTAATAATATTCCATTATATTCATATACTATAAATTTTTCAGCCACTTCCCAATTGATGGGTGCTGCCTTTGCATTTAATTATTTCCCACAATTAATATTTTTGTACATATGGGTCCTTTTCCTCTTCCTCTGATCTTTTTGGGGTATAGGCCTATAGGTACTGCATAGTAAGCACAACCTAATGACTTTGGGATTCTTTCCAAATTGCTTTCCAAAGTGGCTGGACCAATTCACGGCTCCACCAACTGTGTAACAGTACCCATCTTCACAGTCCTTCCAAAACTTGTAATTTCCTTTTTTTTTTCTTCCTTACAGTTGTATTTATTTCCACTTGTAAAATGATTAATGATTTGGAACATTTTTTTATATGGCTACTGAAAGCTTGGATCTTTACTTTGGAAAACTGTCTGTTCATATCCATTCACTATTTATGTTAGGATATGGCTGACATTCTTATATATGAATCACTTCCTTATAAATCTTGGATATCAGACCTTTATCAGAGAAAGTTGCTGCAAAGGCTTTTCCTCCCAGTCAATTGTTTCCCTTCTAATTTTAACTATATTGATTGGCTTGTGCAAAAATTTTTTCTATTTTTAGCAATTAAAATTGCCCGTTTTATCTTCTATATTCCTCTCTCCCTCTTGTTTGGTCCTTCCCCATCCATAAAGGCAATGCAAAAAACATTTTCTTCCTTCTCTAATTTGTGTTGGGACTTTTTATATCTGGGTCATATGTCCATTTGGCATTTATTGTAATATGTGTCCCTTGATGTTGGATTAAATCTAATTTGTATCCAGCTCCTTTCCAGTTTTCCCAAAAGTTTTTGTAGAATAAGGAGTCATTATACTCCAGTAGTTCGGGTCTTTGGCTTTATTGGACAGTTATATTAATATGTTTAGTTGCTTCTGTACCTTTTAGCTATTTCTTTACCTTTCAGCTAATTGATGGAATTTCCTATTGTATAACCAGTACTGAATAATTTCAGCGATTACTACTTTGAAGAATAGCTGGATTAGTGGATAAAATAGATCAGTGAATTAAAAAAAATCCTGAAATAAATGCAACATTCCACACCCATGCTGTGTTGTTCAGATCCAAACCCAGATGAGAAACTTGAAGAGTTTAGACCAGGAGGGCATTGATCAGACTTTGTCCAGGATCAGACCACTTTGGGAGCCTTGAGAGCCTGCAGGTCAGACATCTGGGTCACCTGACCCACAAGATGATGGAGGATGAGATATTTTCTTAAACCTCACGAGCTCTCAAACTTTTTCAAAATAGGAAATATGTGTGAAAGATAAAGCACCTTCCGTTCTCTCCCCAATCTAGATACCAAGAACCCCCCAAAAAGGTAAAAATTTTGATAAACTAACATCAGAGAAGATGAATAATCCCTAAACACTAGTACATGCTCACCTGGAGGCCCCTAATCCACCATCCACCTTCCGGCCCACAAGCTTACAGCAGAACTCAACTCTACAGCAACCTTCCCCCCCACCCTCCCTTCTCCTGATGCCTAGAGGTCCAAACTGTAGAAATTTGCTCAGGCTGGGATGGCATAGCTCTGTGACAGCACTTTTTGCTAAAACAGAGCTTAGCCATAGAACAGAGCAACAGAGGGGACAGAGTAGGATAGACAGAACATGTGCCTACTTTTGCAACAGAACTCAACTTTGCCCCTCATGAAGCCCCAATGTGAAGAAGATCCAAATTACAAATGGCAGAAAATTTCTCAGTCTGCAATAACAATGTGGTGGGTTCTGGACCACTACTAGACCAGAGAATTTAGGAACGAATTCCCACCTGGGTGATCTAGGTTTCATAATCCTCTGTAAATAAATAATTTTTCAACTTGAAATCAACTCAGAAACTCATACCTCCTCAGCACCCCATGCCCCTGGGTTTCTTCCATTCCTTTGATTGGAGGTCAAGGAGGTTGAAGAGCTCTTAGGTCTTCTGGCATTTAAGGAGGGCACCCAGGGAATTCACCTCATGATTTCTGACCCAGCTGGTCTCCTGGGTTTTATGATCTCCAGAAACTCATCATTCTGAAAGATGAATTTAACTCTGTATAACTAACATTTCTGATCATTTCCTACCCTGGCTTCTGGAGTTTATCATGTTCCCTTGTTGGATACTCCCATACACACACTTTTCAGCTTCTTTTTTATGTGTTATCTTCCACCATTAGATTGTGAACCTCTTGAGGTCAGGGACTATCTTATACCTTTTTGCCTCCATTTACCCGTAACTTAACACAGTGCCTGGCACATAATAGGTACTTAATAAATGTGTTTATTGACTGAGGGGGTCAGGAAGTGTGGGGGGGGGGCAGAGCTAGATGGCACTCCACCATGCCTAAGGGAAAGAGCCCAGCATTCAGCTGGGGCTAGTTCTATTCTCCCAGAAGTCTATGGGGAAGAGACAACCTGGTGAGGTATGAATTGTCCAGTCTGGGAGAAGACTGAGACATTTTGAAATCCATCCTGTAGGGAAACCATCATCATAGGGGAGGGAATTTAAAAATGAGAAATAGGGGGAAATAAGGAGGAAAAAAACTCTGAAATTACCAAAGATCTCAGGAAGAAGAAAACTCAAAGAAGCTGAGCATAAGCAGATAAACCAATAGGGAAGGAAATATGATCTCCAGACCAAGTAGAAGGGTTCAGGCATCTATGAATAAGTATTGAAGGAAAATGAATCAACAGCTGATGGGGCAGAGGTCCCTGTGGATTCCAAGAGAACATGGAGCTATAGAAGGGTATTCCTGAATTTAGAGGAAAAACAAGAATGGTGAGAGCAGAAATAATTAGTAGAATTACTTAAACCACAGTGGCAAGTCTCACCAAAGAAACAAAAAAGAGGAAAACTGGGAATGCAAATACAGGACAGTGAAAGGACAATCTGAAGAAGAAAAGCAAAGAGCAATAACATTAAAAGAAAGCATGATCTCCATACAACACATTGATCTCAAAGATAGAATATATAAAGGACTATAGGTCTCTCAGAAGAACACAAGTCAAAAAACCATAACACCATACATAATGCAAGAAATAATAGAAGAAAACTGTCCAGAATTTAGGAACGTACACAAAAAGTACTAATCCTAAGAATCCAGTCAGAAGTACAGTAAACATTGAGTTTCTCCCATGTGAAAGACACTGTACTAAGCACTGAGCACACAAAGAAAAGCAATAAAGGCCCTTAAGCTCTCAGTCTAGTGGGAGAGACAGCATACAAACAACTGTGTACAAACAAGCTATCTGCTAGCTAAAGAGCTAATAATCAGCTGAGGAAAGGTACTAGAATTAAGAGGGATTAGAAAAGGTTTCTTAGAGAAGATGAGATTTTAGCTGAAGAAAGCCTGGGAAGTGGAGATGAGAAAGGAGAGCATTCTATTGTTTTGTTCAGAGTACAGTAAGAAAACCAGTGCCACTAGATCAAATAGTACATCAGGAGTGGGATGGATATAAAATATAAGAAGAGTAGAAAGGTGTGGGGTTGGTTATGAAGGGCTTTGAATGTCAAATGGAGGGTTTTATAAAAGCCCATTGGAGTTTGTTGATTGTGTTTATGTGTATTGGGGAGGAGGATGATTTGGTTGAACTGGTGCTTTAGGAAAATTGCTTTAGTAATGAGTGGGCACTGGAAGGGTGGCCAGCCAGAAGGCTATTTCAGTCATCCAGGTATAAGGAGACGAAGGCATACACTAATGTGATGACAGTACCAGAGGAGAGAAGAGGATGTATTCAAGAGATGTTACAGGACAAATTGACAGTCCTTGGCAACAGATTGGATTGGAATTCATAGATTGCTTTCAGAAAGCTTGCAGATCCCTAGCCTGGACTTTCCCTGAGATCCCTGAGATAAAATTTGAATGCTGTATTATTGGGGGCATTAATGCCCTCCTCAAACAGTAGCAGGATCCCAGATGATATAAAACAGGACTAAATATAGCCTCGCCATTTCCTTCAGCAGTGAGAAGAATGGGGCCCTAACAAAGTCCGAAGTCAGAATAGAGGCTGTAAAAAATTTTTTTTTTCAATGTAGGCTGAACAATGAAAGAATCCCAACATTAAAAAAAACCCCATCTATTAACATGACAAGGATGGGCAAGACCCAGAAGAGTAGAATGATTCTAAAACATCTACAAGAGAAGGCATTAAAAAAAAAAAACTTGGGCACAAGTTGAACTAGAAGATGGAGCAAGAGTTTTTGTGTCTGTGGGGCTTTTTTTAAGTTTAAAATTGTTTTTTTTTTAATCAAATGAACCTTAACAGGAAAATGGAAAAAGAAATGAGATCCATGGGAAGAATTGGAAAGAGAATTCACATCTTGGAACAAGAGATGAAAAACCTTACCCAAGAAACAAACTTTCTGGAAATTAAGATGGACCAAACTTAAAAAAAAGAAGAAGAAAATGTATCTCATGCCAAAAAAAAAAAACTTAAAAAAACTCCTAAAGTGCTGAAGGAGTTGTGAGTGAAAAAAATTTAAGAAGGCCTTCTAAGGAGAGAGAATTTAAGTGTCACTGGACTACCTGAAAACCAAGATTAAAACTTAGACATCTTATTTCAGTAAATCATTTTTAAAAAATCCTGATCTCTTAGAACGAGAGGGTAAAGTGAAAATAGAAAGAATCAACTGGTCACCTCCTCAAAGAAACACAAAAACAAAAACTCCCAGGAATAGAGAGCTTGAAATACAAAAGGCAAAAGGTGCTAACAACCAAGAATAATCTACACAGAAAAACTGAGTATAATCCTAGAAGGGAAAAGAGAACCTTTGATTAGAGGATTTCTAAGCATTCCTGATGAAAAGACTACAACTTTATAGAAACTTTGAAATCCAAATACCAGATTTAAGAGAAACAGAAGGTAAATATGAGCAAACAACCATAAGGCACTGTTTACAATGTGTCCCCTCAGATCCTATTATTAGGGCCCATAGAAGGAATTTAATAATACAGAGGTCTTGGGAGTGTTTTTGTTGGTCTTGAGAGAAAAATGAACAATGAGGGGAAAAATACACTGAGGTTGAGAGGAGAGGAAGAAAGGGGAAAGTTATCTCATAATTCAGGTGCACAAATAGAAGTCTATACCAACATGAAATTGGGGGAGGGGAGCAGGCCACACTTGAACCTCACTTCATTTGGACTGGTCAGAGGAGGGAAGAATATGTACACACACCTGGGTACAGAACTACAACAGGAAAACAGGCAGAAAAGGGGAGAGGCAGGAATAAGAGAGAGGGACTAGTTCTAAGCAGAGCAAACTCAAAGGAGGGTAGATCTTGGAGAAAGATCTAAAATTATTAAAGGAATAATTTGAATAAGTATGGGCTGTGGGGTTTGGGGGGAGCACTCAAAGAAGGGGAAAAACAGAGGCAGGGGAGCAGAAATAAGTTACATTAGACATAGAGCACTGGAGATGAGCACATTCTTCTTTATAAAGAGAGAGTAGAAAGCAAACAGTACAAAAAGTATAGGAGAAGTGAATTTAGGGAATCACACAGTAATTTTTGTGAATGTCAATGGGATGAACTCACCCACAAAACAGAAGAACATAGAACAGATAAGAAGCTAGAATCCAAAATGTCATTTACAAGAAATGCACTTGAAACAGAAAGCTACATGCAGCCAAAATAAGTATGTGGAACAAAATATAATATGCTTCAGCTGAAGTAAAAAGGCAGAGGGTAATAATCATAAACTCAGACAAGGTAACAGCAAAAGCATATTTGATTTAAAGAGAAACTATGTTTTGCTGAAAGGTACCATAGACGATGAATATTAATATCCAATGCTTAAGATATGTACCAAATGGCAGGATCTAAATATTTAAAAGGGAAAAGCTAAATTAATTACAGGGAGAAATAGACAGTAAAACTACATTGGTCAGGGATCTCAGGAAGCTAGGAGGTACAGTGGATAGAGTGCCAGGCCTGGATTGAGAAGGACTCATCCTCCTAAGTTCCAATCTTGCCTTAGACACTTACTAGCTGTGTGATCCCGGGCAAGTCACTTAACCCTATTTGCCTTAGTTCCTCATCTGTAAAATGAACTGGAGAAGGCAAACCACTCCAGTGTCTTTGCCAAGAAAATTCTAAATGGGGTCACGAAGAGTTGGACACAACTGAAAACATCTGAACAACTATTGCGTGTTCTCTGTCCTGGGTACACAACTGCAGGCTCCCATCTAGGCCTTGTCACAGAGGTCTGTTAATGGGCTTTCTTTGCTAGACCTCCCTTCCCACTGCCTACAGACTTCTTCTTGTTTCTCTGGGCTGGAAAAATGACTCACTGTGGGTTTCTTCTTGTATTTCCCAGTCACCTCTAGATCTGGTTGTCTTCTTCAGTTCTTTATTGGAGTAGTTTGAAAGTGAGCTGGGTTCCCTCAGCCTCTGTTCTCTGAGCCCAGTGGAGGAAGCCCCAACCAGAAACTCAACATGTCTGTTTGGAAGATCCAAGCAAGAGAGATCTTTGACTCTTGTGGAAACCCCACCGTTGAAGTTGATCTCTACACTGGAAAAGGTCTCTTCCGAGCTGCTGTGCCCAGTGGGGCTTCTGTGGGTATCCATGAGGCCCTGGAGCTCCGAGACAATGATAAGACCCACTAAGTTGGGAAGGGTGTCTCAAAAGCGGTTGAGCACATCAGTAAAACTATTGCCCCGACCCTGGTTAGCAAGAAAGTGAATGTTGTGGAGCAGGAGAAGATCGACAAATTGATCATAGAGATGGACGGCACTGAAAATAAATCTGAATTTGGTGCAAATGCCATATTGAGACTGTCTCTGGCTGTTTGTAAGGCCAGAGCTGCTGAGAAAGGTGTCTCCCTGTACCACCATATTGCTCAGCATTGCAGGCAATGCTGAAGTCATCCTTCCAGTTCCAGCCTTCAACATGATCAGTGGTGGCTCCCGTGCTGGTAACAAGCTGGCCATGCAGGAGTTCATGATCCTCCCTGTTGGGGTGGCAAACTTTAAGGAGGCCATGCGCGTTGAGCTGAGGTCTACCACAACCTGAAGAGTGTGATTAAGCAGAAACATGGACAGGGTGCCACCAATGTAGGGGATGAGGGTGGCTTCGCTCCTAACATCCTGGAGAATAAAGAAGCTCTGGACTTGCTAAAGACTGCTATTAGTAAGGCTGGCTACACTGATAAGGTCATAATTGGCATGGATGTTGCTGCCTCGGAATTCTGAGCTTTGGGACCTCTACAAGAGCTTCATCAAGGACTATCCCATGGTGTCTATTGAAGATCCCTTTGACCAAGATGATTGGGGAGCTTGGAAGGATTTCACTGCTACTGCAGGCATCCAGGTGGCAGGGGGTGAACTCACAGTGACCAATCCCAAGTGCATTGAAAAGGCTGTGAACTAGAAAGCCTGCAACTGCCTCCTCCTCAGAACCAGATTGGCTCCATAACTGAATCTCTCCAGGTGTGCAAGCTGGCCCAGTCCAATGGCTGGGGAGTGGTGGTTTCCCATCGTTCTGGGGAGACTGAAGATACCTTCGTTGCAGACCTGGTGGTGGGCCTCTGCACTGGGTAGATCAAGACTGGTGCCCCCTGCCGATCTGAGCATCTGGCCAAGTATAACCAGCTTCTCAGAATTGAGGAAGAGCTGGGCAGCAAGGCTAAATTTGCTGGAAGGAACTTCAGAAACCCTCAGGCCAAGTAAGCTCTGTAGCCAGGAGGCCTGTTAGCTCGCAGGTGCCAGTCACCTCTGTAGAAGTCTGCTCCTGCCCTAAGAATGGGCAGCACCAAGTACTAGACCAGTTTTGTTTTGGGGGCAGGGGCCTCTGCTGCTTAACTTACCTCTCCCTCCTTTCTGTGATGTTCTCACTGCTTCGTTAGAACTGTCTTACACCAGAGACGACCTGACATGTGGTTCTCTGTCGGAAAACCCTTATCATCTTGTGACTGGGATAGAATCACCTGGTCTCACCACCAACCCTGGTGTTGATGTGTGGAGCCCTGTCCTTGTAATGAAGTCCCGATGAGCCCACGGGCCAGATCCTTAGTGGCTTCTATGTGTAGAATAAAAGTATTCAGTAAGGCCCCCCCCCCCCCCGCCCAAAAAAAAGTGAGCTGGGTTGTACTACTACTTCCTAGTTTGACATTCCTGCTGATTCTTCTCATTTGGTGCACTCGCGTCTCAACTGCTAGAGTGTTTTCATTGATTGGATGACATTCTTATTTCCTGAAGATAGTTACAAAACATAATATGAGAAATAATGTACCATTTTGGAGATCATGCCTTTCACCTTCAGGACCAGAGTCAATAATTAGGCTCTCACTTCTAGTACTTTCATCAGGACCAGCACCTTACACATTTTGCTACAGGGTTGTAGGGATTGTGATAACCATACTCTATCCTGTATTCAATGGTTCTTGAAAGACAACCGGTGTCATTTGTCATCATCACAGGACCTTTCAGGGTCAGGGCCCTAATTAAATGTTACCATATCCTAATCCAATAGCTAGCTAACTCCCATTTCTTCCTCTCCTGAATGCTGTGATTCAGAGTTGTTGGCTGCCTTTGTCAAAACCTGCTTTTCTGCTACCACTCTCTGATCTTTCAGCCACTTCTGTCCTATCCTTTCAGAGTCTCTCATTTGCTTATCCTTTTTCAATTTTTCCTTCCTGCACCTCCATTCTGTTAACAAATTTCTTTCTTTCTTTTTTTTTTTGCTTAGATGACTCATATTTCTTCCATTTTTGATCTTCATATATAAATGCATGCTTGGCTTCCTCTAAAAATTATTTTATCTCTGGTCCCCCACTCCACTGCCAAGTGCCCCTTTTCTGTTTCCCTCCAACAGTTTTGGCTAGGGGACAGGGGGTAGAGATTGCACTCTTAGATCTAGAGGTGGAAGAATATCAGAAGCCATCTAGCTCCCAAATTTTATGGATAAGGAAAGTGAGGCAGAGCAAAGATGGTGGAATGATTTGAAGCAGTGTAGTGAGTTCCCTTCCACAAACCTCTCTGAACTTCTAGAAAATGTAACAAATCCTGATAGGGGAATCCAGAAAAAAAATTAGTAACTTGTCTAGCCCAGTGTGACATAGACAGACAAGGGAAATCTGAAGATGTTGAGAATGGAATCTGACCAGGAGCATGACTTGCTCAGAGTCCTACAGTACCCAGGGAGAGAGGCTGTGAATTTCACCATGGCAAGAGGAGGTCCCAGACCCATATTGGAGTACTGCAAAGAGGACAGGTCTATTACTGGTAGCTTTGTTGCCGGTAGATGTCACAGATCCATGTTGAACAGAAAAGGGGACCTGCTCAGGGGAATGGCATTCCTGGGTAGTGAGGTCCTGGACTTGCTTATTTATTTTTTCATTTATTTATTTATTGGATGATGCTTTTTTTATTTTTAGTTTTCAACATTTACTTCCATAAGTTTTAATTTTTTTCCCCTTCCCTCCTCAAGATGGACTGCAATCTGATATAGGCTCTACGTGTACATTCCTATTTTTTTTAAATTAATGTATCTTTTTATTCCAGGTTTGGAGGGAAATTAGCCTAAGGGCATAGCAATTGTAGTCCCCCCCCCAATTTATTAATTTACTTATTTTCGTTTTTCAACATTCACTTCCATAAGTTTTAAATTTTCTCCCCCTTCCTCCCTAAGATAGCATGCAATCTGATATGGGCTCTACACATATTTTCCTATTAAACGCATTTTCACATTAGTCATGTTGTGTAGAAGAATTATAACGAATGGGAGAAACCATGAGAAAGAAAACAAACCAAAAGAGAAAAGAATTTGTTTTACTCTGCATTCCAATTCCATAGTTCTTTCTCTGGATGTGGATGGCATTTTCCATCATGAGTCCTTTGGAAAAGTTTTAGGTCCTTGCATTGCTGAGAAGGGCTAAGTCTATCAAAATCAGTCCTTGCACACTGTGGCTGTTACTGTGTACAATGTTCTCATTCTGCTCACTTCACTCAGCATCAGTACATATAAGTCTTTCCAGGTTTTTCTGAAGTCTGCCTGCTCTTCATTTTTTTTTCTTTTGTTTTTTTGGTGGGGCAATTGGGGTTAAGTGACTTGCCCAAGGTAACACAGCTAGTAAGTGTGTCAAGTGTCTGAGGCCGCATTTGAACTCAGGTCCTCCTGACTCCAGGGCTGGTCCTCTACTCACTGCACCACTTAGCTGCCCCTGCTCTTCATTTCTTATAGCACAATAGTATTCCAGTACATTCATATACCGCATCTTGTTCATCCATTCCCCAGTTGATGGGCATCCCCTCAATTTCCAGTTCTTGGCCACCGCAAAGAGAGCTGCTATAAATATTTTTGTACATATGGGTCCTTTTCTCTCTTGTATGATCTCTTTGGGATACAGCCCTAGAAGTGGTATTGTTGGGTTAAAGAGTATGCACATTTTTATAGCCCTTTGGTCAGAGTTCCAAATTGCTCTCCAGAATGGTTGGATCAGCTCACAGCTCCACCAACAATGAATTAGTGTTCCAACTTTCCCACATCTTCTCCAGCATTTATCATTTTCCTGTTTTGTCATGTTAGCCAATCTAATAGGTGTGATGTGGTACCTCAGAGTTGTTTTGATTTGCATCTCTCTAATTAGTAGTGATTTACAGCATTTTTTCATATGACTATAGATAGCTTTAATTTCTTCCTCTGAAAACTGCCTGTTCATATTCTTTGACCATTTCTAAATTGGAGAATGACTTGTATTCTTGTAAATTTGACTCAGTTCTCTATATATTCTAGAAATGAAGTCTTTTTCAGAAACACTATAAGCAGGTAGAAAGAATTAAAATACTAAGGAACCTTTGTCTGGAGCACTCATGATTTAGCAGCAACCACCACTTTAATGAAAGGAGCAGAGAACTTGGAATACTTTGTTCCAGAAAGGCAAAGGTTATGGGGCTTACAGCAAAAGAATAACTTACCCAGCAAATTGAATATAATGCTTCAGAGGAAAAAATGGATCTTTAATGAAATAGAGGACTTCCAGGCATTTCTGATAAAAGATTAGAACTGCAGACAAACTTTGAAGTTCAAACAAGAGAGTGGAGAGAAATATAAAAAGATAAACATGAATAAACTCTTTTTGAGGTGGCAAAGAATGGGAGTCTGCAGAGGCATCCACAAACTGGAGAATGGATGAACAAGTTTAGGTGTGATGAAATACTTTTGTGATGAGCTCTTGTCAGTATAACGACCAGTGACCGATTCCAGAGGACTAATGATGAAACGTGTTCTCTACCTCCCGATAGAGAAGTGAAGGATTCAGGATGCAGAATGAGGTGCTTTTTTTTTTTTGGACATGGCCAATATGGAAATTTGTTTTGATTGACTATACATTTTTGTAAAGGGTTTTCTTTTTCTTCTGTTTGCATTTGGGAGAGGAGGGTTCAGGTGAGTGGTCCAGAAGGCAGATTTTAGCTTAATTAAAGCAAATAAAATTGTGATGAGGAAACTGAGGGTCAGAAAGATTAAATGACTTGCCCATGATGACACAGCCAGTGGGTGTCACAGGCTGATTTATTGTTCTTTTCACTTAATACTTGTCATTGAGTATATCTTTTTTCTGGTTGTTTGCTTTGTATCAGTTCATATAAATCTTCTCATGTTTTTTAAGGTTTGAATTATCCAGGTGTGAGGTGAAATATTGGAGTTTTTTGAATTAATGAGTGAATGGAAAAGCATTTATTGAACATTTACTTGGTGCCAAGCACTGTGCTAAGCCCCAGGAATATAAATAGAGAATCGAGAAAGTCCCTCCACTCAAGGAATTTATATTCTAATGGGAAGTGACACATATAGTTCAACTGCGGGATAAATGGGGTGGCCGTTTGCTCCTTGCAGTGCAGTGGCAGTGCAGAGATGCTAATTGCTAATGCCTTTTCCTTAGTGTTATTTCCATTGATAAAACCATATATTCTAATTGCTTCAAACCACTTGATAGAGTCTTTTCCTGATGTTCAGTAGCAGTGGCTGTTGTGGGAGCTGCAGCATCTGCAGAGGCATTTACTAGGTTGGGTCTCACTAGGATTTATTTCTGGACACTTGCTGTAGGAGCCAGGCTGGAAGTGGGGTACTTGGTCTGGCAAACATTACTATTTCTGGGACTCTTTGGAGTTCCTGGCTTTGCACATACTGTTTTCTGTCTTTCTCTCAGGGTTCTTTGTTATTTTGGCCAGGCTGGCTTGTCTGGATGTTGCTTAAGATCATTTTTAGTTCTGGTTCTCTCTCTTTATCACTGAGGTAAGCCTTATTTATATATCACTTAGGTTAATGGGCTCTTTTTTCATAAATTTCTTTTGTTCCTGCTCTATCTGTGAAGCTAATGATAATAATAATAATAATAATTAGTGCTACTAATGATTCACATTTATAGACTGCATAATAACTTACAAATAGATTTAGTCATAACAGCCCTGTCAAGTGGTGTTATTACTCCCATTTTTTATCTTTTTTTCCAGAATTTTAATTTTGATTTTTGTTATTCTGAACTTGACAAGTATCAACAAACATGAACACTTATTATCTCTATTTTACAGATGGGGAAACTAAGGCTCAGAGAGGTTAAGTGATATGCCCATGGCCATTTCATCTAGTAAGTGTTGGACCAAGGATTTGAACCCAGACTTCTAGTACTCTTTTGTACTACACTGTGTTGCATCTCTAATAGGAATAAGCTCAAAACATCTTAATACTCTTCCCATTTTATTTTCTTCATCATGCTGCAGTAAATGAAAAACATTATATTCCCCCATTTCATAGATACAAGTAAGGGGGAAAATGTCTTGTTTGTATTACCAATTTTAGCAACAAAGCAACGTATAGGATGCAGGTTTTCTATGTTTAAGATTAGTGCCCTTTCTGCTATACTTTGTTGCCTCTCTATACTCGATAAGAAAGGTAGAAAATTTTAGTACTCTTGATTTGTTGTTTTCTTTTAAAAAATGCAGAAAGACTTTGGATATTATTAATAACATGTTGACTGAGGGTTGCTTTGATGCTCGTGGTACACAGCCAGTCAGCCTTCTTCCAGAGGAACCATTTTTCCAAGGAATCTGTTATTTTCAAAACTGATTCCATTAACTGTTGAAGTTGATCTGATTTGATTGGATAAATGGACAGGATCATCAGATTCACCATATTCTGATCAAGAAAGAAGCATAAAACAATGAAAGAGATGAAATAAAAGTAGGCCAGATTAATTCTTTTATCATTTACTCTCATTTTGCAGTGGAGTCCAATTCATAGCATTTCCTGCCACATTTCACCTGTGATCCTCCTGACAAGCAGCATTAGGGGCTAAACAAAGCTGTAGATGTGCCAATTAATGTGACTTTTTTCAACTAATTTTCTATTTTCAATGATCTGTATCCTGATTATGATATAAATAAAGAAGACCACATAAGGGACTAAAGAAAAAAACAGTTCCATCACAAAATATGACTGGTATAGCCCTATCTGAGGAGCGTGATCAGCTAGCCAACTTTGAAAAGTTTAGAAAATTAATGTTAAAGCCACTGGTACTCACCAGCTTGCTGTAAGAATAATTTCAATGATGGTGCTGATGACTGAAAGATGTCAAAGATACTCAAGATATCTCTGAAATAATTGAAAAAACTAAAAGTTAGGATATGTTCTAGGGAGAATATGATAATGAAAGCAATATTCAGTTACTTTAATACCAGTTTATAGGAGAAATGAGCAGAGTAGTGCTATTAAGAGAATCAAGCCGATAGGGAACAACTATCAGGTAGTTAGGATTGGTGATCTTCCATTTCCACAACGGTGAGACATTTTATCACTTTATTGTCAGCACCACGGTGTCAAGGTGAACAAGGCCATGATGATGAACTCAAAGGCTGGGAGCACCATGAAGTGCCAGGCACTATACTGTAAGGT
Organism: Trichosurus vulpecula; assembly: GCF_011100635.1. Lineage (NCBI taxonomy): Eukaryota > Metazoa > Chordata > Mammalia > Diprotodontia > Phalangeridae > Trichosurus > Trichosurus vulpecula. The sequence goes on from NC_050574.1 coordinate 378,083,912, forward strand.
TTGGGGGCATATAGCATGTGAGCATTGTCTCACTGATAGCAAGGTCTTGATACATGCCCTCTTATTCACCAGGTAATACTCCTTCCTCATTTTGTCCTCTTGCGCCTGGAAGGTAATGATTATGAGAGCCAAAAAATATTGCCATAGAAGAGGAAGACCACAAAGCAGACCACATAAAAGATAGGCATTTCTACGCAGTTGCTGTGGCTCAGGTCCTGGTCTTCCTCAGTCACATCCACAGAGTTCTAATTTGTGGTAAGCCCTCTGTGGACAGTGATAAGAGTGAACTGGATCCAGATGATATTGTCACGCTGGAGACTAAGGTGTTTCTATTTTCACTTTCTTCTATCTTATTTTCTCATGATCTGCATAGTTGATTACATTCTTTTTCATGTCTATGAAGCTTTCTATAAAATAATACAGTTTCCCCTTGAAGATTTGGAATGTGATGACACAAAGACCTAGGCACCAAAAAAGAGCATTTCCATGCACATAACAGAACAAAAGGGATTCTGTGTGATATTGTAAATCTGTTTCATTCCACTTGCTTAAAATATGTATACATAAAATAATTTTTACACATTACTTTCAAAACTGTCCTGCTTATTTTTGCTTCCTTATAAATTTGCTTCTGTTCTCTTCTGTTTATTTTTAAAAATGTTTCAGTGGTCCTCTTTTTTTGGAGTCATAATTGTCCTTCCATTAAAAAAATAAAGGAAAAAACATTAAAAAGTGTATTTGAGCAAAACTAATTCCCTCAGTAGCCATGCTCAGAAATATTTATTTCCTTCTATACTTTGTGGCCATCATGTCATTGTCAGGATGTGGGTACCTAGTGGTTGATTGTTATATTGATCAGTTCTTAAGTCTTTCAGAGTTGTCTTTCTTTACAGTGTTGTAGTCCTTGTATAAATTGTTCTCCTGGTTCTACTAACTTCACTGTGCATCAGTTTATACTACCTAGGATTCTCTAAAATCATCTCTTTCGTCATTTCTTTACCAGGTTTAAGGTTCTGACACTTGTTTCTTCTTCTCTTTTTAGGATTTTAGTTCTAAATCCTATCCCTTTCCAGTTACTCAAATTTATTTCAGAAAACCTCTGGAAAATATTTGGTAACATAGAGAAGATACACACACACAAGATACATATATACATACACATATGCATTCATATTTATACATTTTTACAGATGAACTCTTGGGGAAAATATATATAATGTATGTATATATAGAAGATATGGATGGATAGATACAGATATCTCTTCCATTTTATAGGCAAAGTTTTTAGAAAAGCCATTTATACTGGTTTATACTTCCTTACATCTCACTATTTGTCCATATAGATTGGCAGATTTTTCTCTGACAAATAGAGAAGTGACACCATCCTTTTAGTCACCCAGTCATGATCTTGGAATCATCCTCAACTCTTCCCTCTCCCCTACTTTCCCCACTCCATTCCAGTAAGTTGTCAAGTCTTGCCAATTATATTTCCATGCTATTTCTCATATCTTTTGTCTTCTTTTCAATCATATAGCCATCATCCTAGTTCATATTTTCATTACCTCTTACCTGGATTATTGTAACAGCCTCTTCATTCATCTACATGCTTCCAGCCTCTCCCTTCTCCATTGTCCAAAGTAATCTTCTAAAAGCATAATTCTGAATACATCAGTCCCCTATTCAGGAAATTTCAGTGGCTTTTGCCTCTAGGACTAAAAAAAAAAAAAAACAAGTCTTGCTGGGAGTTTGAAGCCCTTCAGAATTTTGTTCTACCTTATCATTTTAAGCTGCTACCCATTAATCCTTTTCACATACTCTACAAGCCAGTCAGACTAGGAGGGACCTCTAAGGCAACTCGAAGAAGCTCTGCTGGAGGTTCCAGGATCACAGATTTAGAGAGCTGGTAGGATCTTAGATGCCATTTTGTCTATTTGACAGGTGAAGAAATTGAGACTTAGAGAGGTGACATGACTTGCCCACAGTCACACAGATACTTACTAAGGCTGGTCTTAAGTCTGTGGCACAACAGAAAGAGTACTGGCCCTGGAGACCAAGACTAAAGTGAAAATCCTGTTTCTTTTACTTCTTCCCTGTGTAATCATCAGCAAATCACTGAACCTCTCAGGACCTTTGTTTCTTCATATTGGATTTCAGGAGGTTGACCGGGATGCCCTCCTAGTTCTAAATCTATGTATGATCCAGTGATGCTCTTTTCACTGAATTATGCTGCTTCTGGACCTGACAAGTCCAAAGTGGTTCATCCAGCCCTTGTTTGGAAACTTCTTCTGAGAGGCGTACCTGTTACATAGTGAAGCAGCTCATACCACTTTTGGATGACTCTTTTAGGAAGTTTTCTTTACTTCCAGCCTAAATTTACCTTTTTTGCAATTTCTGCCTATTACTTTGAGTTTTGCATTTTAAAGCTCTCTGTGATAAAGACAGTAACTAACAAATGCTGGTGTTAAAAATATAGCTGCTATTTCATTTTGGGAAAATTTTTGTTTATTCTATAATCTTTAAGTGAAAATTTTAGTCTCTTTAATAATTTGTAATATATTGCATTTTTAACTTTGTTAAATAGAATAAACAACTTTGAATTATTCATTTGTTCTCTGTTATTATAATATTATGAGTCATCAAAAACTAGTCTCTAGAAAATTAGAAATGAGTACTATATAGATGCCATAGAGAGGCATATGATAAATATGAACGGGCTGCAACAACGAAAAAATAAGTTTTTGGCCCTCCTATTGGATAGATATATAGTCTGTGTTCTCTAGAGGTATCCTTGTGATGTTGGGAAAAAATGAAAGCATTCATTTGGTCAACTCCTTGAAGGGAAGTATGGAAGAACATAGACAAGTTTCCCATAGGAGAATCAGGCATGAACAGCTTGTGATCTGTACCATTGAAGGAAACCTTGAAAAACCAATGAAATCATTAATCCATTTAAGTATGTGGTAACAGGATATAGTAGGAAGAATGGGTGTGGTTTTTTTGTGGTATGATACAAATCTCTTTTCAAATGTTGAATTATGTTGTATTTGAACAAACAAGAAAATAAGGAACATACTTCTGTATTTCCCATACAGTGGCAACTCTAGTTCTTAAACAGAATACTGAAATTCTGTGATTGTTATTTTATTTATCAAAAAGTGGGAGATTAAAAAGGGTTTATGTTGAGTTTTTTTTGGTATAATTGCTATGTGATATCAAAGTACTAACAGCTTATCTCATTTCAGTGATAGTTATTTGAAAAGTAAACACTGTTCATCAGTTTGTCTAAGGTGATATGGGATATCCTTCTCTTTTTACAGATGCAAGTAGTAACAGAGTTTAAAACTGAGCGAGAGCCAAATTGTTCTGACCCTGATGCAGAAGGAGTGAGCCCTGCTCCTGTGGAATCCCAGACACCAATGGATGCAGATAAGCAGGCCATTTATAGGTAGCTGCTTCAACTAAAATACAATGTATTCTTTTTTTTTGTTTAAATTATTTTTTATTTTAAATATATTGGGGCAGGGGTAAGGGGGTACATGGAGTAGAAAACGTTCATCAGAATGAAGAAATTATGTAGATTGTATGAAAGCTGAAATGATCATTTAGGTGAAAATTTTCAGATTTAGTATTTCTTTTGTCTGTTAATTTTGAAATATATTGATTGTGATAAATTTCAAATTGATATAAGTATGATACTATCTTTAGTTTGAGGTTAGTTAAAATGTAATTACTATAATTCAACTTAGAATGTTGACTTTTTAAATTCTAGTGCTTCATTTCATAAGATAGAACATTTTAGAAATGAGATAAGTTTTAAATAAGCTATTAAGCTTATGCTGTTTTTAATTTATGAAGTAGTATTTTGGGGGGGAAAATAACTGGGGGCCTGAATATGTTTATATCTGAAAAAAGAACTACTGTCATTGATATGATCTTTCAATTTCATCACATAGTTCTACAGTTCTATTGAGTTCTAGATAGCTTTCCCCCAGGTCTTTTGAAAGACTGGCCCTTTCATTTAACCATGCCAACTTATAATTACTTGATTCATTTATGATCATCTAACTTGTTTTCAAGGTAAAGAACTGGCTTGTTTACTAGGTCTTCTGGGTGAAAAGTGAGTTCATTAATTTGCTGCAATATAAACTTTTTCTCCACCTTCACAAAATTATAGTTAATAAAATAAAGCTAGAAAAATAATTAGTTATGAACTTTTAATAAGTGATTGTTTTTGTTGTTCACTTTTTCTTATCTGACTTCATGACCCCATTTGGGGTTTTCTTGGCAGAGATACTATAGTGGTTTGCCATTTTCTTCTTCAGCTCATTTTATAGGTGAGGAACTGAGGCAAACAGCGTTCAGGGACCTGCCCAGGGCCACATAGTTAGTGTCTGAGGCCAGATTTGAATTGAGGAAGATGATTCTTCCTAACTCCAAGCTCAGTACTCTATTTACTGTACCACCTAGCTGCCCTTCTAATAACTAATGGTGAGTGGTAAAGAGGGTGACAAGGATTTCCAGTAAAGATAGTGATATGATAGATTCCCTCTAGCTCCCCTGAGAAAAATCTCAGAAAAATAAAAAAGAGCACCAGATGAAACAAAGATTCAGTAAAGCTAAACTGAAACACCCATAAGTTACTTCACGTATTCCAAGACTGCACAAGAAGATGGTCAGAAGCATGAGGTCATTCTTGATGGGGCCACACAATGAGGATCTGAAGGCAGCACCATCTTTCACAAGTTTGGTCTGAAGCCAGAAGGATCTGAGTCGAGGCCTTTTGGAGCCATAGCAAAAGATACAGTCAACTCAGTATAGATTGTTCAAGGAGACTGATGGCTGATGTGCCCAGGGTGCCTTGAGACACTGCAGGAGGCCAACAAGATCTCTGACTTCTGGTTGAGGCCTGTCAGGGTCAATCCAGGAACAAACCAGTTCCCAGTAGGTGACTTCATGTGGAAAAGGAGATGGAGCCAAGGCTGGAACCAGCATTGGGCTCAAGAAGAGAGAGGCAGAAGGCAAGGCCTGCTTTACTCTCCTGCCCCAACTCCTTGTTCAAAACTAAGACTGTAGAAGAAAGCAGGAAGAGGATCAGGACCCAACTACCCCATTCAGTACTACAGCAGGGTAGGAATAACAGTATCCAAGCTACAGTGAGGAGAGGACCTGGACCCAGCCACTCTATTCAGGAGTGAGAAACAGGACAGAGCCTTACTGTGGCACAAAGTCCCCATTCAGCAACCAAGATGGAAATGTGAACAAGCAAAGGAAAACTCTAAATAAAATATCATGGGTTAAAAAAGGCCAAGAGCCAGACAAGGAATAGCTCCACAATAAATACAAGTAGAGGCTAAGAAAAAAATGGCTTGGCCTAAAGGACTCCAAGAATAGATTGAAGAATGAAGCAGTATATTAAAAAAATGAAACTAGAGCACCTAAGAAAAAAAGATTTGGAAGGAGAACAGCTTAGCACAGAAAGTGAGAAGCCTTAAACAAGGAGTAAGCTACCTAAAAAGCATAATGGAGCACCAAATCAATAATAACCATAGAACTGCAAATTACAACAATTCTGAGGCTCTTCATCATACCATGAATTGGCAAAGATGAGAAAAAATTAAAACGTCATTTATCAAAGGGGCTATGGGAGGGCAGTCGCACTAATGAACAACATATTACTGGAGATGTGAATTGTGCAAACTGTTCTGGAAAGAAATTCAAATCTGTACTCAAAGTATGACTATACTGAACATACCCTTTTACTCAACAATATGAGTACTAGACAAAGTTCTAAGTCCAAGGGAATTTTCCTGTGTAAAAAAAAACCTGATAATAGTTTCAGTTTTTGTTCTAATAAAAAACTCAAAGTGGGAACCCCTTAACTGGGGAAAGGCTGAACAAATTATCTTTCATGAATACAATATAAGGCATAGTGTGCCAGTCTCAAAGCCAGGAAGAGGTGGGTTTAAGTCTCATAACCTTTCTGGTACAGGCAACCTTCGAAGACAAGTTACAGAGAAGGAACTGACCTACATTGGTCAGAAACTACACAGAAGCAACTTCTTACTTGGAAGTTCTGTAAACCAATGAAATCACAGGTCCATCTCCTATACCTATTCTCAGTGGTGGGATTCAAATAAATTAACAACTGGTTCTCCATGGAACTGAGTTGAGGTGCCGCCACCACTGACATGGTGGGTGTAGGCCCCACCCCTGCTGACAACCGGTTTGCTGAATCAACCTAAAATTAGAATGGTTCTACCGAACTGGTGTGAACTGGCTGAATCCCACACTGCCTATCCTAAAGAGGAAAGAGATGGATTCAGAAAAACCTGTAAGAAATGATAAAAATAATGATAAAAACAAGAAGGCAACATCCTGGACATACCCAGATGACCTATATGGAAGCAATCTACATCCCCTATAATGACTGGCACGGGCTGGGAAAGTTTTCGTCTTTAAAACTGGCCAGACTGACTGGGAGAAATTATTCCACAATATATTCTAAGTGGAGATGTGATCTTAACATTAAAGATCTTACTATAAAAAAATTAGAAGAGAAACATCATATGCCTCTTACAGCCATGTGTAGGACATATATTCTTAACCAAACAAGAGATAGAGGCAATTATAAAAGGCAAAATAGATAACTGAGTCCTTGAGAATGAAAAGTTTTTGCACAGACAAAATTAACACTTCTGAAATAAGGGACTTGGTGAAATGGGAAAAAAAATCTTTATCAAATTTCTCTGTTAAGAGTTTGGTATCTAAGATATATAAACAGTATATACATATATGTGTATATATATTACTAATAGCCATCCTCCAATAGATAAATGATCAGAGGATGTGAACACTTACCAAAAGATCTGTAAAGTATTCACAACTACATGAAAGACTGCTCCAAATCACTAATAATACAAGAAATACAAATCAAAACATTCTTGAGGTTTTATCTTACACATTGCAAATTGACAAAAATTACCAAAAAGTCACCAGTTAGTATTGGAGGGCTTATAGAAGAAAAGGCCCATTAATAATTGTTGAAGGAGCTGGTACAACATTTTGGAAAGCAGTTTTAAAGTAAGCAAATAAAGTAATTAAAATAATCCCAAACCTTTGAGGCAGAGACTCCATTACTGGGCCTATACCCCATGGAAGCCATCAGTAAGAAGAAAGTCCCCCAAATATCTATAGTAACACTTTTTTGTGATAGATAAGAATTAGAAATAAAACAGATGCCTATCAGTTGGGAAATGGCTGAATACAAATTGTGGTACATGAATGTAATGGAATATTACTGTGATATAAGAAATGTATGATGCATATAGAGGATAGAAGGGTCTATATGAACTGATGCAGAATGAAGTAAGCGGAGCCAAGGAAAATAATATACACAAAAACTAAACAATAGAAGTGAGAAAAACAATGACACACCAAAAAAGCAAATGTAACAAAATTACAAAGATCAAGTTGAACTCCAATGAAGAAGTACGAAGGGGCACCCCCCAGCCAACCCATTTGTGGGTTGTTACACTTTGTGTAACACATAGGTGTTACACTTAGAATTTGTTTTCAGACTTTCGCAGTATATAATTTTTTTTCTGATTTTCTTTCCTCTCTAAAAAATGTTTGTCACATGGGATGGCTCTCTGGGAAGGACCAGGGAACAGACACTTGGGATAGATAACTCTGGTGATTAAAAAACAGAAAATATCAATAAAAACTTATTTTCTAAAAATTTATCAGACTGGGCTAGTTGCTTTCTGTTCTGTGCTCTCCTGCTGGGTCTGGAGGGTAAAGATCACAGTTCACCCTTGGGGGAGGGTGAGGTGAGAAGGAATGAAATGAACAGGTGAGAGAAAAGTGGCTCTCGAAGTCTAGAGAAGCCAGGGTGCTTGGACTTGAGTGCAAGGAGGGCTTTGGACTTGGAACTTGGGAACAGTTCGAGTAGGAACTGAGCTAAACTGTGAACCTAATCCCCTCCCTCTTCCCCAGAGCACGGGTAATGTAGGGAGAGGAGCATTATGCCTCCCACATGTGGTCATGCCTTTGAAGTAAATATTCCTTTGTAAAAACTGGGGTGAGAGGGATACCCCCTATACTTGGGGGAACACCATTGGTGGGGGCTAAAGACATTTGCAGAGAGCCTGCACCTCCCAAAACTCCTTAAAGATTACCAGAGGACCCTGGAGGAGGGGTAAAAAAAGTAATATGCCTGGTTTTCCAGGGAGTCGGGGGCTAGGGTGTTACCTGTAATACCATTTACATAGCACTTTAAGGTTTGCAAAGCATTTTACACACATATCTCAGTATATCCTCACAGTAACCCTGCAAAGTAGGTGCTATTATTATGCCCAATTTTGAGGTGAGGAAACTGAGGCAGATAGTGGTTAATTGGCTTGGCCAGGTCTCACAGCTAGTGTCTGAGGCAGGATTTGAACTCTGCTGCCTCTGATAGATCTATCACAAGAACAAGGCCCTGGGATGGTGCAGTGAGTGAAAAAAAATACCTCTACAAACCCATTTATTGTTTTTAAATGTTTTCAAAGGTTTGTTTGCAAAAAAAAAAAAAATAAAAGCAAGATCTTATCAGTGCTTTTGGAAGAGACGACTAGGCTCAAATCTGTAGACACATTTTAAGAAAAGAAGTATAAATACCAGATAAAGAAAAGCATGCAAACGCATGCATGCACACCACACAAGTGGAGCAGATGCCAAAGAGTCATTGCGTGTGATTGAAGCACATGTGTAAATTCTAAATCGAAAAGACCTGACACTATCATCTTAAGTGAAAAAGCAATAAAGCCTAACCCTTATTTTATCAAACCTCACAAGCCTATGGCCCGAAGATTGAGTGGGCCTCTAGAGATTTGGATTCATGTGTCAGGGATGGAAACTAAAAGAAAAACTCAAGCCTTGATCAGTGTTCCGGAGATCAAAGACTTTGGTGAACAGTAGAAATCAGGTCTGGTTTACCTAAACTGATGTAAAGGACAAAAAGTTATTTGAAGTTCTCAGTCTGAAAGATGTGGAAGAAGGAGATAAGAAATTTGAAACGTTGAAAAAAAGAATTCTTTTCTAAAAAAATTCTTTTACTTCTCTTAGCACTGTTTAACTGTTGGGTTTTTTTCTGATAAATATTTGCTCAAATTGCTTGGTTTCCCATACTAGTATATTTGTTCACTAAATGAGTCACCTATGCAAAGAACTTTCTGTATAAGGATCCTAATGTGAGATAAATTCATATTTGTTATCAGTGCTGTATTAAAAGAGCCAAAATAAAATATGTAATTCAGTTTTGCATTTGCCCGTGCACCTGGACTATTTGTGGCATTTAAATTTTTCAAGTTCTGACATGAAGAAATTATGTACGTTTACCTTGTCTGCCTTTTCTGTCAGGGGATATGCCTAAAATATGAATTTTTAGCGTGCCGTGAAAACCTTGAGATAAGTCTTAAGAAATTTTAAGTTAAAAAAGAATGTCCGCTGTTAAAATTTAAATGCCTCTTTCTATGGTTTTTACAAACACTTGTAACTTTCGTATTGTAATTCTATAAACCAGTTTAACTTTTCAAGGCTCGTTGCTTTCTGAGAACATTTCCAAAAATTGTTAAAGTTTAAGATGAAATGTGGCAAATTTATTCCTTTTTTTCCTTCAGGCATCCGCTCTTTCCATTATTAGCACTGTTGTTTGAAAAATGTGAACAGTCTACACAGGGCTCAGAGGGCACGACTTCTGCCAGCTTTGACGTAGATATCGAAAATTTTGTTAGGAAGCAAGAAAAGGAAGGAAAGCCCTTCTTTTGTGAAGATCCGGAAACTGATAATTTGGTAAGTAAAAAATCAATGTTTTTGGATGGTAACTTAAGCCGTATACATAGTGATTAACTTTTTAAATCCGCCTTATTAATGATATATCCATAGTCTTTGTGACGCTTACCTTTATGAGACATACCTATTCATCCCTCCTCAAGCTTCCCGCGGCACCACTGAGCTCCACATTCTCAGCTGAGACCTTTACCTTGTGTTTCACTGAAAAAAATGAGACCATTTTCCAAGAGCCCCCTCTTCTACTGTCTCCTCCTTCACCCCTATCTCACATGAAGAGGTGGCCCTTCTCCTTTCCAAGGCAAGCCCCTCTTCCTGAAGAATTGATCCCGCTCTATTCCATCTTCTTCACTAGATCGTCCCTTCTGTCATCCCAGTCACATAATATTCAAATTCTCCCTGTCTACAGGCTGCTTCTTTGCTACCTAGAAACAAATTCTTCTCTTCCTCATTCCTCCAGAACATCCTCCCTTGATCCATCTATCATGTTAGCTAACATCCTGTATCTCTCCTCCCTTTCATGGCTAAACTCCGTGAGAAAACTGTCTACAGTTAGTGCCTTTACTTCTTTTTCTCTCTCTTTCTAAATGTCTGCCTTTTTTTTCTACTCACAGAGATTGTTGTTTGTCCTTCGTTCTCAAAGAGGACCGTGACGTCAGGGAGGTGATGCCGTGACATGCAAGTGAATTAGATTTAAGCAAGGGAGGGCTGTGCAAAGTCACCAGCCTCCCTTTCTCATCTGGAGCCATCAGGGTCCAGTGACCAGACGCAGATCAGAACAACTCTTTTTGGCTCCCGTTGATTGGCTAACGACAGGTCCCATGCCAAGCCCTACTTGATCATTGTTTGGACCCTGATTGGCCCAGAATGAATGTACACAGCAGTTGTTTCTGTTTTGGCCAGAAACTCGGAAGGTCTTCCTCTTGCAGATCAATTTGTTTTTTTAACTAGGTAAAGAGGCCAATCTCTGCCTCATTTCTTCTTAAGCCTTAGTCACTGAATGGGCACTGCCTCAGTCATACTGAGACCTGTTAAAGGTCTTAGCTTGAAAAGGCCATGGTCTCCCACTGCATCCTGGGCCACCTCTAGTTGTCCTGATCTATATCTGGCCACTGGACCCAGATGGCTCCAGAGGAGAAAGTGAGGTTAGTGACTTTACACAGCCCTTCCTCGCTTAAATCCAATTCACTTCCATGGCATCGTGGCATCGCCTCCCTGATGTTATGGTTCTCTTTGAGAACAAAGGACAAACAACAACAACAAAGGTCTGCATTCTGGCTTACAGCCTTAACATTCAACTGCAACCGCTCTCTCCAAAGTTACCAGTAATCTCTTAAGAATTGACAAATCTGCTGCCCCTTTCTCAACTCTCATTCTTCCTGACCGCTCTGGACCCTTTGACACTGAAGAGCGCTCTCTTCTCCTTGATACTCCTACCTCTGCAGGTTTTTTGTGACATTTCTCTCTCTTGTCTAATCACTCCCTGGTCCCCTTAACTGAATCTATCTCCAGATCATGTCTGCTAACCTTGGGTGTCCCACACAGCTGTGTCAGGGGCCCTCTTTTTACTCTATACTGTTTAACTTGATGATCTCATCAGTTCCCATGGATTCCTTTATCATCTCTTCGTGGGTGATTCTCACATCAATTCATCCAGCCCTGTCCTCTCGCCTGACCTCCATTCTCACATCTCTAACTGCCAATAGGCATCTGGCACTGGATGTCACATAAGCGTCTTAAATTCAACATGTCCAATATTGAAATTCATTATCTTTCCCCCAAAACCCTCCCTTCTTCCTAATTTCATGTTACTCTTAAGGGTACCACCATCCTTCCAGTCACTCAGGCTCACAGCCTGTCTTCCTCATGCCCTCACTATATTTCACCCCCATATCCAGTCTGTTACCAAGGCCTGTCATTTCTACCTTTACACCAGCTCTTATATATACTTCATTCTCTCCTCTGACACTGCCACCACCCTGGTATAGACCTTCATTATGTCATGCTTGGAGTATTGTAATAGCTTTCTGGTTGGTCTCCCTGCCTCAAGTCTCTTCATTCCAGTCTATTTTCCATTCATCTGCAGAAGTAGTCTTCTAATACACAAGTCAAACCAAGTCTCTTCCCCTCCTCCTCCCCAGACCTTTCCACTACATGGTAAACTTCAGTGGTTCCCTGTAACCTCCAGGATCTAATATAAAAGTTGACTTTAAAAGCCCTTATAGCCTGGCCCCTTTCTAGCTTTCCAGTCTTCTTAGTACTTTATTCCCTCCACATAGTCTATAGTCCAGTCCCCTTGGCCTCCTTTGTCTTCCTTTCACAAGACCCTGTATCTCTGGACTCCATGCCTTTTCACTGGCTGTCCCTCACACCTAGAATGCTTTGCCTCTTTGTTTCCACCTCCTGACTTCCTTGACTTCTTTTGAGTCTTGTGTAAAGTGACTGCTTAGCCTTAATTGATTTCTTTGCAAATTTTCACCTGTTGCATTTTCTTTGGGAATCAAATAGACAAAGTTTAATCCATCTTCCACATGACAGCCCTTCGCATATTAGAAAACATCTGTCAAAGCCCCATCCCAGTTCTTGGATTTTCTCACAGAAAATATACCTTCTGATACACAGTGCATATCGTTGCCTCCCTTCTCACTGTTTCCCTGTTTCTTCTGCATGAGGTCTGAAGGACTCTCCAGTAATGGGTTTCATCCTGCCAAAGTCTCAGTGAGGTCAAATTTGCTTCCTTGTGTCACCATCTCTGGTTCTTCTTGCTTGTTGTCTAACCTTTAGGGGTTTGTGTTAGAGGCATTTTAAGGCCAGGGACTTTAGTAATTATTGGATTTCATCTTCTGAATGTCTCATCTTCTATCTATTGTAGTTGTGGTATCTACCTCTGAGGAATATACAGAGGCAGTCTTTTTGCTTTCACTTTTTAGTTTAAGGTTCTTTGGACTAGATTTGTAAGGCTTCAGAAAAATACATTATTATAAGCATTGTTAGGCATATTCCATCTCTAGCCAGGAATCTTATCATCCCTACATTTCAAACTGTGGTCCAGGAGTGTTCGTCACTTTCTTAGATGCTGGAGGTATTCAGTTCCCAAATCGGTTTTTCTTCTCCTTTGCCTTCAGGGGGCAGTAGTGAGGCAAGTACAATCTGTTTCCCTGTGTTTGTCTACAATTTGGTTATCTCTAGCTGTACTTTTTAGGTTTCTTTTGGCAGTGTCATTTTTTTCCAGGTAACATCAGAAGCATAGGTAATTGTCATACAATTGGATAAATCTTGCAATATTCTCTGTTACATCTTGGATACATTCCCCTGGTAGATGTTAGGAAGAGAGAGGAAATAAAAATCTCCCCATGAGAAACCTGTGAGTGACTGCTCCCCTTCTCTTGTGAGCTGTGAGTAGACACTTTCACTCCCCCTTATTGCCTCCAAAAAGCATCACTCCTTATTTCACTGAGCATTGCTACAGGTCTCCAAAACCACTGCCTTCTTATACTGGACAGAAGAGCGGTGGGTGCTGCTACTGCAGGGGCCCGGTTTTGCCCTCCCATTTGGGACCAGATGTTGAAGTCCGGAGTGTTAGTTGCATCTGGATGATCCATGATAGTTAGTGAGGTCAAGAACTGCCATGTAGATCAGGCAAATCCAAAGATTCTGGTGAATAATACCAGCTCTTGGTTTACCCTTCTTGTTAGTGGTCATCCTGGAGACAGTGCAAGAATTTCTTTCCACTGTTAGCCCCTACTGAGGGCCTCAAGAAGTCCTGACATCTTGAACTTCATCTTGCCATCACATTTGTTCCACTTCCATGTTTATGGATTCTGAAGTGTTTTCATTATACCAAAACCTTCTGTCTTTCCTTCTTTCCCTATACCTTACTAGCCCTAGCATTGTTCCTCATTCTCACCATAAGCACCAAACCCTCTATCCCTTAGTTCTTTCTGAAGCTACACTCTACTTTTTCCCCCACTTGAATCCTTGGTAAACCAGTTCGATTCTATTCTCTACCTTCAAGTCCCTTGCTCCCTTACTCTGTTGCCGGTCTCATCCTGCCAAACCCTAACTTTAGATTTACTACCTGTTGCCTTTGCATATACTGCTGAACAAAGCTAGGGAAATCATGAAACTGTGCTTACTGTATACACTACAAATTTATTTTACATAGTCTCAACTTGGTCTTTACTGCAGTTAGACTATCATTTTATACCTCCCTAATTAGCTTATTATTCCACTCACCACAGTGACTTTTCCAAACCTCATCCCTCTTCAAGCATGCCATGGCACAACCAACCCCAACCCTTTCAGTTGAAGACCTTTCCTCATACTTGGCTAAAAAAGTTGAGGCCTTTCACCAAGAGTTCCCTCTTCACATCACTCGTATGTCTTCTTTTATTTTTTTGAATAATACTTTATTTTTCCCCAATTATATAAAAACAGTTTTGACATGGATTTTAAAAAAATTTTGGGTTCCAAATTCTCTTCCTCCCTTCCTCTCCTCCCCCCTCCCTAGGACAGTAAGCAATTTGTTATGTTTATACATGTGCAATCATGCAGAACATTTCCATATTAGTTATGTTGTAAAAGAAAACACAGACCAAAAGTCTCACAAAAAAATTAAGTGAAAAATAGTGTGCTTGAATCTGCATTTAGACTCCATTAGTTCTTTTTCTGGAGGTGGACAGCATTTTTCATCATGAGTCATTGAGAATTGTCTTGGATCATTGTATTGATCAGAATAGCTAAGTCATTCACATTGCTGTTAGTATATCCAATGTTTTGGTTTTGCTCATTTCACTTTCCATCAGTTCATGTAAGTCTTTCCAGGTTTTTCTGAAAGCATCCTACTCATTATTTCTCATAGCATAATACTATTCCATCATTGTTTCTATCCAATAAAATATGTAAGTTGAAGGGTCAAATTATGTTTTCTAATAACATATTCCTTTGTTGTTGTTGTTCAATCTGTCTGACTCTCCATGACCCCGTTTGGGATTTTCTTGGCAACAATCCTGGAATGGTTTGCCATTTCCTGTTCCAGCTCATTTTACAGATGAGTAAACTGAGGCAAACAGGGTTAAGTGACTTGCCCAGGGTCACATGACCAGTAAGTATCTGAGGTCAGATTTGAATTCAGGAAGATGAGTTTTCCTGATTTCAGGACTGGTGCTCTGTCCGCCTGCACCATCTAGCTTCCCCTAGCCAAACAGTAGGGGCTTTGTAACATTTGTTAATTGACTGATACTTATAATGAGCTAGTACTTACTGTACTGGAAGTTTTATTATTCCTGCTCTACAGATGAGGAAACAAGGGTAGAGTCATTGTGACTTCCTCATAGTCAATCTTCTTGCAAGCCACAAGGCCAGCATTCAGACCCAGGTTTTCTGGCTTTGCGGTGAGTGCTCTTACTGAGATAGGAGTATAGTACAGGGAAAATAATGTGCTGCATTTCAGTCATCCTCCTTCTGCCCTTTATTACCAGTATTACCCTAGGCAAGTCCCTTAACCTCTCTAGGCTTCAATTTCCTGATTTGTATGCAAAATGAAGAGATTGAACTAGATGACCTCTAAGGTCCTTCCAACATTAAGATTGTGATCCTCTAACCTATAGTTCTGAATTTTTTTTGCTTGTAGATGGTAAAAGCAATACAGGTTCTACGTATACATTTACTCGAGCTTGAAAAGGTTAATGAACTCTGTAAAGATTTCTGCAGTCGCTATATTGCTTGTCTGAAAACTAAAATGAACAGTGAAACTCTGTTGAGTGGAGAACCAGGAAGTCCTTATTCCCCTGTGCAACCCCAGGTACAGTTAAAGCTAATTTTAATGGGATTTCAAATTAACTCGTACCACTTAGATGTGATATAGGAAGAATCTTTGTGGTTTATTTACTTGTGATATTGCTGTCTTTCTAAGTTCATAATGGAAGACTTCTTTTTGAAAGAAAAAAGTAGATTAATTCACTGATAATGCAGCATTGGTTACAAAGATGTGTCTCATAGCCTTAATAGCTTGTTTGAATATTCTTGACAACAAAGCATGTGAATGTTTATATGTCAGGAAAAAAGGGACAACTTTTAAAGTAGCAGTTGTCGGCCAGATGGTGATCTTTTAAAGTCAAACAGCTGAGATGGATTTGAAATGATAAGAATTATAGTGGTATTGATAGACTAAAGATCTCTAAAGTACATAGGAATCTATAGTGATGTTAAGGACAAAGAAACAACTTAGGCAAAAGGCTTCTTTAGCCTAGAAGCTAAAAGGTAGCCTGGAAGAAACAGGGCACTAGATGTCATTCAAGGTTTACATTTTACACTCAAAGCAAAAGACAAGAAATTCAACTGAGGCTTGGGATTTAGGACATGAAAAAAAAACACTCTAGTTTATGCCTTAGTGCTGATAGAAATTCATCTTCATGTCCCAATTTATAGCAATAATTGGTTATAATGATGACTTTAAATCATCTAGGAAAGGATTAGTTGTTGTTATTGTTGTTGTTGTGTGTGTGTGTATGTGTGTGTCTGTCTGTGTCTGTGTGTATATAATAATATGGAACTTTCCATTATTCAGGATACTTTATTCCTCAAGCATTCTAGATAAGGCTTTGCCATGATTTCTGATGAAAAGACTTTATATCTGCTGAAAACTCCAAGTTAACAAGTAGTAGATTTTATCAGAGAATACCACTTTACTTGCTGTTTTTCTTCCATAGCTGCTGTATCATTCGTATGTCATAGATACAAGTATATTATTATAGATACAAGTATATCATTATAGATACAAGTAAGTTTAGCAGTGTCATTCTGGTTGTGCAGACTAAGAGCTCTCCACAAACTCTCCACAAAGGCCACAGACTGCCTTTGTAATATCCTGAGACAGTGTCTTTCAAATAGGGAATCCTTGCCAGCCCTGGGGCTGGAAGGATAATTTTTGGACTTTTTGAGGCATTCTGAGCCATTGTAGAGGGCTTCTGGTTGACTGGATTCAATTCTAAGGATTCCTCTTGAGCAGTTCAGAATTTCTGGAGAGTCTCAGAAACTTTTCTGACATTACGTAGTCCCTCAATCTCTAGGCTAGAAATGGATTCTCTCTAATATATGAAATGGTTCTTCTGGGCTTTTTCTGGTCCAAATCTACACCTCAGATAGATGTCTGGGGACTTTCAATGAGCCTGCATAGCATGACATTAGTACTTAGGATCCTGGATCTCAAATGTCTTTATGTTAGGACCACTAGATATTAGTAAGGAAAAGGTCATTAAAATATTAACTGATAAGCTAACTCTTTTAAAAAATTTTTTATTCAGCCATTCCCCAATTGATGGGCATCCCTTTGATTTCCAATTCTTGGCTACCACAAAAAGAGCCGCTATAAATATTTTTGTGCATATTGGGTCCTTTTCCCACTTGTGTGATTTCTTTGGGATACAACCCTAGAAGTGGTATTGCTGGGTCAAAGGGTATGAACATTCCTGTGGCCCTTTGGGCGTAGTTCCAAATTACTCTCCAAAATGGCTGGATCATCTCACAACTCCACCAGCAATGTAACAGTGTTCCAATTTTCCCACATCCTTTCCAGCATTTATCATTTTCCTGTTTTGTTATTTTAGCCAATCTGACAGGAGAGATGTGGTATCTAAGAGTTGTTTTGATTTGCATTTCTCTAATCAGTAGTGATCCAGAGCATTTTGTCATATGCCTATAGATAGCTTTAATTTCTTCCTCTGAAAACTGCCTGTTCATATCCTTTGACCATTTCTCAATTGGGGAATGGCTTGTATTCCTATATATTTGGCTCAGTTCCCTGTATATTTTAGAAATGAGGCCTTTATCAGAGATACTAGTTGTAAAGATTTTCTCCCAATTTACTGCTTCCCTCCTGATTTTTGTTGCATTGGCTTTTTTTGTACAAAAACCTTTCAATTTAACATAATCAAAATAATCCATTTTGCATTTTGTAATGCTCTCTAACTCTTGTTGGGTCATGAATTCTTTTCTTTTCCATAAATCTGATAAGTAAACTATTCCTTGCTCTCCCAAATTACCTATAGTATCAGCCTTTACTCCTAAATCATGAACCCATTTTGACTTTATTTTGGTATATGGTGTAAGGTATTGGTCTATGCCCAGTTTCTGCCCTACCATTTTCATATACCAAGCTGTGGTATATGAAGGTAATGGAATACTATTGTACCATAAGAAATGGGGATGATACAGACTTCATAACAACCTGGAAAAACCTACACGACATAATGCTGAGTGAGCGGAGCAGAGCCAGGAGAACATTGTACACAACCACAGATATATGGATTCCGTGAGGACTAACCCTGACAAACTTCGCTCTTCTCAGCAACACAAGGTGCAAGGACAACTCCAAGGGACTCACGATGGAGAATGCTATCTACATCCAGAGAAAGAACTATGAAGTTTGAATGCAGATTGAGGCACACTTCATGCTCGCATTTTTTTCTTCTCTTTTGTTTTTGTTTTTGAGTTTGTTTTTTTTTTTTTTTTGGTTCTATTTCTTCTTTCTCATGATTCACTCCATTGGTCATAATTCTTCTCCACAACTTGACTAGTGTATAAATTAATTCAATGTGAAGTTATACGTGGTAGTTATATGAGATTCCATGCTGTCTTGGGGAGGGAGAGGAGAAAATCTGGAACTCAAAATTATGTAGAACCGTGTGTTGTAAACTAAAAATAAAAATTAAAAAAATTTAAAAATAAAAGAAAAAAAATAAAAAATAAAAATTTTTTATTAATTTACTTATTTTTAGTTTAGAACATTCAGTTCCACAAGCTTTTGAGTTTTAAATTTTCTCCCTCCCCAAGATGGCATGCATTCTGATATAGGGTCTACATATACATTCATATTAAACATATTATCATATTAGTCATGTTGTAAAGGAGAATTATAACTAATAGAATGAATCATGAGAAAGTAGAAACAAAACAAAACAAAAAGCAGAGAGAGCAAATAGTGTGCTTCGATCCTCATTCAGACTCCATAATTCTTTCTCTGGATGTGGATAGCATTTTCCATCATGAGCCTTTTGGAGTTATCTTAGAACCTTGCATTGCTAAGAAGAACCAAGTCTATGAAAGTTAGTCATCGTACAATGTGGCTGTTGCTGTTCAGTGTTCTCCTGGTTCTGCTGTTCTCACTCAGCATCAGTTCATATGTGTCTCCAGGTTTTTCTGAAGTGTGCCTGCTCTTCATTTCTTATAGCATGATAGTATTCCATTACATTCATGTACCACAACTTGTTCAGCCATTCCCCAGTTAATGGACATCCCCTCAATTTCACAAAAAGAGCTGCTGTAAATACTTTTGTACACGTGGGTCCTTTTCCCATTTGTATGATCTCTTTGGGATACAGCCCTAGAAGTGGCATTGCTGGGTCAAAGGGTAAGCTAATTCTTAATAGCTTAAGCTACATCTACTGTTTGAAAATTAGTTTTATCAGAAGAAAAGTTATTAAGCTCTTTTTATTATATGACTTTAGTCCACAAAAATCTCTACACTCTGGAAAATGGTAGCAATAGCCACTACTACTAAAATGATTTATTAAGAAGTATATGGCCCTAATATTTTTTAACATGATGACCCAGAGCCAGGCATTTAGCACACTGATGGTTATTATATATTTAAAACATAGTAAAGGAGATTAAAGTTAAGATTTACATTAAAATTAAGTTTCAGATTTAGTCAACTAAGTTTTCATTTTAATTTTTAAAATTCAATTCACCAGACAAATATCTAGGGCAACTTTTGTTATGACTTTTTTATGGTGCTACATATTTTTTGGTTTTTGTGTTTTTTCAGTGTGTGACTACTCCTATGATTTTGTTTCCCTGTCAAGAATATATATTCTTTGTACCTTATTAGTCCATAACTAGTATTAATCCAGTCTCTTTGAATAGGGTATATTCAAACATCTTATGATTGGCGTGTAAGACTAACCATGTTTCACCTTTTACGTGACCAAGATGATGTTTTGTTCTTGTGATGGTTTAGCCTTGATTTTTCTGTTTGGTATTTAAATCCCTTGTACTGACAGCATCTCAAGGATGTGAAGAGTGATGACACTGCAAATAACTTTTAAAACGAGCTAAAAGGAATGTTTTAGAGTGCTGACTTTTTAAATGTTTGCACCTTTAGAGGCCCATTCACTTATTGCATTTAGGGAGATTGCTCAGAACATTTTTAGGATTCTTTTGGATTGTTTTTCATTTTAGACTATCCTCAGTAGTAGAGTGGCAGCAAATCTTTTTATATTGAAGGTAGATTTGCTTTTCAGAAATACCCCAAGACTTTGGAGGGAGGGTGTTAAGTAGGGAGAATGGAGGCAAGGATGGGGCCCTAAAGTAATGTGAATGATGGCTACATCAGAAAAGGAATTTATATATTTTTGCGTATATACATATGTATAGCAATCCTCATTGCTTTTTAAAACCTAAGTGAAGGTAGTTCAGTCTATTTTCAGATTAACAATTATCTTTCAATTGTTGCAAAAATAAGTGCTTTTTAAAACTAATGTAGTATTGGCTACTATATTTCATGATCAGTAAATTTTGAATCTGTGTTTGTGCAGTGATGTTTATGTTATTTGCTTTATTAGTGTTTATTAGTGCTTGCTTTAATAAATACCTCTTTGCATTGTTAATGATATGAATGTGCTGTCTTTTCAATCATTCAACCTTATTTTTCTTGAATAATAATTCCATTTTTACCTCATAACTTTTAGCAAATTCAAAGTGCCATCACAGGCACGCTCAGTCCCCAAGGGATAGTGGTGCCAGCGTCAGCATTGCAACAAGGAAATGTAACTATGGCAACAGTGGCAGGTATGACACTGAGAAAAAATGAATCAGTTTTCTTTCATTTGATTGGGTGTTTTTAATATTATATAACTAAGAAATAACATGAATTTTTTTTCATTAGTAGCCCTTCATTTGCTGGTTCCACATGCAGCATAACTGAAATGAGTGCTTGACTCTTGTACTTGTTGTCTATCAAGCATACTTTATGCAAAATGATTTTTTCAAGTAATCAAAGCCTGAAAATCCTTAAAGTTTTGGTAATTCTCAAAAATATTATATAGCAGAAACTATCCACCATTTTCAAATAATTTAGTTGCTAGAGGAACAGTATAACAAGCTCATTTCAGAGTCAAGAAGACTCGAGTTCAATCTTCCCTCTTATTTTCTGGCTTTGTGACTTTGGGAAAGTCAGTCTTTCAGAGCCACCAAACAGTTGAGTTGCAGTTCTACATTGACAGATGGAGTTCCCTTATTAGTAGTTCCTTATACCAGTGAAATAGCGAGTCTAGTTTAAAAATAAAGATCTATCTGTATTATTGTATTGATATCATCTGGAATTCAAATATGAAATGAGTTGCTGCCACTTCGTAGAAAATACAGTTAAATTAAAATGCATGATTCTAACATTAAGAATACAACGAATGTTTTAATAGCACAGCCAGAATAGATTCAGAAAGGCCAACTTTTCTATTCTATTTCAAATATTTGAAGTATTGATTACATTTGAAGTGTTGATTACTCCTTCATCCAGGATTATAGTGATTGTACTTTTCTACTTTTATATTCAGTAGGTTGTTTAAAAAATAAATAAATAAAAATAAAATATTCAGTAGGTTGACTGATAGCCATAGGCCTTTTTTGAGACTTGCTTTATTGCAGCAGCACTTATTCCTAGAGATAATAAAGGCAGAATATGTAGAAAAAGAAGTTAAATAAAAGAAAGACTTTGGGAGACTAATCATGATCATATAGGAAAACAATTTATCGAGAGTCCCTCTAGTCATTGGCAAGATAGGCAGGCATCTTCGTTTCCTCAGCCAGTTGGAGACAGTAAAAAGAGCCCTGTTTTCAGAGTTAGATTTCATTCCCGTCTTAGCTCTGCTTCTTACTGGCTGTGTAGTCTTAGGCAACTCACTTCAGCTTCTAAAATGTACAGGAAAGTAGAATTTCCCAGGGAGGACTCATGTTGTGCAGGGTTTTATTTATAAAGTCACATGAGAAACAAGACTTGACTCCAAACTTCTCAGTTTTCAGTTTGTGATAGTTGAATATTTGAAATATTTTGTATTTTAAAGGAATTATGAAACAGGTGGGAAAAAGGTGTTTCGTGGATTTTCTGTGGGAAAAGTCAAATGATCAGGGTTTAACCTTCTACCTATAGTAGATACTCAATAAATAATTTTGTTAAATTATTTGATTTTAATTTAATTTTAATTTTTACATGATCCATTACTTAGCAATTTGCTGATATATTAATATTGATCAATATAAAAATGCTGCTTTGTGTTGCAAATAGGTATTTAGACAGTAGCAAAGCAAATCTTATAAAGGTACAAACTTAATATTTTTTTTCCTTTTTAAGGTGGCACAGTATATCAGCCTGTTACAGTAGTCACTCCACAAGGCCAAGTTGTGACACAGGCATTGTCACCTGGAACCATTAGGATACAAAATTCACAGGTAGGTTTCTCATGGAAGGATTTGGAGGTTGGTTTGATTTTTGACAGGTGTGAGTGGAATGTCCAAGGATTTAAGCAGTGCTACAGTGATTAGTATTAAATTAGATTGAATTTCATGTAAGTAGTCTCTGTGATAAATGTTAATTGGAAAATATTGCTGATGAAATTTCAGTTCATGCAGTCTGGCACTTTGAAGAGCAGCCATGACAGTCCAGAGCACATGCTTTTAAAGCAGTTGCTCATATAAATAAGAGACTTGAACAGACTCTATATAAATAAATGTCTTTATTTTTGATGATTACTTTCTCTTAACTTAAGGGAAGTATTGATGGTGGAAAGCTGCTTTACAATGAAGTGATATTATTGAATAGTTTTTAGTTTTGATAAAGACTAAATCAGAAACAAAGTTTGTAGTTTTCTGTTTCTTGTATTAGGAACACTTATTTTTTGTGTATGTAAGAGGCAAAATGACATAATGTATGGAGATCTAGCCTTGGGGTCAAGAAGGCCTTGGTTCAAATCCTGCCTCAGACACAGACTGGCTAGAAAATCATTTAATGTCTCAGTGCCCCAGGCAACTCTCAAAGACTATTAAGTTGCAGAGAAGGTATCAGGCCACATGTCAGAAGAATTCCTCTGGTGGAGTTCCCAGCACTGATGAAATTACAGGTCCAATCTCCCCCCATAATGTCTCATGTAAGACAAATGTATGTAAACACATAGAGTAATTTCTCTTATTCTAAAACCTTTTATTTTAAATTCCAGAGTTTATGAATGTTTGTGTTTTACCATATATAAAATTCTCAGATTGGTTAAGAATCTAGTTTTAGGATAATGGAAAAGAACCCATAAGAGAAAAATGACAAATGAAGTAGGAATTATATTCTAAGAGTAGTTTTAAAAATAACGAATGAGGACTCATTTGCTACATTTTTTTAAAAGGATGATTATAGCTGTCATTTGCAGGAGTTCATAAGGCAAAGCATATTCTTATTGTATTGAGTGAAAACTTAAAATCAGCTGTCTCATGTAGTAACTATATTATAGTAGCTGATTGTCACATTTAGCTGATATTATTGGAAAAGGTGTCCCACAAAGGTACATTTTTCAGCTGCCCAAAACTTACTTGTAAAATTTTAACAATCATGCATTTCTCTGTCTTCTTAAATAGCGTACATTTAACTTTTTTTTGGCTCCCTCACAGCTAAGCTGCCTAAGTCTCTGTAGTCAGGATCTATCATGCACTTTTCTCCACTCTCAAGTCCTTCTTGGCTTTCAAGGGAAAGGAAAAGGTGTAGTTGAGGGAAATATCCTGGGAGTAAATTGTCTGCATTTGGTGCTTTTTGTGTTTGCTCCACAGCTCCCGGTAAAGCAGGGCTAGAGATGAAATCATTGCCTTGTGGTTATGCTGGGATTAGGGTGAGCAATAATATACCATCATCACTTTTCCTTTTGTCCCTACGGCTATAATTAAGGAGGTGAAGGGCTCGAGAGACACTCCCTTTAAATCAGCTGGTGATGATGGAGAATTAAAACTACTACTGCAAAAAAAGCCAGTCCATTTGGCAAATGGCCAGTAACTTAAGTTGGTCTTTTAAAAAGTCCATTCCTGTGTTCAATAAAGCCTTTTGCCTAAGGATGATTAGGCAAATGAGACGGCCAGGTTACTTTGTGTGATTCAGCCCAATCTTGCATAGCTCTATAGATGAAATATGTATGTGGTTCCCTGAGAAGGTATCAGTAGGAAGGGCAAAATAAAAACTGTCACCTGATATAAAACACTTGCCAGTCCTAGACCATATGAATCCTCCAGTGGGTGTGACTATCCCGGTGGCAGAGCAAGGGCCAAGAAAGCTGCCAGCCAGGTTATATTGAGGGTACTTCATCACAGGATAAAGGAATGATACGATCCTTGAGCCCTGCCTCCATGGATAAAACAGAGACTCACCAAATGAGAGAAGGCAGTGGTGAGAGTGAGGTTTTTCAGAGCATAATTCTATTCCCCTGTAGCAATATGGCAGGGGCAGGGGTAGGTTTTAATGCCGACATTGACCCACCCAACTACCTAAGCTGTAGGCTTCATCAACGGAGTTCTTACTCCCATAGGGGAGGCCTCCTACATAGTCTAGCCATTTATGAGGCCTATAGTAAGAGCCCAATAATCCTTGTAATTGACAACTTGCTCCCTCCCCATTTTCAAATAGGGTAGCCTCATAGGCTATTTAGGTGAGCTAGAATCTTCCCACTAGGAGAACTATTTCTTAGGAACTCAGCTAGAAACTAGGTTGTGTAACAGAGGTGGGATCAGGAGTGTAATAAAGAACCGGAGGAGCCAGTCTCACTGGGAAGGTCTGAAGTGTCCAGATCTTCATAAGGAGGCATCCACAAGTGGCTAGAGCTGATAGTGATAAAGAAAAGGACTTGATAAAGACATCATTCTCAGGAATAAGTTCTCAATTAGCAACTATTTTGTGGAGGGTGCTGATGCTCATGGGCTTGGTTTTGTCATATTCTTTTTTTTAAATAATAATTTTTTAAAATTTTTAGTTTATAACACTCAGTTCCACAAGTTTTGGGGTTCCAAATTTTCTCTCCCTCCCTCTCCCCTCCTTCCTCCCCCCAAGATGGCATTGTAATCCAGTGTAGGTTCTACGCATACCTTTACACTGAACTTATTTACGTAATAGTCCACTTGTAAAGAAGAATTATAACCAATGGAATGAATCATGAGAAAGGAGAAACAAACCCAGAAAAAGAAGGGGAAAAAAAAAGAGAGAGCAAAAAGTTTACCTCGATCTGCATTCAGACTCCATAATTTTTTCTCTGCATGTGCGTAGCTTTTTCCATCATGAGTCTTTTGGAGCTGTCTTTGAACCTTGCATTGATGAGAGGAGTCAAGTCTATCAAAGTTAGTCCTTACAGATACAGATACCATATGAGGGGCCCCAGCCTTGCTCACTTTACTCCTAGCTTGGCAGACTCCTACCATGTTCCTGCTCAGGTACAACCCCATACCCCCAAACCCCCACATCACACACACACTTTCCAGTTCCCCTTTATGTTTTGATGTTTTTCCTTCCTTCATTAAAATGTAAGCTCCTCGAGGCCAGACAGTGTCTTATCTGTTTGAATTTGTATTCCCAGCACTTAGTACAGTGCCTGGCAATAGTAGCACTGTAATAGTGTATAATGATCTCCTGGTTCTGCTCCCCTCACTCAGCATCAGATCATATATGTCTTTCCAGGTTATTATGAAGTCCATCTGCTCCTTATTTCTTACAGCACAGTAGTATTCCATTACATTAATATACCACAGTTTGTTTAGCCATTCCCCAATTGATGGACATCCCCTTGATTTCCAACGCTTGCTACCACAAAAAAACCTTCTATAAATATTTTTGCACATATGTGTCCCTTTCCCACTTGGGTGATCTCTTTGGGATATAGCCCTAGAAGTGTTATTCCTGGGTCAACGGGTATGCCTATTTTTATAGCCCTTTGGGCATAGTTCTAAATTGCTGTCCAGAATGGCTAGATCAGTTCACAGCTCCACCAGCAATGTAACAATGTTCCAATTTTCTCATGTCCTCTCCAGCATTTATCATATTCCTGTTTTATCGTGTTGGCCAATCTGATAGGGGAGATGTGGTACCTAAGAGTTGTTTTGATTTGCATTTCTCTAAATCAATAGTGATGTAGAGCATTTTTCCATATGACTATAGATGTCTTTGATTTCTTCCTGTGAAAAATGCCTGTTCATATCCTTTTACCATTTCTGAACTGGTGAATGACTTGTATTCCTATAAATTTGGCTCAGTTCCCTGTATATTTTAGATATGAGACCTTTTATTAGAGACATTGGTTATTAAGATTTTCTCCCAATTTTCTGCTTCCCTCCTGATCATTTGTTGCATTGGCTTTATTTATACAAAAACTTTTCAATTTAACATAATTAAAATTATCCATTTTGCATTTTGTAACACTCTCTATCTCTTGTTGGGTCATGAATTCTTTCCTTTCCCATAAATCTGACAGGTAAACTGTTCCTTGCTTTCCCAAATTGCTTATAGTATCAGCCTTTATTTCTAAATCATGAACCCATTTTGACTTTATTCTGGTATACAGTGTAAGATACTGGTTTATGCCCAGTTTCTGACACCCTATTTTCCAATTTTCCTAGCAGTTTTTGTGAAATAGTGAATTCTTAACCCAGAAGCTGGACTCTTTGGGTTTGGTTTTATCACATTCTTGAACATATCATTTGTATTTGACAGTGGAGACTTCCTGGGTTCTGCCAATCCTATTAGAGCCAGTGTCTTACATAACCTTCTATAGTATGAGAATATCTAGGCAGAACAAAATAAAATATCCATAGATTAGACATTTCCTGGTTACCAATGTCACGTAGCATATTGGATACCCAACAGCATTAAAGAGGTACCTCTCAAAGGTAGGCAACCTCAGGAAAGAGTGACTCTAGAAACCCAGGAGCTATCAGTTTGAGCTCCTACAAGGATCTACCACAGGCTCCATTTTGATTGTAAATTGAGGCACCAGCTTTCAGGATTTTGAGGCCTTTTTGATCATGGGGACCCAGGGGAAGGGCATGCTGAACAGTTTCCTTAATATCCTCTAGGGCAGAGGACTGTTTAGGACCCCAAATGAAGTTGGAAAATTTTCTGATGATCTTATAAATGAGGGGAAGGGCAAGGAATGAAGGAATGGAGAACATGGGTCTACTAAAACCTAAAAAGTCTTAGGTGTTAGTTCTCCTTTTTGTGTGACATGGTAGCCAAGGCCTGGAATGTACCCTAAACAGAAGTGAATGTGGGCTAGGTGTGCCCCTGCATGGCGTTCCCCAAATTTTACCAACCTGGAGGGCTCCTCTGTCTTCTGAGGCTTGCTCGATTTTCCATCCACAAGAGCAAAGATGAGGAACGACTTCACAAATGGCAGTGGGAGTAGTTGCAGAGGAATATTCACCTAGCACATCATCATTATAATGATGGAGAGGAACCAGAGTAAAAGGGGCTTGCTCT
Organism: Trichosurus vulpecula; assembly: GCF_011100635.1. Classification (NCBI taxonomy): domain Eukaryota; kingdom Metazoa; phylum Chordata; class Mammalia; order Diprotodontia; family Phalangeridae; genus Trichosurus; species Trichosurus vulpecula. The sequence goes on from NC_050574.1 coordinate 378,111,282, forward strand.
CTAAATTATAGTGGACAGTGTGGGAGAGAATTTAGGAACTCCTGGGTGAGTACTGTAAAAGTCTATTTAGTCCCCGCCAAGGTAAAAGCGGATTGTTCTTGACTGCTCTAGGTGATAGAGACAGAGGAAAAAGTGTTTGCCAAGTTAATGACATTATACCAGTCACCTAGGGACTGGCTGACAGTCTCAGTAACTGCCACTATGCCAGCAACTTTTAGAAGGACTGCACACTGTTTACCTCCTAATAAGGCCACCCACTCTTGTCTGCTTTCCACATTAGCCATTAGGATTGTTGTAGGGGGATGAGAAACCTGCTGTTACATGGTCTGCTATGTCCTAGTCAGCATTGTCCCTGGGGATTGCAGTATAGCTTAGTGTTAATGATGCAAAGGATAGGGGGGTTTCCATAAGCTTTCCCTTCTGTATTGGCTTGGCTAACCGAACTGGAACCACGGTACCATGAACCCAGCAAATCCATCCCCACAGTGCATTTGAGCTGATTGACAGCTATGATAGGGGTGTATACCCCTGATCCCACCTCTATCCCAGCAGTGGTCTTTGTCCCTAATGTGGTAGTTTCTGCAAAATCTCCCGCTTCCATGGAGGTTACATGTTTCACCCAAGTGTAGTTCCTAGGGATTTAGTCACCTGAATTCCTTTAAAGTAGCTACGTAACGGATATTAGACTCCTTCAGGGGTCTAATAAGTATGATTTAGAGATATCTAATATCTATTTGACCCTCAAAATCTGAATACCATTTTCTGCTCAGTAAACTGCCATCTGAGCATAGAGCCTCTGAGCCTTCATTTATCTAATAGTAAGAACCAAGCATGTTTGGGAACCTTGACTGCCTCACTCCTAACAATCTGAATCTCAAAAAGACTGGATACTGGGGCACTGAGGGAATCATGGAAGGCGCCAGGGCCAAGCCCCCTCCTACCTCCAGTCTCTTCTCCTGGTATTTCCTAACGTGGGTTCTGTCCTAGTAGCCATCAGTCTCTTTCCTGAACATACGTTTTAATAATCAAGTACTTAATTCCTCCTGTCGCTTGGATGTGGACTGCCTGGGAGAGCAACATTGAATGGTTTTGCTTGAACTGACAGAGACCCACCCTATGTTTGGCATTTAGGAGTATATTTGTGCAATCCTGAATTGACTGCTTCTAGGCAGGAGAAGCGCTGCCTAAGAACTTAGCTCTAGTAGCCACTAAGGCCTTCAGTTTGTAAGGAGATGGGAGCTTCTTCAGACAATCAGTAGGGTATAATTAATTGAGAACCCCTAACTTTTTAAAACAGAACACCTTCCTAATTCTGTTTTCAGAATTAGGTAAGCAGAGAAGTCACTTTAGAAAGCCAGCCTTGCCTGATTCTTGCAGAAACCTGATAAAGCAGATATGAAATTTTTCTATCTTTTTTTTTAATGCTATCTTAAATGGTATGTGGCATCAAAATGGCCTGGCTATAGAAAATCCTCATTTATTGCTTCCAATTTACAAAATCTGGCTTTTGTGAACAAATGTTCAAGGGCAGCCCGTGTTGCCTATAAGTGAATCAGATAAACATGTAAGGCCTCCTCCAGCTGGCAATATTCGATCTTCAGGCAACTACTTTCCTAAGGGTTCTCTAGTCTTTTTCATTTCAGGGCTCACTTTGGTGTAGTGATTCATTATACCCACCAGGTGCCAATCTGAGGCAGGTTGGGGACTAGGGCTAAGACTGGGTTTTTAACATTGCTTTGCTGAGAATATGAGTGTTACCACTGCTTTTTTTAGTTATCTGAAGCATAATTATTTCAACTGTAGCTTCTCGTTTTAATTCTGTGAATATTTGTTTTAAACGTAAACAAAATGTTGTTGGATTCTGTTTTCTCATATATTATACCTTGCACTTTATTTCCCAACATGTACTCTTCTATCCAGTACCCTTGGCCCCTTGTTATTTCATGAACAACATACTCTTATTTCTTGGCCCTGGGCATTTTCTCTGATTGTCTCCCATGCCTGGGATGCTTTCCCTCTTCATCTTTGCCTGCTTACTTTCCTGGCTTTCTTTAAGTCCCAACTCAAATAGCATCTTCTACAGGAAGCCTTTTTCAACCCCTCTGAATTCTACCACCTTTGCTCATTTTAATTATTTCCTATTTATCTTGTATGTAGCTTGTTTGTACATATTTGTTTGCTTGTTGTCTCCCTCATTAGACTGTAAGCTCCTTGAGGACAGGGACTGTCTTTTGCTGCTTTTGGTGTCCTTATTGCTTAGCACAGTGCCTGGCACACAGTAGGTACTTAATAAATGTTTACTGACTGACAATTTTGTTATCTTCCATTCTGTAGGTAAATTCGTTACATTCATATTCATGGTTATAATGGTTAATTATATATTTCCTTTTAACATATCTTCTTATATACTTCCCTCTTTCCTCCCCCCTTCTTTACATAGAAGAATGTGATAAAAGTGAAGCAATGTGTTCAACACTTGAGATCTGTAATTGAAGCTGTCTGCTTCCACTCCACTGGCCCTTCTCCTCTTTCCCTGCCATGACTCCGTTACTAGTTCTCACACTTTTTTCCCCCTTTTGATCCTCCCTTTATTATCTGCCCTTTAAAGTTGATGTTTGTTTCACTTGTGACTATTCCTTCCCCTCCTCTTTCTTGTTGCTTCTAACTCTTATCCTGACTAGAGTTCCTTAGTACTTAAATTCTTTCTTTATAGCATTGATTGATTGATTGACTGCTATTGCAGATTGCAGTATTTTATTTTTTACCTGGAAGCTCTGTTTTTTGTCCATGACATTCATGAAAGTTTTCATTTAGATTTCTTTCAAGAGGTAACCAGTTGATTCTTTATTTTTTAACTTTGGCCTCTGGTCCTAATAAATAAAGACAGTAATAATAACGATGATTTATATGGTGCTTTGTGCCAGGCACTGTGCTAAGTACTTTATAAATAGCTTGTTTTACCTGGGCAATTTTTACTTATGATTTCTCGAAATATAATATGCTTATGGGCATGGTTTTAAAGAAATGTGATAATTCTTAAATTTTCTCTCCTTGATCTATTTTGCAGGTAATTTCTTTTTAATAGTAGACATCTTACATATTTTTCTATTTTTTTAGTTGCTTGATTTTTTTTTCTATTTCTTGCCTAGAGGAATTATTGAGTTCTGTGTGGTCCATTCTGATTTTTGTAGAGTCTGTTATGTGGACATGGTTTTCTTTCTTGTATTTTAAACTGCTTATTCCTCCTTCTGATTCTTTTCTCTAGAGCTCTTATTTCATCTATAATTCCATTTTTTTTTCTTCCAGGTACTTCTTCCATCCTTGTTACAAAGTCATTTTTTCACTTGAGCCTCTGTTTGCAGTTGTGAAGTTACTCTCTATTTCTGGGTTTGTCTCTTGGGTGTTTTCTGATCCATAATGTTATTTCATATAGTGTTCACTATCTCTGATTATCCATATCTTTAGCCTCATTTCCTGCGTTGGAACTTTGTACCAAGGCCAGGCTCTGACTCTTCCTACACTCTTGAATGATCCTGACTTTTCTTTCCTAGATTCTTGCTCCTGGCTTCCACTTTTCTCGGTGAGTCTGCATTCAGTGTTGCTAGGCTTCAGTGTGGCTGGTCAGAGCTCTGGTGTTAGCTATCCTCGGTTAAGCTACTTCCATTATCATTCTTCTCTGGGCCTTCTTCCTTCCCCTGTCAGTCAAGAAGGATTATAATAAATGCTTAATAACACCTTAAGTCACTGCCTTGAATTTCTGGCCTCTTACCTATGCTATGGCTAGCTCATCTGGTAGGTTCCCTATTCCCTTGTCCACAATTTCTGACTGCCCTTTTAGGCACTGGATTAAGGAGCTTACTGATACTGTTCTTCAAATGTCTTCACCATTGTTCATCTTGGTGCTCTTTTTTAGATTAAAGCTGGAATAAAAGTGTAAAAGTGGGAGAACTATGCTTATCTATCTACTCTAAACATGACCACCTTTAGCTGGAAGCACAGAATTTCATTCTTGAGAGCTTTCTATTTTGTGGGAGCCCAAGTGTCCTGTAGAATTTTAGGTCATGAAATTCTGCCTTTTCTTTTTCTGGACATCTTTTACTCTGCTTCCCTAAAATATGTCGGACTACTCCCAGCTTTCAACATATTACAGAAATACTTTGCTGTATCATAAAGTTTAAGAAGGATCAGTTACTTCATTTCTGTCATAGCAACTAAGTTCGTTCTCAGATCCAGAATAGAAGCTTCTATCTTCCACTTTTTGAAGGACAAAATTATAATTAAAGTAAGTTAAGTAATTATTAGCTGCTTTGCTGTGGGCAGAAAGAGATGTTCATATAACTGAAGCCTCAATTTCCTCATCATTATGTCCTGCCAGATCTATAGTCTGTTTCACAAATTCTCCTCATCCATTTTTTCTTTCTCTTCAGGCGGTTTGCATTGTACTCTGGCAGTATTGCCTCTAATACTTCCTCTGTTGATTTTCATCCAGATTTTTTCTACCATTTCTATTTTCCTTCTGCTTCAGGATTTTTTTTAGATGAGCATATCTTTTTTACCATATAAAGCTGTTCTACCCTTCTGCTTTCCTCTTCTAAAACTATAGTCCAGCCTTACCAAATCAACCAAAGCCACTTTCTCCAAAGTTAACCAATGCTCAGTTGTCAAACGTGATGTCTCTTTTCATCCCCATATTCCTTGACCTCACTATAGTCTTTAACACTGTTGCTCGCCTTCTTCTCTCTAATGCTCTCTTCTCTCTAGGTTTTTGGGAAAGCATTCTCCCCTGGTGGTCCTTCTACCTCTCTGACTGCTCCTTTTCTGTATTCCTTTGCTAGCTCTTCAGACCCTTCTGTATAAAGAACAGTCCTTCCTTCACCTTCAGGCCTTCCATCTCTTCCTTTGTGGCATCCTCCCTTCAACAAGGAACATTCTCAAACATAGTCATTTCCTTTGCATCCCAGTAATTCCAAACTCATGTAGATCATCAGTATCCAAATCCCATTCCTCAGCCTTATCACCTGATTTCCTCATTCTCATCCCTTCAGTCCTACCACCTCAAAGTTTCACCCTAACTCCTCCCAGCCCTCCCACTGCACCCTCTGGGAGCGCCTGTTCTACTAACGCTTACTGAACCCGGGCTTCACCATGATGATGTGTCCTCTCCAGCCACCCTCTCCAGTACTAGTTGCATCTTCACACAACCCTCAGCTTGCCTTGCTCCGCATTACCGCTTCAAGGTTCTCTGCCCTCCTCTATCACTCAGCAACCTCTCTTCCTTTGAAGTTCATACTGTTCATATCTGCCACCTAATCAAAATCCTGATAGCTGTTGTCTACAGACCCATAAGTGACTCCCCTTCCTTCCTCACTGAGCTCAATACCTAACTTATAATTTTGCACTTCTCCCCAACTATCATATTGATTCTCCCTCACCACTTAGTTCCTCATCCTGCTTACCTCCTATGAACTACTCCTCCACTCCACCTCAGCCACACACAAAGATGGCCATACACTCGATCTTATTATCCCCTACAAATGTACCACCTCCACGTTCAAGAATTCTGAAATTCTTTTATCCAGCCATAATCTATTGGCTTTTCACCACTCCCTTTGCCCTTCTCTTACAAAACCCTATTCTTTATCTGCGTTATAAATTCCAGTTCTTTGACCCCTAAATCTCTCCCAGGCCATCTTTTCTGCTCTAGCCACTTTCCTCTTTTCTTCTCTTTGACTTCTTGGTGAACCATTTCAACTTTATACTGTCCTCCTCTCTTGAATCTCTTGTCCCCTTATATTGCTAATTATGCCCAGCCAAGTCCCAGCCTTGGATCACTCCCACTATATGATGCTTTCCTATACATGTGCTGATGAATGAAGGTGGAAAAAATCATGCGACCACTCTCACTGGGACCACTACAAACTTATGTTACACAACCTCAACTGGACCTTACTGCTGCTAGGCAGTAAGTAATCCTGCTCTGCCTCCTTTATCAACTCACTGTCCTACTCTCCACGGGGATTCTTCCAAACCTTTTCATCCTTCCCCAAACATTTCGTGACTTACCTTCTGCCTCTCTTCTTGACCCCTTACAATCTGGCTTCTAGACTTATCATTACAATGAAACTGCTTACTCTAAATTTACTAATAGTCTCTTAGTTGCCAAAGCCAATGGCCTTTTCTCAATCCTTATTCCTCTTGACCTCTCTGCAGCCTTTGACACTGTTGATCACTCTCTTCTCTCTGGGTTTTTGGGGCACCACTCTCTCCTGGTTCTCCTTCTACGATTTGACCATTCCTCTGTCCTTTGCTAGATCCTCACCCAGATCATGCCCTCTAATGATAGGTGTCCCTTAGGATTCTCTCCTGGGCTCTCTTCTCTTGTCCTATATTGCTTCACATGGTGATCTCATCAACTCCCATAGATTTAATTGCCATTTCTGTGCCAATGATTATCAAATCAACCTTTCCTGCTCCTGTCTCTCGGTTGACCTCCAATCATATCTCCAGCTGCTTTTCAGACCTCTTGAACTGGATGTCTAGGAGACATCTTAAACTCAACATGTTCAAACTCAAACTCATTATCTTTCCCACTAAACCCTACCCCCCTGCCCCACCTTCCCTATTACTATAGTAGAGGGTAACATCATCCTCCCAGTCTCCTAGGCTCACAACGTATGAGTCATCCTAGATTCCTCACTGTCTCTCACCCCCTCCCGTATCTCTCCCATATCTGAGCTATTGCCAAGGCTTGTCAATTTCACCTTTGCACCATCTCTGGAATATGCCCCCTTCTCTCCTTGGACACCGCCACCATTCTGGTACAGGTTGCCATAGCCTGCTGGTGGGTCTGCCTGCCTCAAGTTTGTCCCTACTTCTGTCCATCCTCCATTCAGACGCAGTGATTTTCCTAAAGCTCAGATTCAACCATGTCTCCCCTGTCATCTCCAGGATCAAATATGAAATCCTCTGGTGTTCAAAGTCCTTTGTAACCTACCCCCTCCTACCTGTCTAGTCTTATGCTTTACACCACCCTACAATAGCCTGCCTCCCTGCCCCGCCCCCCACATACTCTTTAATCCAGTGACACTGGCCATCTTGCTCTTCCTTGAACAAAACATTCCATCTTCTGACTCATAGCATTTTCACTGTCTGTCCTTCGTTCATAGAATGGTCTTTTTCCTTGTCTCTGCCTCTTGGCTTCCCTGACATCCTTGAAGTCCCTGCTAAAATCCCACCTTCTATAGGAAGGCTTTCCCAACTTCTCTTAATTCTAGTACTTTCCCTCTGTGAGTCATCTCCATTATCCTGTATATAGCTTGTTTGTGCATAGGTGTTTACATCTTGTTTCCCCCATTAGATGGTGATCTCAAGGGCAAGGATTGTCCTTTACCTTTCTTTGTATCCCTAGCACTAAGCACAGTGCCTGGCACATAGTAGGTACTTAGTAAATGTTTATTGACTGACTGACTGAAATGTGGAAAGCCAAATTTGCTTCTCAATGTTAGTATCTCTAATTTACCTTGCTTATAATAGCCCATGCTTTATGTACTTGAGTATAGCTATCTGAGGCCAAGGGTTTTATTTCTATCTCGTTTCTTGAATTTTGTGTTCTGTGAATTCTTAATTTTAGACATTTCTATTCACTGACCACAGTTTAATATTTGCTACACAAAAAGTGCTTGCTCCTGTGAATTTTATTGTATATATAGGATGTTTATTTCTTTCACTTTCATAAACCTAGAAATCATTTCTAGATTCTTTTTGACAGCATTAACCAGAAAGTGGGCAGTAATTATCTGTTTTATTAATCCTTAGAAAGTTCTCTGTCATGGTCTGGATATGTGTCCTGGTAAGAAAAAATGAATGATGAAGGAAAACATGAATGAATTAATGAATCAAAAGTGCCTACTATAGGTACAACATTATTTTTTAAAAACTTCTACTGTTTTCAGAACAACAAATATTTGCCTCATTATTCTTTTAACAAGGAATTTTTTAGTCATTACCCCTTGTTTCTTCTGTTTGTACAGAATACCTCTGCTATACCACCTGATAGCTTGCAGGGGTGGGGAAGGCCACAGGTGGCCCTCTAGGTCCTCAAGTGCAGCCCTTTGACTGAATCCAAACTTAATAGAACAAATCCCCTTAATAGAAGGATTTGTTCTATAAAACTTGGACTCAATCAAAAGGCTGCACCCTAGGACCTAGAAGGCCACATGTGGCCTCGAAGCTGCAGGTTCCCCAACCTTGCCATCAATCCACATCATCATTCCTTGAAAAACAAGCACTTGCTTCCTCCTCTGAGGGTCCAGCACCTTCCTCTTAGCTCCAGGTGTTCAGTGGTCCTTCTTTTCTTCTCTGTGTCTCATTCTTCAGCACTTCAGCCTCCTAGCATGCCAATGTTCCCTTCTACCTTTTCAGATCCTTTTTCTTTTTCCCTCTTCCTTTTCATATGAAGAAGAGCTTCAGTTTTTCATATTCTCCTTGCTACCATGGTCAGTAGTGAGAGATTTCGTGAGCTCCTCTACCTTCTAGAAGGCAGAGCTACCTGCCTGCACTTGAACAGAGATACCAGTTACTTAGCTGTGAAAGAAATGTACACGTTGCCTATTTATGCATTCTCACTGTTCTCCATACTTTATACTGTCCTGCCGTTGACACTCATGGGCTATGTGACCTTGGGCTTAACATGGACCTCCCTTTAATACTATAAGTTAATGGTGTCAAACTCAAACAGCAGCAGAGGATACTAAACTACACATAGGGCAGATGGGTTGAATAGTAGATAGAGCGCTGGGCCTGGAATCAGGAACACTTGTCTTCCTGAGTTTCAAACCTGGCCTCAGACACTTACTAACTGTGTGACCCTAAGCAAGTCACTTAATGAGCTGGAGAAGGAAATGGCAAACCACTCCAGTATCTTTGCCAAGAAAACTCCAAAAGGAGTCACAAAAATTAGAACAGGACTGAAAAACAGCTAAACAACAACAAACTGTACATAAGGATCCCTGTGGGCCACGTATTGGCTTTGCTTTAATATGTAATATTATCTGTGTCTCAATGTATTTTCATTTATTTTGTTAAATATCTCTCAGTCTGGTTCAGGCCACACTCAGGAGTATTGTAGACCACATTTGGCGCATGGGCCTCATGTTTCATACCTTTACCATCAGTTACAAAGAAAGTGTTGACCAGCATTGGTACAGGCAGTTTCCTAGTCTAGGAGTTCTCTAAATGAGTATGACATATTTTGTTTGAATTAGTCAAGATCTGCCTTCTTATCTTTCTTCCACCACTGCTCTTCCCCAGTCCCTCCTCTAATCCCCCCAAAGTTAAAGAAAAACAAAACCCATTACAAACATGTATAGTCAGTCAAAACAAATTTCCACATGGGCCATGTCCAAAATAATTTCTTTTTCTGCATTCTGAGTTCTTTACCTTTTTATCAGGGTGCAGGTAGCATGTTTTATCATTAGTTCTCTGGAATCTTGGTTGGTCATTACAGTGATGAGAGTTCAGCATCACACTTGTAATGATAATTTTTTGATCCAATTTCCCAATTTATGGGGGCATCCTGCAGACCCCCATTCTTTGCTACCTCAAAAAGAGCTACAAATATTTTTGTACTTTCTTAGAATTTCTTTTCCTTAAGATTAATACCTCCCAGGGTTGGAGCCAAGATGGTGGCTTGAAAACAGGGGACTTGCCTAAGCTCTCCTCCAAATCCCTCCAAATACCTGTAAAAAATGAGTCTAAACAAATTCTAGAGATATAGAACCCACAAAATAACAAAGGGAAACAAGTTTCCAGACCAAGACAGCCTGGATAGTCACTGGGAAGGGTCTGTTGCATTGTGCTGGGAGTGGAGCACAACCCAGTGTGGGCTGCACCAGGACAGACCAGGTGTGGAATAGACCAGGTGGAGCAGGCCTCAGGGCCCTGGATTACTGAACTGTGGCAGTTACCAGACTTCTCAACCCACAAATGCCAAAGGCAGCTGAGCAGGTTAGTGGGAAAACTTCTGGATCTGGGTGAGAGAAATATGCAGTCCAGCTGCAGTGGCAACTGCAACAGCAGCAACAGCAGCAGTGCGGCGGCTGCTTCCAGCCCCAGACCCACACAGTGGGAGGAATCAGGTGGCTGATCAGAGCAGGAGTGCAGAGATTGCTTTGCTGGTGCTGAGGCAGGGTTCTTTTGCTTTGCCCTGCTTGGATCTGGGTCATGGTCCTGGTTGGCAGTTCTTGGGGGAGGAAAAGCGGTGGTGTGACAGAGCTTTGTAGTGTCTGTGGACAGGGCGTCCTCCTGGTAGTTACCTGGCAGAAAGGAGTGCCTGCACTTACAGACCAGAGCACAGACTAGGAGAGGAGCATCATACCACCTCAGAATAGTAGTAGCTCTGAAAACAGCAGCGCAAAACCCCTAAAGCTTGGGACAAAGCACTCTCCACTCTGAAAGCAGTCATACCTGACCAAAAGCTCAAAAGTCAAGTAATTCTCTGGGAAAATGAGCAAGCAGTGTAAAAGGACTCAGACTATAGAATCATTCTTTGGTGACAAAGAAGATCAAAACATACAGCCAGAAGAAGTCAGCAGAGTCAAAGATTCTACATCAAAAGCTTCCAAGAAAAATACAAATTGGTCTCAGGCCATGGAAGAGCTCACAAAGGATTTGGAAAAGCAAGTAAGAGAAGTAGAGGAAAAATTGGGATGAGAAATGAGAGTGATGCAGGAAAATCCTGAAAAACAAGTCAACACCTTGCTAAAGGAAACCTCTCAAAATGCTGAAGAAAACAACACCTTAAAAAATAGACTAACTCAAATGGCAAAAGAGCTCCAAAAAGCCAATGAGAAGAGTGCCTTAAAAGGCAGAATTAGCCAAATGGAAAATGAGGTCCAAAAGACCACCGAAGAAAATACCACCTTAAAAATTAGATTGGAGCAAGTGGAAACTAGTGACTTTATGAGAAATCAAGAAATTATAAAACAGAACCAAAAGAATGAAAAAATGGAAGACAATGTGAAGTATCTCATTGGAAAAACCACTGACCTGGAGAATAGATCCAGGAGAGATAATTTAAAAATTATTGGTCTACCTGAAAGCCATGATCAAAAAAAGAGCCTAGACATCATCTTTCAAGAAATTATCAAGAACAACTGCCCTGATATTCTAGAACCAGAGGGTAAAATAGAAATGGAAAGAATCCACCAATTGTCTCTTGAAAAAGATCCCGAAAAGAAAACTCCTAGGAATACTGCAGCCAAATTCCAGAGTTCCCAGGTCAAGGAGAAAATGTTGCAAGCAGCCAGAAAGAAACAATTTGAGTATTGTGGAAACATAATCAGGATAATACAAGATTTAGCAACTTCTACATTAAAGGATCAAAGGGCTTGGAGTATGATATTCCAGAGGTCAAAGGAGCCAGGATTAAATCCAAGAATCACCTACCCAGCAAAACTGAGTATAATACTCCAGGGCAAAATATGGATATTCAGTAAAATAGAGGACTTTCAAGCATTCTCAATGAAAAGACCAGAGTTGAATAGAAAATTTGACTTTCAAATACAAGGATCAAGAGAAGCAGGAAAAGGTAAACAGTAAAGAGAAATTATAAGGGACTTACTAAAGTTGAACCATTTTGTTTACATTCCTACATGGAAAGATGATATCTGTAATTCATGAGAACTTTCTCAGTATTAGGGTAGTTGAAGGGAATATACATAAATATAGACAGAATGCACATGGTGAGTTGAATATGAAGGGATGACATCTAAAAAAAATAAAATTAAGGGGTGAGAGAGGAATATATTGGGAGAAGGAGAAAGGCAGAGATAGAATGGAGTAAATTATCTCAAATAAAAGCGGCAAGAAAAAGCAATTATAATGGAAGGGAAGAGGGGACGGGTAAAAGGGAATGAGTGAATCTTGCTCTCATCAGATTTGTCTTAAGGAGGGAATAACATACACACTCAATTGGGTATCTTAGCCTACAGGAAAGTAGGCGGGAAGGGCATAAGAGGGTGTGATGATAGAAGGGAAGGCAGATTTGGGGAGGAGGTAGTCAAAAGCAAACACTTGAAAAGGAAGAAAAGTGAATAAAAGGTGACAGGATAGGATGGAGGCAAATATAGTTAGTCTTTCACAACATGACTATTATGGAAGTGTTTTGCATAATGATACATGTGTGGCCTATGTTGAATTGCTTGCCTTCTCAAGGAGGGTGGGTGGGGAGGGAAGAGGGGAGAGAATTTGGAAATCAAAGTTCTAAAAACAAATGTTCAGAAAAAAGTTGTTTTTACATGCACCTCGGAAATAGGATATACAGGCAATGGGGCATAGAAATTTATCTTGGCCTACAAGAAAGTAAGAGGAAAGGGAATGTGGGGGGGGGGAGGGATATGATAGAAAGGAAGGCAGACTGGGGAAAGGGGCAATTAGAATTTATGCTGTCTTAAGGTGGGGGGGAGGGTAGAAATGGGGAGAAAATCTGTAACTCAAAATCTTGTGGAGATCAATATTGAAAACTAAAAATATTAAATAAAAATAGATAATTTTTAAAAAAATATTAATACCTCCCTTAACCTGCCCTACCTCTTCCCCCGCCACCCCATTCACCTACTTCACTTCCCTCCTTTCCTTTTTTTCCCTATTGAATGAAATGTATTTTTGTATCTAACTCTGAGTGTATGCATGTATGTTATATTCTTCCTTCTTTTGTTTAGTTTAGATGAGAGTGAGATTCAGGTGTCTGCCACTCTCACAACCCCACCCCACTCTATATTTGTATAGATGTCTACTTGTAATCGCTGATTATATGAGATAATTCTACCTAATCTTACTTTCTTTTCCACACCATCCTCCCCCCTCCCAACAGTGTATTCCTTCTCCCCTCATTCCATTAGTTAAGATAACCAAGATCTATGACAGAGGCACCCTTCTCCTGGCCTTGCCTAATTGTACTCCCTCTATGAACCCTGATTCAGAGGGTTCAGAGGAGACACAAACATCATCTTTCCCATATTTAAATGTAAGCATTTTATTCTTGTTTTTTAGTCCTTTATCATTGTTCAGTCATGTTTATTTTTATATATTTTTCTTCACTCCTATGTTTGATCTTCAGAGTTTGTCCATAGCTCTGGTCTTTTCATCAGAAATACTTGGAAGTCTTCTATTTTATTAAAGGACCATTTCCCCCCCTGTGGAATTATACTCACTTTTCTGGGTAAGCTATTTTGGGCTGTAAGCCCATATCCTTTGCCTTCTGGAATATTGTATTCCAAGTTCTCCATTTGTTTAAAGTAGTGGCTGCTAAATCATGTGTGATAATAACCATGGCTCCTTAGTATTTGAATTTTTTCTTTCTGACTGCTTTCAGTATTTTTTCTTTGACCTGGAAGCTCTGAATTTTGGTTATGGTATTCTTGATACTTTTGAAGTTTCAGGAGATGACTGGTGGATTCTTTTTATTTACACTGTACTCTCTGGATCTAAGAGTTCTGGAGTTTTCTTTTAAGATTTCTTGAAGTAAGATGCCTAGGCTCTTTTTTTTTTTTCAGCAATGGCATTCAGACAGCCCAATGATTCTTAAATTTTTTCTCCAATATTTGTTTTCCAGATCAGTCGCTTTTGCTTTGAGACAACTTACATTTTCTTCTCTTTTTTTTCAGCCTTTTCACTTTATTTTGATATTTCTTGTTGCCTCGGGGAATCATTGTCTTCTATTTTGTCCATTCAAATTTTCAGGGAGTTTGTTGCTTGGGCAAGGTTTTTGCTTTTGTGCCAAGCTGCCAATTCCCTTTTTAATTCTTTCTTCCATAGTTGTAATTTCTTTTCCAATTTTTTCCTCAAACATTCTCATTGCATTTATAAAAAAGGTTTTTTAAGTTCTTTCTTCTTTTTTAACTCTTGCCTCATCTCTTCCAGGAATTCTCTTTGAGTTTGTGCCCAAGTTATGTTTTTCTTTCGAGCTTTATTTGTAAATGTTTTTGAGTCGTTCTTTTCTTCTCTTTTTGTGTTTTGAGCATACCTACCACCACAATAACTCATTATGGTGAAGGGGTTCATTTGTTCATTTTTCCATCCTACTTCCTGACTTTGAGGCTCAATGCTGGTCTTGGTGGCACTTCTGGAAGGAAGGTCTAGGCTAATCCTGTTCCTGCTTTCTTGGAGTATTAAGTATTGTTTTGATTCCAGGATCTCAGGGGTAGGCTGGGGAGCTACAAGTTTTTAGTGCTTCTGAAGTGGTCTGATCTGTTGCAAAAGCTTATTGTTCTCTTCCCCATCTTACCTTCCCCTCCCCTCACACCAAATCCCAGCCTGAGTTTTGCAAGATCTTGACATGGGTTTAGGTCTGTGCAAAAGTAAACTCCTGCGGTCCCCACCTTGTATATGACAGCTGGAAAGCTCTATTGGTAGACTTATAGTGGCAGGATTGTAGGCTCCCCTTTGGTCTAGGATTCCTACCTTAGTGAGCTACAGGTGAGCTCTGCAGGTGAACTTGATTCTGGAAGTCAGACTCTGCTCTGCACCTTTCAACTGAGCCACATCACTGCTGCTGGCTTATGAGCTTACTCTTTTCTCCAGACACAGGACAGTCCCCCTAGATGGGAATACTGTTCCCCTGTGCAGATCCCTTTCTCCTGGATCTCTGACTTGGAAATCGGTAGTAGGTGACAAAGCTGCCTTTTCACACCTGTCTCTGTCACAGTGCCCCAGTACAGATCTGCAGGTGCCTGGGTTTGGGACCTCCTTTTGCCCTGGTCCACAGCCTCTTCCTGGTTGCTGGAACGCTGGCATGCTTCTGTCTTGACCTGTCCCCAGTGTCCACAGGCCTCTCTGTCTTTTTCTCTCTGCCAACCTGGGCTGGACAAATGACTTAGTGTGACTTTTTTCTGGATTTCCTCATCATGATTCTGTGTGTGTGTGTGTGTGTGTGTGTGTGTAAATAAAAATATCCAGACCCCAATAGTGAGGTGATCCAAGGATCAGAACAGTTTTCAAAAGAATTGCCAAGTATTAACAACTATATGAAAGAATACCTTACTAATCAAAGCCACACTGAAGGCTTGAGGGCACCTGGAAATTGGCAAAGATGATGAAAGATGGGAAGAGTCAATGTTGGAGGGGTTTGGGGCAAACAGGCATATTGGCACATTGTTGCTAGAGCTATGAATCGGTACCACACACACACACATACATGTGTATATATGTTGTTTATAGATCTTAAATACCAAATCTTTATCAAAGAAATTTGACACAAGTATTTTATTTTCCTTTTGATCACTTCTTTTCCTCAGTGCATTAATTTTGTTTGTGCAAAAGGTTTGCAGTTTCATGTAATTAGAGTTTTCTATTTTACTTCTGGTCTTTGCCTCTATCCCTTGTTTAGTTAAGAGTACATTTCCAAGCTGTGAAAGGTATATTATCTGATTCTCCTCTAATTTTGCTTTCTGGTGTAATCTTTAATATTAAGGTCTCATATCCATTCTGAATGTGTTATGGACTATGGTATAAGATCTAAGCTTAATTTCTTTCAGACCGATTTCCAGTTTTCCCAGCCAATTTCATTAAATAGGAAGCTTTTTCCTAAGTAATTTATATTTTCCTGTTTATTCAACATGGGGTTATTGAGTTCCATTGTTTAGGATTCTTCCTTTTCTATTTTTTAACTGATACCAAGTCTTTTTGATAACTGCTGTTTGTGGTATAGCTTGAGTTCTGAAAGTGTTATTCCCTATTGAACCCTACTTTTTTTCATTATTAGCCTTGATATTCTAGATCTTGTTTTTCTAAATTAATTTTTTTTATTATTTAGCAAACTCTATAAAGTATCCCCTTGTAATTTGATTGTCATAGCATTAAAAGCATAAATTAACTTTGGTGATATTGCCATTTTTATCATATTGGCACTCTCCATCCATGAGCATTGAATATTGGTCTAGCTATTTAGGTTGTTCTTTATTTCTTTAAGGAGCTCTTGGTAGTTGAATCTATATAAGAATTTTTCATGTTTTGGTAAATTGATCCCAAAATATTTTATGCATTTTGAAGTTTTTTGGAATGAAATTTCTCTGTTATTGCCTCTTGAATTTTTAAAGTTATATATAGGATATATAAAAAAGCTGTTGATTTTTGAGGGTTTGTTTTGTAGCCTGCAATTTTGCTCACGCTGTTGTCTCAGTTGGTAACTTTGCAGGTCATGTTGTAAAAGAAAACACAGACCAAGAAAAAAAAAACCAAAACCACGAAAAATAAAGAAAGTAAAGAAAAAGTATGCTTCAATCTGCATTCAGACTCCATCACTTCTTTCTCTGGTGATAGGTAACATTTTTCATCATAAGTCCCTCAGAATTGTCTTGGATCATTGTATTTCTGAGAATAACCAAGTCATTCGCAGTTGCCTTGTAGATCGTGTTTCTTTCCGTGTCTTTTTTATATTGTGCCTCACTATTGGAATTATCAATTCCTGCAGGATAGAGGAGATAAACGTATTTCTCCGTTGTAGGAACTTTTCTGTCGTTACATTTTATTATTACCCCCTGCTTTCCTCCATGATCATTTTTTCCCACTTGTCAGGAAATCTTCTTTCTGCAATCACGCCCTCCTAATTCTTTATCAGTTGCTTTCAGCAGTTCTGAGTCTGGATTCTGTCCATGAAGGTATAGCAGTCTCTCAGAGGTAGTAGTGTTTCTATGCACCAAATCACTGCAGATTATACGTGTGTTAAGTTCTCTGTTCTTCATTATACTGTATCTCTCTCCTCCCAGTGAAACCCCTTCCCACCACTGAATGGAGATTTCCCCCTTTTTATGCCTGTTTTAGTCCCTCCCTTTGCTTTTCTTCTTTAATATTATCCTTCTAATCGTCCTTCCAATCATTTGTTCTCTATCATGCCTCCATGGATTCAAGTTTTCCTATTCTATTGATTATTTCTGCCTTATAGGCCAGAAATTCTACTGTCACAATTATTATTTCTTTCTTGTGCCATTTGGGAACATCCTGCTCTGATTTTATGCCCTTTTTGGAATCCACGGCTTCATCTACCCATCTGGTGTTGATTTATTTTACTTTATCTTGTAATATTTATTCAACAATGTTTAGACTCATAATCTGCAACCCACGTTCTTTTTGTTATCAGTTTCTTTTCTGTTTTTTTTTCTCATGCTTAGTACTTTTAACCTAGTTTTTTACCTCCTGAGATCTCTGGTAAATTCAATCTTTTTTCCTTTATGCTCACTTTTTTGACTACTTCCCCTTTGATGGCAGATCCCTGGAGGGCTAGACCTTTAAGTTGTCCCTGCATCCTCCCATGCTGGAGAATTCACTTTTTACTGGCCTCAGTCTCTGTCCCAATTGCATCTGTGGGGATAGAACTGGCCTCATTTTGGTTGCCAGACCGTATTCCTTTAGGCCTTCCCACAGCTCCCCAGGCCCTCTGCTCCATGGTTCTCTGGCTGAGCACTGCTGTAAAGGCAGCAGCAATGATTTTGCCCCAGCCAGAGCAAGCTGTGGCTCCCCTTTACCCCCACCTCCTCACAGGCCAGGGGTGGACAGCAGAGTTGAAGCCTGTTCCTTGTTGCTACATAATGCTGGGGTGAGCACAGGGGCAGAGGAATGCACTGGAAGTGATTGTATAAGGCGAATGGGAATTGGTGAGTGAATCCCATAGCATAAGCCTGTTGGGTCACGTGGTTAGGCCTTGTCAGAACTGGTAGGGAAGGGGGTGCTGAGTGAGCATATTAGGGATTAGGAATTAATCTCTACTGTTCATTCATTGGGTTATTGATTTCTTGGGGTCCTTGATGTCCTAGCCTTTGGAGACAGCTGCAGTCGTTTTACCTCTTAGCCATAATTCTTATTTTGGAGATCCCTGATGAGTTATAATCAACATAGAAATCATCTTGATATTAGATACTGCAAGCCTAGGGACAGAGTATGCAATCACTCATCTTCCCAGGAATGAAAGGGAAAGCTAGAAAGATAATTGCTAGCCTATATATAGCTTAAAATCTTTACATAAGGCCTCATTAAAACCTAGGTTGAAGGTGAAATATGGGTCGGAATAAACAGTCATTCACTTGTCCAGTCATCTTTAAAAATACCCAAGGAATAGTGTCAGCCAGTTTTGTTTAGCTATTGTCTCATGAGGACAACAACCTGCCACCTTTTTAAAGAGGGAAAATTTACACATTCAACCCAAGATTAACTTCCTCTAAAGCCACAGATATGTACATTGTTTCAGCTTTTTATGTGAATTAGTATTATTCTCATTGTTGTAAAAGTTTTCTGTGTTAAAACATGAAACATTTCAGTTATACATAATCAAATTTTAAAATAAAAAATAAGCTAAATAGATTTTAAGTTTAAGGAACAAAAAATAGAAGCATGGTGACACATGCTCTACAATCATGGAGTTTCATAAACAGAAATCTTTAGGCCATTTGCTATGATAGAACTTAACTAAACTACCTCTTCTTTGGGGAAAAGATGTTAGTTAATAGAAAAATTTCCATATTGACTTAACATGGATGATTAGTCTGAAGCTGTTAGATATTCACAAATTATACCAGAGAAGCTGTGCTATGCTATTAAGTTAGCTATGCTAACCATGCTTGGGAAAAGTGGTATTTGTTTTTTGAGGTTACTTAGTTTATTGGCCAAATAATATTTTAATTTAATTTAATGCTTATACGATAGATTGGCTGCTCAAACATTCTAAAAATTTGTACTTTGTTTTGTAAGTAATGTTTTCAAAAGGTTAAGGCTAAATCACAAGACCATGGGACAGATAATATTTGAATCTACCACATAAACAGATAAATACAGACTACGGCTAGTATTTGTATGCTAAATTCTCTTTAGTTCTAGACATATTGAGCTAAGGACAGCCTTCTGGTCTCTTCGCTTTGACAGATTTTAGACAATCTCATATGCCTGATGACTTAAGTATGGTTGAATAAATTTCTTTTATGAAACTTGAATTACAAGTGACATGAAATTTTTTAGTTATTAAATTTATTTCATTAGTTATAACTATCTGCACAGGTGACTCATCCACTTTATAGTTAACAAATTCCTATTTTCATCACCCAAATACAGCATTGCATAGATCTAGGTACAAAGCTGTAATTTGGGGTGGGAAAGCTAAAAAATTTTAAAAACATATAAAACACCATGTATTCCTTTGCATTATAGGAAAAGTAATTACTACCGTTGTTACTAAGCTGATTTTTCCCTTCCACGTAGTATGTTTTATTGGTTACTTTTAAGGCTACATCAAGCTATTTATAGTATTGACTGCTTTAAAAATTACACCATAAGTATTCAATAAAAATCAATTATGAACTTCCTCTTCTTTGAAACAGCTTCAGTAATATTTTCAAGCAAACCACAAGAAGAGGTTTGCAATTCCAGCATAGTAAGAAATATGGCCCCTTTTTCATATTGATAAATAACATCAAATGCAATTTTTTCATCATTCCCTCTTTTATGTATTAAAACGAATGTGCTTATTTCTTTTTTCTCTGTTGCACACCCAGACCATTTGTTACTGTGAAACAAACATGTCAGTTTTCAGTTCTTGTTCTTGCTGATGAATATCCTGCACAAGAGACACAGGAAGTCTATGCCATCTCACCTAGACAGGGCTTCGTTTTGTATATTTTCTGTTTCTACCTTCAAGTTACTCAGTGCCTTTTCTTCCATACTTTTTCTGCTTCTTCCTCTTTTCCTTTTTTAGAGCTTCTGCAACACAGAACAATTTAACTAGCTGTGCCTCAGGGTCTTCAGGGACATTCTTCTTCCCATCATCTGTCTCTCCTTTTAGTTTGACCTCTACTGAAAGTGAGGAAAGTAGTCCCATTTGTTCTAGGTGCAGGGATGGGGAAGCTGCAGTCTCGTGGCCATGTGGCCTTCTAGGTCCTTTTGACTGAGTCCAAGTTTTATAGAACAAACCCTTTTAATAAGGAGATTTGTTCTGTGAAGTTTGGATGCAGTCAAAGGGCTGCACTTGAGGTCCTAGAGGGCCACTTGTGGCCTCAGGGCAGCAGGTTCCCCACCCCTAGACTCTAGGAGATGAAGATGAAGCTATTGAAGTATACAAATGCCTTTAGTTCTGCACTTTTGTCTTTTCTCTTTATTAAACTTCAAGGATTTTTATTTGAGCTTTGAATTGCACTATAACCTCTATTAAAGTGACAAGGTAGCCTTCCCATCGTTAGTCAATTTGTGATAAGATACAGATTTTCTAAGGAAAATATGACATCTGTCTCTTTGAGTTCCTTAGTACAGATTAATCTAACTCTTAATTTTGGTCTACACAGTAATTGTTCAAAAGCTGATTTCATGACGGGCTCATTTTGTGTCTTTAATGGGATGGTGGGAACAACTCCATTAAATTTAGAGATGGGAGGTCCTAGCGGTAGAACTGGTTTTTATGGTCTCCTTAGGTATGCTATCTCAGAGCATCTCAATAACTTATTGGCACTGTTAGGAGAAATTGTTTGTTTGATTTTTTTTTTGTTTTGTTTTTTTGTGGTACCTGGAGAACGGCCAGCATTGAAGGTTCTTGCTTCACAGCTGCTTTTTCATCCTTTTTGGGAGGTCTAGAAGAAAAAGGATTTTCTATAATCTCTACCAACCTTCTTCTACTTTTTCATTATTATCAATAATATCTCCCAGTTTGAACTCTACTTTATCTTCGTACTGTGGAATATACCCCAAAAAAACTTTATTCAGCCACTTCTCTGCCTTCTTTCTAATGCTTTTAATGGAGGGATGTGACTGCATTTCTATGGCTGGAAGTTCTTAAACATCCATGCTTTATACAAGATTAGTTACATTTCCAGGTTTATCCTACTTGACAGAAAAATTTTCATACTTGGTTCTACCTCTTAATCTTCTTTAAAAAATTATCCAGAAACTATGCCAAAGGGCTATAAAACTATGCATACCCTTTGACTCAGCAATACCACTTCTATCTCAAAGAGATCATAAAAATGGGAAAAGGACCCACATGTACAAAAATATTTATAGCAGCTCTTTTTGTGGTGGCCAAGAACCGGAAATTGAAGGGATGCCCATCAATTGGGGAGTGGCTGAACAAGTTGTGGTATATGAATGTAATGGAATACTATTGTGCTATAAGAAATGAACAGGCAGACTTCAGAAAAACCTGGAAAGACTTATATGAACTGATGCTGAGTAAAATGAGAAGAACCAGGAGAACATTGTACATAGTTATAGCCACAGTGTGCGATGACTGACTTTGATAGACTTAGCTCTTCTCAGCAATGCAAGGACCTAAAACATTTCCAAAAGACTCATGATGGAAAATGCCATCCACATCCAGAGAAAGAACTATGGAGTCTGAATGCAGAGAGAAGCTGACTATTTGCTCTTTTTGTTTTGTTTTGTTTTTTCTTTCTCATGGTTCCTCTAATTCATTCTAATTCTTCTATACAACATGACTATTGTCAAAATATGTTTAATGGTTAATATGTAGAGCCTATATCAGACTGCATGCCATCTTAGGGAAGAGGGTGGAGAAAATTTTAAATTTGTAGAAGTGAATGTTGGAAAGTAAATTAATAAAAAAAAATCCAAAAACACTTCTCTTTTTTCATTTAGCTCTAACCATTCATCCTCTTCCAGTTTTTTCCTCTTTTATATTTCTTGAACTTGATTAGTCCATCATCATATATTGCATTCATCGTCATTCTCCCCAATATAGTCAGCCATATTGGGAGTCCTTGACCAGAGAAGACTGACTCAGGTGACTTCTTCTTAGACAGCGGGTGCTCCTGTGACAGGAGACTCTGATTTCCCCTTCCCAGAGACAGTCAGACTCTGGAGCTCAGGCAAGAAAGAGAGGTGCATCCATCTCCTGTGACTCCCTCCTGCCCCATCAGTTCAACTTGTGAGGAAGAAAGAGCTGTGGGGGCTCCACCAATTCAACAGCCCAGTCCAGTCAGCTGTGAAATGCCTCTATCCATCTACCCCACCTCTTTTGCTATTGTCCTTCCTTATTTTCCTCAGGATTTGGATGTCATAATGCTGCTTTTGGCTGCTCAAAGCTTTCTAGTTTGGCATTCACCTGCCCTTCCTCCAAGTGCTTCATGCTACAAAATTATCCCTATGGTGATCTTTATGCCACATCAATTCTTCCTCCCTCTCTTCTTTAATCCTGTTGCAAATTAATCCTAAAATCATGACCACATTTTGAAAAGTGTCTCAAATTTGCTTACTGAATTCAAACATTTAAAATAAAAAGCAGCCCTGCTTATAAAAGCAGTTTGTTTTCTAACATTCCACATCCCTTACATAGGAACATCCAGTTACTGTTTGTAATACTTCTTCAGTATGTTGATACATCTATGATTTCATCAATGGTAGGTACTCCTTCCAATGGTATTGATCTCAATCCTCTCTCACATTCTCATTTGGGTAACTTTTTGCCTTGTCCCCCTATGACTCTTCCTTAGAGAGCTGACTCAAAGTGCCAGGGACCCTCCCTTAGGTCTCTTGATGCTGAATGGATGCCACTGCAGCAGCTTAGCTGTCCACTGGTTTAGCTTCATTTGTTGCATGATTGTCTCCACTTTCCTGCTCATTAATCTCTCTGATGTTGCCCCTACCTCACTTCTCCTGTGTAATTCTTCTTTGGTAATATGTTAAAGCCCAGTCACATCCATCACTTGGCTATACCAACTTTATTCAGAAACCATGGTATTCCATGACTTGGAGCCATATATCATCAAGTGAAAGGATCGTGATGTTAAAAAGATGGACTTTGTTTCAAGGAGAAGCATAGCGTAGTTAAAAACACCAATGAAATCTGGGCCCTTTTCCTTCTATTCAACTTTGGGCTCAGTTTATTTTACACACCTAGTCTAAGATGTAAATACTGATGAAGCATCTCTATGGAACATAGAACATGTAACAGTCTCAATAAGTGGCTTTCTTCATCCATTTATTTTCAGAACTCTTCTTTGTGATGATGGGTCTCATTTAGGAGGCTCTGCAACATTATGGGCTTTTGGCAGTCAGTACATCATCATCCAAACACAGAACTATCTGGAGAAGATCTCTCTTCCATTTGGAATCAGCATTGCACAGCTTTTGTGACAAAAGCAAACCTCTTTGGTAACAATATGTCTTTTGGCTACATGCCTTGACTGATAGTAGTATTCAGAAGGTTGTTCAGCAAAACTTTCTTTGTCACAATTGTCAGGGGTCTTGTATGATTCTGACATATGCCCTTTTCCTGCTCACAGCAACATTATGCCCTTATCCTGACCTAGCTTAGTTGTGTATCTCATCATAATTTCCTTTAGCTGATTTTTCTCTCCATTGCCTCTTACTATACTGTAAGGTGAATATGGCTCATAATCTTCTGCCATCTTTACTTGTAAGATTTTGCAAATGAGCATATAGTCTAAACTTGCCTTGGCAGCTGTATCTCTCACCTCGGGAAAAACACAAGCATTTGCTGAATAAGGCAAGTTTCTGTCTCTTTTGTTCTCATGATGACAATTTATTTACATTGGTTTCATTTTTTTTTTTTAGGAAATGAGCATAGACTATTACTTAGATATGTTATTTTAATGATTTTGCATTTTCAGCATCATTGCTTGTTTATATAGATCAAGTTAGAATTTGCTGCTATTGTGCACATTTTCTTTTTCATAGTCTTTTAATTTGAGACTAACTCTTTAGTTTTAGCTTTGACCTGTTTGTGGTTGAATTGGACGTGGATAACTAATGCAGAAATTACTCTTAAATCGTTAAACAGACGTTTCCTCTTTTTTAAAAGAGTCATTTTTATTTTTTGTGATATGAGGGAGGATGAGATAATGTGTAGGAAAAGCTAAGAGAAGAGATAAAGAAGAAGAGAAAAAAGAAGTACATCTGGTGGAGGGCAGTTAACCGAATATCATTAGAAGAATATTTATGTTGACATGGATTCACATGCTTTTTTGCCACTGCCATTGAAAATTCCCAGTACAAAATCCATATATAAAAGAGATTCCCTATATATGATGAGGGCCTCCAGATATTCACTATTTATGGATGACATCTTGATTGCATAAATCCTGAAACATAGGAACCCTCCTTAGACAAAGTAGTTCTGCCTGTCTATCCATAATAGAATAATCAAGTGTGTGAAGAATACTGTTTATAGACTGTATATAGAATGGCAACATAGCAATGCTGTTAGCTGGTCTGATTTGTAGCTGTATGGACAGCTTTTTTTGCTGGTCCATTAATTATGTTACATAGACACTGAATATCATTGATGGGCTGAGCCCAGAACAGAACATGAGGAAGAGAATAGATTTGATTGTTTTCAAGACCCAAACCATTTTTTAAAACAAAGGCTCATCTTATATTTGGTCAGATTTGAATGACAAAACTGTTTTGAATGTGCCTAAAATAAAAGTAAATAGGCTATGACTATATGTAGTCAAATATTCATATTTTATTATGTTATGACTAAAATACATGAGTCCTCACTTACTGCACATGATAACTTTTTCATCTGCTCAGAGGACTATTTATCTTATACCTATGTTTGTGGCTAGGTGATAGTTAAATAGGTGAGGAGTTTGTTGTGTTATTAAGGTCCCTATCCCTTCAGCTTGGATCCATGTAGGCTATGTTAAAAAAGATACCTGTATTATTACAAAATAGTTGTTTAAATTATAGTCATAAGCATTCCATGTAATTTCTTTAACTAATATTTTAATGTCTGTTATACATGTAATTTTTGTTGCCTTATAACATTTTCTTCCACTTATTTAAAAGCTTCAGTTACAGTTAAACCAAGATCTCAGCATCTTGCATCAAGAGGATGGCTCATCTAAGAATAAAAGGGGAGTTCTGCCAAAACATGCTACAAATGTTATGAGATCTTGGCTCTTTCAGCATATAGGGGTAAGATTTTGTGATTTTGCAATCAATCTTAGAAGATTTTGGAATAGTTTTTTTTGTGTGTGTGTGGCTTGATATGTTTCTTGGAAAAAAAAATTTCTTCATAGACTACTAGGCCTAGTTCTAGAAGGCATTACTTTTAGAACACTAGTCAGTTTTGGAAAGGAATTAAAAACGTGAAGATAACATCCTTAAGAAGCTAATCAGCTATCTTAAAAAAAATTAAGGGGTGAGAGAGGAATATATTGGGAGAAGGAGAAAGGCAGAGATGGAATGGAGTAAATTATCTCACATAAAAGTGGCAAGAAAAAGCAGTTTTATTGGAAGGGAAGAAGGGCAGGTAAAAGGGAATGAGTGAATCTTGCTCTCATTGGATTTGACTTAAGGAGGGAATAACTTGCACACTCAATTGGGTATCTTAGCCTAAGGAAAGTAGGGGGGAAGGGGATAAGAGGGGGGGATGATAGAAGGGAGGACAAATGTGGGGAGGAGGTAGTCAAAAGCAAACACTTTTGAAAAGGGACAGGGTCAAGGGAGAATTAATCAGAGAAATTAGACTAACAGATAAAAAGAACATGGGAAATTTTAAGTGCACACAGGTTTGTAAAAATTAAAATAGTATGCTAGATTTATTGTATAGGTACTAAAGAAAATGAAGTAGACATGATTGGAGCTAGTGGGCTTAATTAGCGAAGACTGAATGGCCAAGATACACACTGATCAAGGTCTTGAAGAAGAAAGGTTAATGTACTTTTGAGAAAAGAACATTCTAGGTGGAAGTATATTGTGGCACAACTGGCACATATGGTCAATTAGCAAGTTTGCTTGATTGAAATGTGTAGTTTAGGGGCAGCTAGGTGGTGCAGTGAGTAGAGCACCGGCCCTGGGGTCAGGAGGACCTCAGTTCAAATTTGGCCTCAGATACTTGACACACTTAACTAGCTGTGTGACCTCGGGCAAGTCAGTTAACCCCAATTGCCCTGCCTTCCCCCCTCAAAAAAAAAAAAAGAAATGTGCAGTCTATGGTAAACATTAATGCTCTCATCCTTAATTGTTTCATATGAATCTTCCATTTTCTCCCAAAAGGATGGGAAGTTATTTTTGGAATTATGACATACTTTTTTTGTATCCCGTAGCAGATTATATAAAATAGTAAGAGCTCAATAAATACTCACTCATTGAAATAATGTGGATGATGAACAATATGTTCAAATTTATTTTGTCATGAGTTCATTATCATACTGCAAATCTGATAATTTTCTATACATTAAGAGAGTTTAGTTACTGAGAGGTCCACTATGCCAGCAGCCTTCAGCTCCTCCGTTCTGTTTACATCGAAAGAGCTCTGGTCTAGTGAGATTCACTCAAGGCAGGATGGTAGGATAGGGTAGTAGGAGAAGACCTGAGTCCAAGGCAACTCAACTTGCTACAGTCTAACATCCAGCTGAATTAAAAAAAAAAAACAAATAAGGATATGATCTTGATCCAGGAGCAGAAGAACAGAGGACCCAAAAAGGGAAAGTGTTGCCCTTGGATCCTTCCAAAAATTCTCGGATCCATAATCCCAGTAGCTGAGTTTTCAGCTTCTCTAGCAAGGGGGACCCAGGGTTTAAGTACTCTATAGATGACTCTCTTGACAAAAGTTTGGCCATCTTGGGACATGTGTACACCGAGATACAGTGAACCCTAGAGTTGAAAGGTTCTAATTGACTTAAGTCAAGGGTAGTCCCCACTTTCTGCAGTGGTAATTTTGGCCTCCTCATTAAGTGGCTGAACTCTTTGTGTTTCCTCAGTCTTGTGTTTCAGCTACAAAGTTAATATGGCCAGGGAAGCAAAGTTCCAAGGGCAAAACTGTTGCACAGAGCCCTGTATTTCATGCCTTCCCTCCCCCTTCCTGGAGTTGGCCTTCCATATAGGATATTAAAAGCTTCATACCCTAAAATTTATCCCATACTTTCTTGAAATTCTACTAATTAAAAGATTTGGGGGGGGGGTTAACTGAGTTAACATTTATTCATTTTGATACCTTAGTGTGATTAACTTAGCTCAAAGCAGTGTGGTAGTGATTGTAGTGGCAGAGGCAGGAGGACCATTGGGGAAATAAAAACAAGAGATGTTAGGGTGGGAGTGATAAAGATAGGCCTGAATGGTGCCAGTAGCAGACAGCCACAGAAGGAAGCTTTTATTATTCTTAAAGCAGAATGAGAGGATGGTGTAACGTAGAGCACTCGGAAGAAGGAGCAGTATTACTGGTTTAGTTCAGAAAAGGAGACAGCAAAAGGAAAAAAAAAAACTCACCACTTAAAAATTCTGCCTAGGATTGGCTCTGCCTTTCTAAAAGCCGTGGGAAGAACTGACTTCGCAGAAATCCGGTGCCCTCTTAGCTTTTCCTTTCAGAAAGTGAGGCTTGTAGATCCCGTGGTTCTCTCCACCCTTAGAGAATCTGAGGTGGGACAAACGAGATTCCCAGTCATTCTTTTATGAGATATAGATTTATAGGTTTACAGCATAGGAAGGTGGAGGAAAATACCAAGAGAAATAAAGCACTCAAGATCTTACAGTCCTGGAAGAGTCTGCCAAAGGATCTGACTCTGCAGTCTCAGGAGCTCCACTGATACTCTTCCTCCTCCTTCATCCTCCAGACCTGACAGCTTTTGAGAAGCTCCTTCTCTGTTCTTCTCTAGAGGCCGCATATCTTCCTCACTGCTTCTGTGTCTTTCATCAGGCATAGTTAACCGATTCCATAGTAAATTGGACAGAAGCCTGGGGTATATGTTTTATAATGATATCCCACGCATGAGCCAGACAAACTTATTCATTTTGATTCCTTAATATGATTAGCTTAGATCAGAGCAATGAGGTAGTAATCATGGTGGCAGACCTCTATGGAAATAAATAGTAACAAGAAATTTTAGAGTGAGGCTGTTTTCAGTTCTCAAAAAACAAAATATGTGTGCAGGAGTATTTTTGGTTGTCTATGGCTTTGTTTTTTTTTTAAAAAAAGAGCATTAATAGTATGTAAATTGGCCATTTTAAAAAGTACGTTAATAATTGCAGGTCAGTAGAGTCCATTTATCTGAGTGTCTTACGAATAGAATCAAATTTAAGAGAAAGTTGCTTCTGCATTACCTGCTGATTACAATAGCTACATAAGCTGTATTTGGAATCAGGAAGATGTCGATTCAAGTCTACATCTGACCCAAACTGACAGTGTGATTCTAGCAAATCACTTAACCTCTCGGTCCCGTCTCCTGTCTCTTCACCCTCCTGTGCCCAACTCCCACCCCACCGCTGTTGCTACCAGGCAGCTCTCTCAGACTTGCTGTTGTAGGGCAGCTGCAGATCTCCATTGGTAGTAGAAGGACTTTCCTTAAAGGCAGTTACCTACAATAAGACTTTTGTACATAAACACATGCATACATGTGATGCCAGATAGTGTTGTGTGTGTGTATATGTAGGTATATGCATAATGAAATATGTGTAATATAATGAAAAAATATATTTTTGTTTCTTGTACAAAATTGCCAATATTGTCTGCTCTTTTATGCTATTACAAGCCTTACATAAAAAGCCCCTTCCTCTCTACTTAATCTCTACAGCCTGAAGTACTGACCCTGTACTATTTGTTGAGGTCAGTAATTCCAATGGAAATCACATTCAAAGGGTCAGATATGAAGTATGATCCATTGCTTGTGTTAGTGCTCCTGACTTTCTGCTCTGCTTCTACATTCAAGTTCATCTTAGGTTAAGATTAATGTCTTGCCCTTTCTGGTGTTTCATTCTTTTTCCCCCTCCCTCAACTATAAATGAATGCATCTATTTAAAAAAATGTTGGAAGAACCACCTTTTTTTTTGTGTAAGTCAGGTAGAGAAAATTAGTCCTTTATATTCTGTATTATAGAAAGCTTTTAAAAAGTGTCATACCTAGTTAGTAATTTAATTTAAGCTATACAGATTTTCTAAATGCTGTTCTAAAAGCAAAATAAGCTAATGAAAAACCAAACTGTTATTGTATTAATACCATTTAGTGACTGACAGCCAAATAGTTCATGTCTAGAGCAGGTAAATTATTGTATGTTTAAGATATAATAAAATGGTGTTGTTTTTCTTTTCATTCAGACTAACAAGTAGAGCATAACACCTAATTAAATGTAGAAATGTTTTCATTGGGCAATGTTTGAAATTTATTCCTGGTTTAGTTTTCTTTACTATCAGCAAATAGAAGTATTTCTCATGATTCTTAAGGCAATATAAACTCCTTACCCTGATCAGTTTACTCTAGTTTTATTTAACCACAAAAATGTGTGACATTACGCTTATATTACCAGAGACCTTCAGACGGAATAATTCAGAAAAATTCAGACAGTATAATTCTTAGCATATGCTTTGCTGACCGTTGATTAAGCTGACAAAAGCAACTATAATAAATGCTTCTTGTATGGTCTGCATAATAAAATGGGGACATTTCCTGGGTAAAGCCAAAATTAGTTTTTGCTTAAAGCTTAATTTTTATTTGCCAGAACTTTATGAATGATGATTTGTGTTTTATGACTTACCTCAGTAATTCTTACGTAGCCTCCATTTTTTTTTACATTAAAACTTACGGATAACTTTTTTAAATTTTTCTTTTAGCATCCCTATCCAACAGAAGATGAGAAAAAGCAGATTGCAGCTCAGACCAACCTGACACTACTCCAAGTTAACAATTGGTAAGATAAAAATGTCAGTTTATAAGTATTCCTGTGAATCCAGAGAGCAGTGGATAGAGCACCGGACCTGGAGTCAGGAAGACTTGGGTTCGAATGTGGCCTCAGACACTTACTAGCTGTGTGATCCTGGGCAAGTCACTTAACCCTGTTTGCCTCAGTTTCCTCATCTGTAAAATGAGCTAGAGAAGGAAATCTCAAACCACTCCATTATCTTTACCAAGAAAACCCCAAGTGGGGTCTCAAAGACTTAAGCATGACTAAACTCAGCAACAACAAAAATGACTAGAAGACTACATCAAACTATTTATACCAAATACTCAAAAAAAAAAACATTAGAAATCTGATTTCTGTTAATTTGGTATAGAGGGAAGACAGTGAAATAGTATGAAGACGCTAACAGATAATACCCACATGTGTTTCCCATTCAGATTGTTTGTGTTTAGTTTAGCCCTTTGGCCTTTTCAGCAAGGTGCCATTTTTTCATCTTAGCATTTAAGACCTTCCACAGTCCAGCTCGTTACACACTCTGTTGTCTCCTAACTCAGCCTTTTAAACTAGCTGGCCCAAGTATATCCCCTTCAGTAAAATGTTAACTCTTTGGGAGTCAGTGATTCTGTCTTTTGTTTCTTATTGTATCTCTCCTAGCACACTAGCCTGAACAAACAATAGGCACTTGATAAGTAAGTTTTCATTTAGTTGAAATGAGTAAATTTCATGTTTTAAAATAGTACATTTATGATTTAGTGCCCTATATTGTACTCATTTAAAAGTTGGGGTCTGTGTTAATCTGCTTATAATTATAGATCCAGTTTCCTCTCTGACCTTATTATTCCCCACCCCAGGGACTTCTTTCAAGCTAAACTTTCTTGACTGTTCACCGCTGAACACAACTATGGGAAGTTATGTTACTTATAGTGACCTTGATCCCGAGCAGGACTCTTAATGTTGGCATCCTTGCAGAGAGAATTAGTTTGAAATTTCAGAAAGAAATATTATTATTGCCCAACTTTATAAATTCAAAAAATAGAAAAAGAAGGGATGATTGAGAGGAAAGAGACACTGAGGTGAGTTTCCAAAATCACCCAGTAGTTGACTGTCTTGTGACTGTTTGTGATGGAAATTCACAATTTGAAAATGTAGCATTTTTCCAAATATGTAGTTTTAGCCTGTAGAAAAGTTCAGGCAAAAAGGTATATTCTGTGTTAGATTAAAAAAGAAATTATAAATAAAACATGTTCTAGGTTTGACTTCTCTACCATTACTAAATGACTTAGGTCCACAACCTCTGAATTTTTCTCATTTACAAAGTGGGAATAAATGTCCATTTCCTCCCTAGCTTATGAAAATTATACTTATACACTTTCAAAGTACGCATCTAGTTTTAAATTTTTCACTGTGATTACATATACCATGGGTTTTTTAATCATACTTGTCCAGATGATAATATACAATTTTGCCTATTAAACTCAAATGGTTTGTATCCACAGATAGATTTTCAATTTGTGATGATTCTCTCATAAAATAACATTCATTTAAGAAAAAAGGTAACAAATTCTGCCATAAATAAATGTTAGTATCTTCATACTTTAACTAAGTTTAAATTTATAGGTAACTGAATAAGTTTTAGGGAAAGTTTATTCTACCCATAATTTTACAATTCTTTATAAATGCACTCAGGTGCGTTTCTATCTTAAGGAATAATTCTATAGGGTATTGCCATAAATATTTACATTATTCTGCATTATGATTTGATTCAGTTAGGAATAATGAATAATTGAATGGTCTCTTCATAACAATATATTATCAGAATTATATTCATGGTGTGTTGAGTATGTTATTAGAAGTTACATTCTTACTATAAAACTTTTCATATACTTATGTATATTCAGGATAATATTATTATTATTTTAATAGTGATTGATTTGTAAAACAAAGATAAAACTTTAATCTATTTACATGTTTCTTTTTCTTCATCTCATGGCCTTGTTTATGTTTTCTAAATTGTTTCAGAATTCCTTGATCTAGAGGATTTAAAAATAAATTATGAATTAAATCTCAATGAATATTTGCTACTTCTTTCATTCTTTTTGGTTTCCCTCCCTTTTGTTTTCACAAAAGTCCCCTCTTGCAATGGAAACCTATTTAGGAAATGGTTTGACTAATATTAAAGAAGTGACAAATGTTGAAAAATAGCAATGGAAGTTTCACTTGAATGATAGTTAATGTAATATACAGCTTCCATGGTACCCTTATTCCAGTAGTACCAGTTTTAAGCTATGCCTACGTTAAAATGACAAAAACTTTCTTCTTTTAAAAAAAAACTGTTATAATTCTTAATTGTTGATAATAGAAGCGTATAAGATATATTCCATTCCATCTAGACAGTTTATTAATTTCCAGTTATGAGTATCAACAGTTAACTGATCATTTTAAATGATTCTTTGAAATAATGAAGTACCTTCCCCAGAGCTATCTTTTGTAGGATCAGTAAGTCATAGTATTGAAAGGAACCTTAGAAGTCATCTAATGCAATCTTGATGTATGATTTTTATCAAGATACTCTTGATTCATAAAGCCTGTCATTTTGTTTTGGATTAGGTACGATATTCAGAAACCTCAACTTCCAAGATACAAATTTTTTTCTTTTAAAAAAATTTTTTGATAGCTTTTTAATGTCATAGTCATTACCTGATATGCCCAGACCTCCACAGAAAAAGTTAAGTAAAATTGAATTTAAATGACTGTCTAATAGAGTATCCACCTCTCTGCTGAGAGAAGGGAAATGTCTTCTGTCCCACGGGTTCAAGGTTAATCATTCTATTTAATCTGACTTGTCTTTTAGAGTTGTTTTCATTTATATCATTATGGTCATTGTTCTCCTTGTTCTGTCTTTTTCACTTGGCATCAATCAGTGAGATTACAGAAGAAGAGATTTAGTTGGAAGAAACCTCAGAACTCATACAGATCTCATATTTTCTAAATTCTTCATTTTTTACAACACAGTATTCAATTATATTAACGTAACACAATTGTTCAACTATTCCCCTATTGATGGGTTTCCAATTTTTTTTTGCAACCACAAAAAATTCTGCTACAAATATTTGGGTATATTCAAGAACTTGTGCCATTTTTGAGGTATATCGACCTAGTAGTGGGATTATTAAATGTGAAAAGTTTAGTGAGTTTTAATTATAGATTGTTTTCTAGGATGGTCACATCATTTCATAGCCACTAACAATGTGTTAGTTTATCTATCTTCCTGCAGTTCCTCCAACATAGATTATTTCCCTTTCTCACCATTTTTGACAGTTTTATGGATATGTGAAAATTCAGAGTTTTTTATATGTTCATTTCTTTTATTAGCAATTTGGAGCATTCTGTTACATGATTATTGGTAACTCGCTCTTCTTTTGAAAACCATTCATAACCTATGGTCATTTCTTTATTCCCCAGAGAAATGGCTACTTATTTTATTTGTGTCAATTCCTGTATATCTTGGACTTCAAAATTTTATAAGAGATATTTGAAGAAAAAAGTTTTTCCTTCCAATTAGTAGTTTCTCTTATACCTATGTTGGTTTTGCTTTCACAAAAACTTAGTTTTTAAAAAAAAAATATGTATTTATGATAGTAAACACGCTCTCTTTTTTGACTCAGATTGTAATTCTTCTATAACCTATTAGATGATCTTCATGAGTTGATGTAACTAAAAAATCATCATCCTATTATAGTCTAGAGATGAGTTTCTCCCAACTTAGGTAGATAAGTCCTCAAACAGCAGAAATATAGCTTATCTTCAGGCTCATACTAGCCATTCTAGCTTGTTAGGACCTATCAGTGCTTATGTTTTCTTGGCATGGCTTTCAAGCCAGATCAGCTTCATTCTACAAGGTGTCATTGGAGTGGGATTTTAGTAGAGGAATTCTTTGGAAGTGCTCTCTTAGATTAAACTGCAGTATGCATGCCTGCGGTTTTTACCCATCAATCCTGGTTTTGGACATTGGGAACACACAAATAAGTTTAATGATTCTTGCTCATGATACTTCTTCATATGTCTGAAGTGATCATGTCTCCTTCCCTTCTCTTCTCTTTACCAGCCTTTTTAATTTCCCAATTCCTTCAACTGTTTCTTATATGACATAGTTTCATGTTCTCTCTTCAGCTACCAGTAAGTTGAAAAGGCAGTATGTGAAAGTTTCAGTTGAAGGTTTAGCCTCAGATCATCACAACCAAAGCTGCAACTGCTAGTAAAAATTACCCAAGTATTTTGAGAGAAAATAAGGGAAGGTAATGATGCTTTTGTGGTTTTCTCTCCTTAAAAGATAATTGAGATTCTTTATTTTCTTTAGCTATTAACCTTACAAATAACCCCCACACACACATAGAATAAAAATAATTTAGTAGGTGAGAAAGTGGGAAAACATCCAGACCTATGAAAGTGAAACATTTTGGAAACTTATTAACACCATATGTTTGTAAGGTTTCAGGATATGTTTCTCATGAACTTTTTTCCATATTTTATTATTCATAATTTTATTGCTGTTAACAGTAGTAAAGAAGAAACCTGACTATGATAATCTTGTGTGTTGATCTTGGCGGGGGATCTGTTTTTTAGGAGCCATTCTTATCTGAGATTTTTATTTGATGATCAGGTTTATCAATGCCAGAAGACGAATTCTCCAACCAATGTTGGATTCCAGCTGTTCAGAAACTCCAAAAACAAAGAAAAAAACAGCTCAGAATAGACCAGTTCAAAGATTCTGGCCTGACTCTATTGCATCAGGGGTTACTCAGCAACCACCTAATGAGCTCACAATGTCAGAAGGTAAGAGAAATAAAAAGTCTTATTGTTTTTATATAATGATATTACAAGTATCTTAATGAAAATGTATAAATAAAAATGATTCACAAGTCCCAGAAAATGATACTTCATGAGAAAATGAATTTTTGTCTTAAGGAAATTAGGCTAGTAGAGCCCCAGCCTTTAATTTGCCAGGCCTAAAAATTCTAAACTTAGAAATTGTCAACATAAATATTCAACTGCGGAAATGAATAAAAAACATACACTGCATTAGTCACTATTTGTTTTTTAAGTGCATATTTACTTCATGTTGAGAATAATTAAAAGGTCCTTTATGCTTCTACATCCCCTTCTGAATTTTTTTTCTGTGCATTTTTTCGGATTTTGTTATTGCTTTCGTTTTTATGGCATTGTAGTCATTGTATATGATGTATTATTGTGTTATGATGATTCAGTATAACGCTTCATAAAAGTCTAAATATATTTCTTTGGACTTGTCCTTTCCTATGTTGCTGTGATGCTCTGTTACATTTATACAAGCACAGATTATTTAGTTATTGGCCAATTCTTGGAAGCAGTAATTGCCAATTTTGCTATTACAAATAATGCCGCTATAGCTATTTTGTGAAGATCTTTCTCAGAGAAAGGGTGCAAAGGGGACTTGAGCTGACATACTAGACCTGTGATTTCATCAGTAGAAGGAGCTTCACATGAGAAAAATCCCTCTACCAATACAGATCGGCACCCAGCCTGCAACTCAGACTCTTAGAGTTGCCTGGGACCCTGAGAAGTAATATGACTTATCTAGAATTACACAGCCAGTGTAGGTCAGAGGCAGGATTTGAAGCAAGGTTTCCCTAGCTCTGAGGCTCGCTCACTATCCCCTCTATCCCATTGGCCACTAGATCAGAACTTTATTTTCCTTTCAATAACAACACAAAATCATAGAATTTGAGAATTGAAAGGGATCTCAGCAACCATCGAGGTCAGCCAGTACCCAAAATGAATCCACACTATAGTCACCCAGTCTTGCAGCCTTCCATACAATATTCTTCCCTGGGCTGTCACTGCTGTATAGCAGTACTTCCGCTCTTCTTTGATTAACTGTCACACTCACCATAGCACCTTTTCTTGAGTCATACACTCCCTTAGCCCTAGATCTTTATACTTTATCAAGAAAATAGGAGCCATCTGTCTTGAGCTCCTTCTGCCCAATTCTAGACCCCAAATCCTCTCAACAACATCCTCCATTCTCTTCTTCCTTGCTAAATTCTCTGCGGAAGAGGGGAGCCTCCTTGCTAACTTGTGACCTTGGTTTCATCCTCTCCCAGCTCTTCAGGAAGACATCAGAGATGGTCTCTCCCCCACCCCACAGCCAACCCTGAGTATTCAATCTCTGCATCCATCGATTCTTTCACACCTGCCTACAAAGACCCCTGCATCTCATTCTGGCCCTGCTTTATCCTCAAGCCTCATATCGCCAGACTCCTTTACTTCATTTCCCTTTCACTTCCCAAATTGTGGCGCTCTGGGTTTGGACCCCACCACTTAACTGGAACTACTTCACAAAGTTAGCAGTTTTATTTTGTTATTTTAAAATAAATGTTATTGAATTTTTCTGTTTATTTTTACATAGCCTACATTTCTCCCAGCATACCTTCCCCTCTCCCAGTCATCCCACATAGCAAAGAATATTTTTTAAAGGGGAAAAAAGAGGAAGAGAAAAAAAATCAGCAAAACCAGTCAGTACATTGAAAAAACTGTGAAAATATACATAATGTCTTATACCTCTAGACCTCCTTTCTCTTCAAAGGAGAAGGAAGAAGTGTTCCTTCTTATTTTTCTTCTTTGGGGCCATGCTTGGTTTTTGTAATTTTGCAGTGTTCACTTTTTAAAAAATAATTTGCATTCCTATCTTTTATTTTTTTAAATCACAATAATTTCTCCGAGTAATTTTATATCACCAGAATTTTCCACCACCCTTCCCTGAGAGAGATGAAAATTCACAAAACCAACCTATACACACACACACACACACACACACACACACACACACAAATTATAAAGTCAGAAAACATTCAGTGTACACACTTGTGGACTTCCACCTCTTCAAAGGAGTGGAAAGAGAGGGTATTTTCTCATACCTCTTCTTTGGAACCATGCTTGTTTTTCATAATTTTGCAACATTCATTTTTGTTTTTAAATTTTAAAAATAAATTTGTATTGATAACTTTCATTTTTATACCACCTGCACTTTCCAATGTATCCATCCTCCTCCTAGAGAGCCATACCTTAGAACAAGACTTCTTAAACTTTTTCTGCTCACGACCCTTTTTCGCATTTCAGCAGTGCTGTTGGCCCTGCATAGGTGTCCAGTGCAAAATGTGGGTGTCATGTGTTCAGAATCAAGGCTTCAGTGAAGTTGTGCAGCGCAACACAGGCGCTGCCAGAAACACCATGGATTCATTATGCTTTTGATTTGGAATTAACTTTTGGTTATTGCTCAGCCTCAGCCCACAGTTTAAGAAGTGCCGCCTTAGAACAAACAAAACGGAGGGGGAAAAATGTTCAGTAAAATCATTCAAACAAAATCAAAAACAAGTCCAACATCATATGTAGCGCTCCATAGGAATAGTCTTCCACTTCACGATAAAGTCAGAAAGATGCCTTCGCAGATCTTTTCTTCGGGGCCAAACTTTATCATTAAAATTTCCAGCATTCAATTTGGATTGCTTTATTTTTGTTGTTCTGTTTACATTGTTGTGGTGTTGCTGACATTATGACTATTGTTTTCCCTACTCTGCTCACCTTATGGTGTGAAGTGATCCGTGGAGGTTGTTTTGATTGGCATTTCTTTTAATATTAGTGATTTGAAGCATTCTTTCATATAGTTGTTAATAGCTGGCCACTCTTTTGAGAACTTTGTTCATATCCTTTGACCACTATTGGGGGAGGGGTGTGTGTGTCTGTGTGTCTGTGTGTGTGTGATATAGACAGCCAACAGGTAATTAGATGGGTAGGCAGATAGATAGATCTATTTGCCTATTTGTTCCTTTTATATGTTGGATCCCAAACCCTTATCTGAAAAATCTGAGGCTGGCCTTAGTGCTACATGCCTACAGTCCTTGCCCCTGGGGACACTGAGGCAGATGGATCCTTGAGTTCCGGAGTTCTGAGCTGCAGTGAGGATAAAGCTGAATGAGTATCTGCAGTAAGTCCAGCACTAATAGGGTGAGCCCTCCAGGTCCCAGTGGGAGGACGAAGGAGGGTTGTCAGGCTACCTGAAGAGTGGCAAACTCCTCTAGGTTGGAAATGAAGCAGGACCAAGCTTACATACCAGTCAGCACAATAGGCTCATGAGTGTCCACCATACTTCTAGCCTGAGTAAGATAGGGAGACCTAGTCTCAAAAAAAAAAGTCTGGTACAGATAAACAAGGAAAGAAAGTAAGGAAACCAGCATTTATCAAACACTAACTATGTGCCAGACGCTGCTAAGCACTCGGGATATGAATACAAACAAAAAGGAAGTACCCACCCTCAAGAAACCTAGATTCTAGTGGGTGAAGACAACCCATAACAGGAAGCTGAAAATCTACTTGAGGGGTGGGCATAATCTGGAACTTTGTGCAGGGGCATGATTTTGAAGTCAGGAAGCAGGGGGATAGGATGGGCCTTGAGAAATATTTCAGGAGGAGAGGCTTCAAGAGTGATAAG
This sequence comes from Trichosurus vulpecula, assembly GCF_011100635.1. Lineage (NCBI taxonomy): Eukaryota > Metazoa > Chordata > Mammalia > Diprotodontia > Phalangeridae > Trichosurus > Trichosurus vulpecula. The sequence continues at coordinate 378,149,433 of NC_050574.1, forward strand.
TTGTTCCAGGACAAGGATGCCCCAGACAATTAAAGGAAGTTCCAGGATGAGCCGGAAGTAGAGAAGGCATGGTTTTGAAGTCAGCGATAAGGCCAAGAGGAGAAATTATGTAATGGAAAAAGGAAGCATAGATAAACAGATATCAATATTTGATGGGTATGCACCAAATGCTTTATCATCTAAATTCATAAATGGAAAACTAATGGAATTTCAAGAAGACATAGACAGTAATACAATATTAGGAGACTTTAATCTACCTTCCTCAGTTTTGGAAAAAACAACAACTGTAAGATGTATGTTTGTGTATAAGTATATATGTATATATATGCATATATACACACAATACATGTATATACATTCACACACACATATATATATACACACATAATTGAACAAATTGCTAGAGAAACTAGAGCTAAAAGATTGATTGGCTAAATAGGATTACTGAAGATTATCTGAAATATTTCTCAGTATCACACAAACTTTTATAAAAAGTAACCTGGTATGAGGGCACAGAGAAATTGCAAATAAATGTAAAAAGGTGAAATTAGTAAACACATCCTTCACAGACCATAATACAACCAAAAATAAGCATAGAGAACGCAAACAAACAAAAATCCAGACCTAAATGGAAAGTTGAAAATGAAATTCTAAATAATGAATAAGCCAAAGAATAAATCATAGAAACAATGAATAATTATGCTAAAGAAAATAGTAATAATGTAAAGAATAACCAAATTTCTGGGATGCAAGTAAAGCAGTCCTTGAGGAAAAGTAAATCCCTAAAAATATATATTAACAAAGTGGAAAATGGAAAGATTAATAAAGTAAATATGCCTTTTGTAAGTCAGAAAGCTAACACATAAACCCAAAGTAAACACAAAAGAGGAAATATTGAAAATTAAAAGAGAAACAGTTAAAATTGAAAACCAAAAGGGCCACAGAAATGATAAAAATAAAAGCTGGTCTTTTGAAAATACTAACAAAATTGATCAACCTTTAACCAAATTGATAAAATAAAAGGCAAAAAAATCAGATTAACAAAATAGCAGAATAATAAAGTAAAATCACAACAGAACCAGAAGAAATAAAAAAGAATAACGAAAACCTGTTATGCACCCCTACACACCTCTCACAAAACTGAGAACATACACACATAAAATAGGGCAATACATTAAAAAATATAAAATACCCAAAAATAACAAAAGACCAAATAATGTTCTAAAATAACTTAGACTCAGAAAAGGAGTAAAAGTAGCTATAAAGGAAAAATAAAAACTCCTGATCCTGATGGTTTCATGGAATTCTATCAATTTTTTAAAGGACAGTTAGTGCTAGTACTCCAAAATTATTCTTAAAAGCACCTTACTACGTTCCTTCTGTGAGACGAATATACTTTTAATACCTAAGCCAGAAAAGGATAAAGCACTCAAAAGCAGAACTATAGACCAAAATCATTAGGGAACATTGATTCAAAATTTTTCAATAAAAGTACTGTCAAGTTACAGAGCTTCATTCATTATGACAAAGTTGGATATATATGCAAGATACAAGAATGGTTCAGCATTAGGAAAAAAATCAGTATACTTAAAATCATATTAAAAACAAAGGCATCAAAAATTGCATGATTATCCCAACAATTATGAAAAAAAAATCTTTGACAAAATAAAGTGCTCCTTAAATAACATCTTAAATAGTTGAAGGAATATTCAGTTCTCATGGCTGGGCTGTGCCAATAAATAAAAATGACAAGACTACTAAAGTTAATTCATAGTTTTAATGCCATACCAATCAAAGTATCAAAGGATAGTTTTCCAGAATTTCTAGAATTCAATAAAATAATAAATTCACTTGGCTTAACAAAAGATCTAGTATATGAAGGAAATTAATGGAAAAGGTAAGAATGAAGGGGGAATAGCACTTCTAGACCTCATACTGTATTATAAAGTAGCAATTATCAAAATGATTTGGTGTTGGTTAAAAGATAGAAAAGTGGATAAATGGAACATATTAGATAAAGGAGAATCAGAATCAGGCAGATTCAATCCAATGTTGAATAAACCAGGAGAGATAAATTACTTAAGAAAGAACTCTGTATTTGATAAAAACTTCAGGGAAAACTGAAAAGCCATCTGGAAGAAATTAGACTTAGACCAGCTTTCACAATATATCCTGCTATTATGTCTCCCCAGAATCTTCTCGTCTCCAGGTTCAACCTGCCTTAAAAAGGAAAAGGGAAAATATGCTGAAGAAAATAAAAGTCTCTACATTGTTTAGGATCAGCTGTATTAGCAATATATTCTATTTCACATCATGCTAGCTGCAAGGGGAGTTGTCTTCAAGGTCAAAATATGACATCAGGCAATCATTGAGAGAGATCTGAGTAATAACAAGAACTAGTAGCTTTCTGTTCATTCTTAAGAATAATCTAAGCAGCTGTTTCTGGTTTAACATTTACATGTAAAATATAAAAGATCAGGATACAGTTATTTATGCAAAAGAAACAGTACTCCAAAGCCTATTTATAATGTAAACAATACAAGATATAACCTAGTTTTTAAGGCTCTCCAGGCACAAGACTTTAACAGTTACAATTTCCTAAGTAGAAATGGCTTAGTTTCTTGTTACATTCTCAGAACTTTAATTAGTATTCCTTTAAGAAAATTTATTTGAGAAGGTTGTTGGTGTGTTTCAATGCTTGTACTTTTTAAAAAAAAACTTATTTAATATGTTATTTTTTCCCAATTACATGCAAAAACAATTTTAACATTTCCTTTCTTCAAATTTTGAGTTCTAAATTCCCTCCCTCCCTCAGTTCCTTTCCCCCTGTTGAAAAGGCAAACAATTTGACATAGGTTATTGTATTGTTAATTAAGGTGGGACTTTTTTTTTTTTTTTGCTGTTTTCTCTTTTAGAAATGCTAAAGTAATCAAATGCCTTTGATTAAGCCTTACTAGGTGCAAAGCCCCAGGCCCACATCCTTTTGCTAAGTAGATGCTAAACCCCAGGCCCACACCCTTTTGCTGATTAGGTGTGTATCCTTCAGGCCCAGGCAGGGTATGCAAGATCCAAGGTTGGCCTTGGATTTTGGGGGCTCTCAGTCACTGAAAGAGTGGTGTGGGACTCTGGGCAGCTATTTTAAGAGTCCCCGGCTTGTCACCCCAGATGTTGATGCTTTCCTGGTAACTGAATTGTGCTTTGGTCTGTTTATATTATGTATTTTTGTAATTTGTTTGTATTTGCTCTGAAGCTCAGGTTGCTGGCTTTTCCTCCTGAACTACATGAGTTATATTTGTATCTGATTGAAGTAAGGTTGTTAACCCTTTAACGTTACTTTCCTTAGTAAAGCAGGTCAAAAAATCTGTGTTAGCAGACTTCTGTGTGTTATTTGTTGTTGGTTTTACAAAGCCACAGTAGCTGCTAGCCGAGTTGTTACAGTTGTACATGTGTAGTCATGTAAAACACATTTCCATGTAAGTCATTCTGTGAAAGAAAACAGGAAAAAAAAAACAAGAAAAATAAAGAAGGTAAAGGAAAAGTGTCTGATCTGCATTCAGGCTCTACCAGTTCTTTCTCTGGAGATGGGCAGCACCAGCATCTTTTATCATAAGTACTACAGGATTGTCTTGGATCACTGTATTGCTGAGAATAGCTAGGTCATTCCTAGTAGATCATCATATAATATTGCTGTTAGTGTGTACAATGTTCTTTTGGTTCTGCTCATTTCACTTTGTATCATGGAAATCTTTCCATGTTTTTTCTGAGAGCATACTTGCTCATCATTTCTTAAAGCACAATAGTATTCCATCACAATCATATACAACTTGTTCAGCCACTCTCCAATTGATGGACATTCCCCTCAATTTCCAGTTCTTTGCCACTACTAAAAGAGCTGTTATAAATATTTTTGTACACATAGGTCTTTTTGCATTTTGTTTTTTATCTCTTTGTGATACAGATCTAGTAATGGTATTGCTTGGTCAAAAGGTGTGCATGGTTTTTATAGCCCTTTGGGCATAGTTCTAAATTATTCTCCAGAATGGTTGAATCAGTATACAACTTCACCAATAGTACATTAATGTTTTAATTTTCCTGTATCCTCCCAGCATTTGTCATTTTCCTTTTCTGTCTTATTAACCAATCTGACAGGTGTGAGGTAGTAGCTTGGAGTTGTTTTAATTTGTATTTCTCTCTTCAATAGTGATTTAGAGCATTTTTTTCATATGACTATAGATAGCTTTGATTACTTTTTCTGAAAACTGCCTGTTCATATCCTTTGACCATTTATCAGTTGAGGAATGGCTCTTATTTTTATGAATTTGATTCAGTTTTCTATGTGTTTGAGAAATGAAGTCTTTATCAAAGAAACTCACTATAAAAAATTTTTTCCACAGTAATGATTAGCAACTATGTATCTTCCTCCATCCTATTTTCCCCATTTATCCTATCTCTCTCCTTTCACACTATCTATTCTCAAGTGTTTTACTTCCGACTTTTACCTCCCCCAAACTGCTCTTCTTTCTATCAGCTTCCCCATCCCCTGCTCTGCCTGCTTCTGTTATTTCCTTCCCTTCTGTAATAGCAATTTAGATCTGAAGATCTTTCCCACCCATTAATAGGCCATGTGACCTGCTTACATCACAGGAAGTCTAAGTCACATGCGGTGAGAGGAGCTTGCTGAGAGGAAAAGGAAAGTGTGTCGCAGGAAATGCAGAGAGAGAGCAGTTAGAGCTGAGGGAGAGAGCAGACGTGTGCTGTGCTGTGCTGCGAGTGTGTTGGTGGGAAGGCCCCAGCAGGGGGCAGGAAGGTTATGGGATGGAGTGGTTCTCTGCTGTGATATTGTGTATTGAATTGTTTGCTGCTGTGGTGGATTGGGCTTATTGGTTTTGGGATCTCATTCTCTGGTGTCTGAATAAATGGTTTGCTTCCTCTGCCTTCTACGTGGAGAGTCTCATATTTTGTGATACAGAAACACATGGGCATTTTGACAACTATTGTCTGTATTGTAATTATTGCCTTGCTAATACACCTTCCTACTTTCCTTTATGGTAAACCTGAATGTGTATATTATTCCCTCTTTGAGCCAAGTCCAATGAAAGTAAGGTTCATGTGCTCCCCTCCCCACTTCAGCCATTTGCCCCTCCACTGTAAAATCTCTTTCAGGCCTTTTTTATGTCAGATACTTTATCCCATTCTACCTCTCCCTTTCCCCTTCTCCCAGTTCATTCATCTTTCTCAGCCCTTAATTTTGTTTTTTTAGATAATCATACCATCACGTTCAACTCATACCTCTGCTTTCTGTCTATGGATATTCCTTTTAACTGCCTTAATAATGAGAAAGTTTTTCGGAGGTATAAATATCATTTTCCCATGTAGGAATATAAACAGTTTAACCTTATTGAATCCCTCATGATTTCTCTTTCCTGTTTGCCTTTTTATGCTTCTTTTGCATCTTGTATTTGAAAGTCAGATTTTCTATTCAGCTCTGGTCTTTCCATCAGGAATGCTTGAAAGTCCTCTATTTCATTGAATGTCTATTTTTCCCCTCTGAAGGATTCTATTCAGTTTTGCTGTGGAGATGATTCTTGTTTGTAATCCTATCTCATTTATCATCTGGAATATCATATCCCAAGTCCCTCCAGTCCTTTAATGTAGAAGCTACTAAATGGTGTGTTATCCTGACCGTGGCTCCATGATATTGTTTCTTTTTGACTCCTTGCAATATTTCCTCCTTCGTCTAGGAGGTCTGAATTTAGCTATAATGTTCCTGGGAGTTCTCATTTTGGGATCTTTTTCAGGAAATGGTCAGTGGATTCTTTCCATTTCTATTTTACCCTCTGGTTCTAGAACATCAGGGCACTTTTCCTTGATCATTTCTTGAAAGGTGACATACAGGCTTTTCTTTTGATCATGACTTTCAGGTAGTTCAGTAATTCTTAAATTTTCTCTCTCACATCTATTTGTTTTTCCAGTGAGATATTTTATATTTTCTTCAATTTTTTCATTCTTTTGATTTTGTTTGATTGTTTCTTGATGACTCATAAAGTCATTAGCTTCCAATTACCCAGTTCTAACTTTTAAGGAATGATTTTCTTCAGTGAGCTTTTGTACCTCATTTTCTATTTGGCCAAGTCTACCTTTGAAGGAGTTCTTCTCTTCAGTGAATTTTTGCATATCTTTTTCCATTTGGCCAATTCCGCTTTTCAAGGCATTCTCTTCATTGGATTTTTGTGCCTCTTACTATTTGGCCTAGTTTCAGAGCAACTTTTAGTTGGTGTTTATCACTCTACTACCATGTATGCAATTGCTCCTGACTACAACGTTGAGGTCTTAATTTCTTACTTTTAAATATGAATACATATGTGAAGATCTTTATAAGTTTTAAGGTACTGCATAAGTGTTAGCTATTATTGTTTATGTATCTCTAGTTCCCAGTTGTTATATGAGATAGACTAGAGGCCTTTCACTATTCTGGTTGTCCTCCTCTGGACACCCTCCAGTTTATTAATTTCCTTTCTAAAGATGTACAAAGTCTATGCAAAGTAATTTCTGAAGGCAAGAGAACTGACAGCTGGAGGGTGAGGGGATCAGGATAAATTGCTTGTGGAAGGCAGAATTTGAGCTGACCTTGAAAGGAGGCCAGGGATTCCAAGAATTAGAGGTGACAAAGAAGCACATCCTAAGCATAGAGGACAATCCATGTAAATTCACAGAGATGGAATATGAAATGGAATGTACAAGAAAGATTAAGTAGGCCACTTTGTTTGGAGTGTGAAATGAGCCTGGAAAAGTAGATACAGATTGTGAATTGTGAAAGATTTTATAAGCCAAACAGAGGCTTTATTTATCCTAAATAAAAAGAGAGGGAGTCACTGAAGCTTTTTTTTAATATTTTATTTTATTTTTAAAATTAGTTTTTTTATTTTCAGTTCCAAATTCTGTCCTTCCCTCCTCTTCCTTTGAGAAGAGTGCAAAATAGAACCCATTGTAAATATGTATAGTCGTACAAAACAGATTTTCTACATTAGCCATGTTCCCCCAAAAAAGAAAGAAAGAAAAAAGAAGTAGAAGGAAATGTGCTCCAGTCTGTACTCTGAGCCCATCAGTTTTCCATCTGAATGTGGATAAGATGTCTCATCATGATTCTTTGAAATTGTGGTTGATCATTGTTTTGATAATAGTTACTAAGTCTTTCAAAGTAGATTTTCTTTAAAATTTTGCTCTTGCTGTATATATTGTTCTCCTGGTTCTGCTTACTTTATTCCTAATCAATTCAAACAAGTCTTCCCAGGTTTTTCTGAAACCATTTCCATCATTTCTTATAACACAGTAGCATTCTGTCACATTCACATGCCATAATTTGTTCAGCCATTCTCCGACTGATGATCATCCCCTCAGTTTCTTTTGGTTTTTTAGCACCATAAAAAGAGCTGCTATACTTTTTTTAAAAATTTGAGTCTTTTTCTTCTTTCTTTGATTTCTTTAGGATATAGGCCTAGTAGTAGTATCAGTTGGTCAAAGGGTATGTACAGTTAAATAGTTTTTGGTTATAGTTCCAAATGCCTTTCCAGACTGGTTGGATTATTTACAGCTCCACCAATTGCATTAGTATACTTATTTTCCTACATTCTCTCCAGCATTTGTCATTTTTCTTTTTTTTTGTCATCTTAGCCAATCTGATGGGTGTGAGATGGTACCTCAAAGTTGTCTTAATTTGCTTTTCTGTCATTATTAGTGATTTAAAGTATTTTTTTTTCTTATTGCTATTGATAGCTTAAATTTCTTCCTCTGAAATTGCCTAGTCATATCCTTTGATTATCAGTTGGGGAATGGCTCTTATTCTTGTAAATTTGACTTGGTTCCCTATATATATCTTAGAAATGAGACTTTTATCAGAGAAACTTGCTGCAAATTCTTTTCCCTAGTTCCTGGTTTTCGTCTAATTTTAGCTGCATTGCTTTTGTTTTGCAAAAACTTTTTTTTATGCAATCAGAATTATGCATTTTACCTCCTATGAACTGTCTTCTCATTGGTCATGACCTCTTCTCCTATCCATTATTCTAACAGGTAATCTCTTACATGCTCTACTAATTTGTTTATGGTAGTATCCTTTATGTTTAGATCATGTGCCATTTGGAGTTTATCTAGGTGTATGGTGTGAAATGTTGATCTATGCCTACTTTCTTCAAGACTACTTTGCAGTTTTCCCAGCCATTTTAGTCAAATAGTGAGTTCTTGCTCTAATAATTCAGATCCTTGGGTTTATCAGATGCTCAGTTACTGTGCTCATTTATTTCTATATTTCATGTGCCTAATCTATTCCATTGATCAGCCTTTCTTTTTCTTACCCAGTATCAGATTGCTTTGTTATTTTGACTTTATACTACAGTTTGAGATCTGGTACTGCTTGGCCCCCTTCCTTTCCATTTTTCTCAGTGGTTCCCTTCATATTCTTGACATTTTGTTCCTCCGGATGAATTTTGTTATTATTTTTCTAGCTCAATTAAGGTGGGGGTTTTTTTTGGTAATTTGATTGGAATAAGCACCACATGCTAGGTACTATTAAACTTAATTTATATTAGTAAATTAAATTTAGTAATATTGTCATTTTTGTTATATTGGCTTAGCCTACCCATGATCAATTAATATTTCCCTGACCATGTTGATCTGTCTTTATTTGTGTGAAGAGTTTTTGTAAGTATGTTCATATAATTCCTATATGTATGAGTCTTAGCAGGTAAACGCTGAAGTATTTTATACTGTCTATAGTTATGTTCAATGGAATCTCTTTCTGTGTCTTCCTGCTGCATTTTTATGATTACATACAGCAATGCTGATGAGTGGTGTGGGTTTGTTTTATTTCTTATAATTTTGTTGAAATTGTTCAATTCTGTCATTTAGTTTTTTTAGGTGACTCTCTAGGGTTTTCTAAGTAAACCGTCATATCATCTGCGAAAAGTGATAGTTTTGTTTCCTCATTACATATGTTTATTTCAACAATTTCTTTTTCTTGTCTTATTGCTGTAGACAGCATTTCTAGTATTGATAATAGACACTCTTGCTTGTCTCTTTATTGTGTTGGTAAGGCTTCTAGCTTGTCCCCATTACAAATAATACTTGTGGTTGGTTTAAGATAGATATTACTTATCACTTTAAGGAAAACTACACTTATTCCTGTAAATTCTAGTGTTTTTAATAGAAATGGGTATTGTGTTTTGTTAAAACTTTTTTCTGCATCTGTTGAAATAATCGTGATTTTTCTTGTTTCTGCTGTTAATATGGTCAATTATGCTTATAGTTTTCCTACATTCCTTGTATAAATCCAGCCTGTTCATAGTCTGTGATCTTTGTGATAAGTTGCTAAAATCTCCTAACTAGTATTTTATTTAAAATTTTTGCATCAATATTCAACAGACTGAAATTGTTTATAGTTTATGGGTCTGTAGTTTTTCTTTTTCTATTTGGACTCTCCCTGGTTTAGGTATCAAGACCATATTTGTATCACAGAAGGAATTTGGTAGGACTCCTTTGCCTACTTTTCCATACAGTTTGTATAGTATTAGAATTAATTGTTCTTTAAATATTTAGTAGAATTCACTTCTAAATCCATCTGTTCCTGAGTTCTTTTTCTTAGGGAGTTCATTTATTGCTTGTTCAATTTTCTTTTCCAAAGAAAGGGTTAATTTAAATATTCTATACCCTGTTCTATTAATCTGCACAATGTATATATTTTTGGTTTGTTTTTGGAGTGGGGAAGGCAGGGCAATTGGAGTTAAGTGACTTGCCCAGGGTCACACAGCTAGTAAGTGTGTCAAGTGTCTGAGGCCGGATTTGAACGCAGGTCCTCCTGACTCCAGGGTCAGTGCTCTCTTCACTGCACCACCTAACTGCCCCACAATTTATATTTTTATAAATATTCATCCATATTGTCATATTTTTTGATATACAGTTAGAAAAAATAGCCCCAAATCATGTTTTTATTTAATTTTCATTGGTTGTGAATACACAATTTTCACTTTTGATACTGATAATTTGGTTTTCCTCTTTTTTAAATCAAATTAGCCAATGAGTTATCTGTTTAATTGCTTTTTTAAGAAAACAGCTCCTACTTTATTAGTCCAGTGGTTTTTTTTTTTACTTTGAATTTTGCTAATCTCTTCTTGGATTTTCAGGATTTCTTTTTTGGTGTTCATTTAGAGGTTTTCAGCTTGTTAGTTTTCCAGTCTTTTTTAGTTACATACTCTATTTATAGATCTACTCTTTCTCTCTCTAAATTTTCCCCTACATACTGCTTTAGTTGCATCTCCCAAATTTTGGTATGTTGTCTCATTATTGTCATTATCTAAATTTAAGGAAATTATTGATTATTTCTATGATTTGTTCTTTTTGCCACCCATTCTTTAGGATAAACTTATTTACTTTCAAATTAATTTCTCATAAGTGTTGTAAAGACCCTTTATTGAATATACTTTTTATTGCATTGTGGTCAGAAAAAGATGAATTTTAATAGTTCTTCTTTTTTACATTTGTTTCTGAGGTTTTATGTTATAGTATATGATCAGTTTTTGTGAAGGTACCATACATAGAAGGTATATAAGTATATATAGTAGGTATACCATGGGTATACCTTAAACCATGGGTCATGAACCCAGATAGGGTTCAACCCACAGTTTAAGAAGTGCTCAAAGGGTCATGAGTGGAAAAAGTTTAAGAAGCCTATTATATCTAACTTTTCAAAAATTCCATTCAGGTCCTTAACTTCTTTCTGTTTATGGTTAGATTTCTCTAGGTTTGAGAGGGATCAGTTGAGGTTACCTGCTGTTATAGTTTTACTACTCATTTGCTCCTATAACTCCTTTAACTTTTCCTTTAAGAATTTAGATGTTATGCCATTTAATGCATATATTTCAGAATTGATTTTGATTCATTGCTTATGGTCTTTTAGCAAAATGTAAGTTCCTAGTTTATTTCTTTTAATTGTCTATTTTTTATTTTGCTTTGTCTGAGATTGCCACCCCTGCTTTTTTTTTTTTTTTTACTTCAGCTGAAGCACAATAGATTCTGCTGCAGCCCCTTATTTTAAATCTACATATATCTTTCTATTTCAAGTGTATTTCTTATAAACAACATATTGTTAGGTTCTGGTTTCTAATCCATTCTACTATCTTTTTCTGTTTTATGGGCAAGTTCGTCCCATTCACATTCGCAAGTATAGTTGCCATGTATTTCTCTCCATCATATTCTTTTTTTTTTTATTTTAAATTTCTTTATTTATTTTTAGTTTACCATACACGGTTCTACATAGTTTTGAGTTCCGGATTTTCTCCCCTCCCTCTCCCCTCCCTCCCCAAGACGGCATGGAATCTCATATAACTGTCATGTATAACTTTGCATTGAATTAATTTATGCGCTAGTCAATTTGTGGAGAAGAATTTTGACCAATGGAATGAATCATGAGAAAGAAGAAACAGAACCAAAAAATAAAAAACAACCCAAAAACAAAAACAAGAGAGAAGCAAAAAAGGCGAGCATGTAGTGCGCCTTGATCTGTATTCAAACTTCACAGTTCTTTCTCTGGATTCCATCATATTCTTATACTTTTTCTTGTCATTTTTATCCTCTCTTCTTTAAGAGTCTTTTTTACTTATGACCACTTCCTCTCTGAATTTACCCTCCCTCTTGTTCCCCACCTCTTTCCTTCCTACTCCGCTGCTGAGTAAGATGAGCTTCTGAACTCAATTATGGGTGTATATTTATTCTTCTTTCCTTGCACCTGGTCAGATGAGAGTGAGGTTTAAGTGTTGCCCAGTCTTCCCCTTCACTGTCATCTCCATTATATAACCCCTTCTTTGCACACCCCAAGTATATAAGCCAATTTTCCCCCTTCTTCTTCTCTCTTTCTTCCTTTCCCAATGTTTATTTGTTCCCTAACTTTCCTTTGTTATTTTGAGATCATCCAGACATAATAGAAACACACCAAGGTGATCTAATTAAATTTCCCCTGGGGATGATAAAGTTCCAAGGGGTTACTCCCTATATAAGAATATCAGTTTAGTCCCTTGTGATTTTTCATTCATGTTTCCTTTTTATGCATATCTTAAGTTCTGTATTTGAATGTCATATTTTATATTTAATTATAACTTCTTGATTATCTCCCTCTGTTGATTATCTCCTGTATATACAGGATAAATTGGGGATAATCAACAGAGGGAAGGCACTAGCATGAAGAGGGATTGCAAAAAGTTTCTTATAAAACACAGGATTTTGACTGAGTCTTGAAGAAAGCCAGAGTAGCCAGAAGGTGGAATCGAGCAAGAAGACAGTTCCAAGCATATGAGACTGACAGTGAAAATGGGTGGTGTCAGGAGATAGAGTATATTATCTATGGAATAGTAAGGGACCAGTGTTTGCTACATCACAGAGAATGTTGGTAGGGAGTTAGGTGTAAGAAGAATGGAAATATAGGAGGGAGCCAGGTTATAAAGGGTTTTGAAAGCCACACAGAGGATTTTATATTTGATCTTAGAGGTGATAGGGAGCCAGTAGAGATTATTTTTTTCTTTTAGTATATTATTCTTTCCCAATTACATGTAAAAACAATTTTTAATATTAATTTTTTAAAATTTTGCATTTCAAATTCTCTTCCTCATGCTTTCCTTGCCCCCTCTTTGAGAAGGCAAGCAATTTGATATAGGTTGCATGTGTGCAGTCATGCAAAACATTTCCATATTGGTTGTGGTTATGAAAGAAAATACATACCAGAACAAGGAAGAAAAATAAAGTTTTAGAAAGGACCTTTCAATCTGCATTCAGCCTCAATCAATTCTTTCTCTGGAGGTAGATAGCATTTTATATAACAATAATATTAATTAACATTAATATTAATAACAATATTGCTGTTACTGTATACAGTATTCTCCTCGTTCTTCTAATTTCACTTTGCATCAGTTCACGTAAGTCTTTTCTGCGAGCATCCTGCTCATCATTTCTTATAGCACAATTGTATTCCATTACAATCATACACTACAACTTGTTTAGCCATTCCCCAATTGATGGGCATCCCTTCAGTTTCCAATTCTTTGCCATCACAAAAAGAGCTGCTGTAAGTATTTTTGTAGATACAGGTCTTTTTTCTTTTTCTTTTTTATCTTTTTGAGATACAAACCTAGTAGTGGTATTGCAGAGTCAAATGGTATGCATGGTTTTATTGCTGTTTGGGTGTAGTTCCAAATTTTTCTCCAGAATGGTTGAACCAGTTCACAGCTCTACTAACAGTACATTAGGGCCTCAATTTTCCCACATCCCCTCCAACATTTATCATTTTCCTTTTCTGTCATATTAGCCAGTCTGATAGGTATGTGGCCACTGGAGCTTATTGAATAGGTGGGTGATGTGGTTAGACCTGTACTTTAGGAAGAACATTTTGACCTCTGAGTGGGGGATGGACTAGAGTAGGGAGAGACTTGAGGCAGGGAAACCAACTAGGATATTATTGCATCTAGTCATGAGATGATGGATGATGTGATGGTGATGATGATCAGGGTGGTGACAGTGTCAGAGGAGAGAAAGGGGCATATACAAGACATGTTACGAAGGTAAAATCTACAGATTGCTACAGTTTGGATCAGGGAGGAGGGTGGTGAGAGAGAGTCACCAAAATTGTGATCCTGGATGACTGGGAGGGTAGTGGTGTACTCAACAGTAATAGGACAGTAAGAAAGAAAGGGTTAGGTTTTGGAAATGCTGCATTTAGGAGGTCTACAGGACACTCAGTTCAAGATGTCCAACAAGTAGCTGGAAATGTGAGTATGAAGGTTAGGAGAGAGGTTTGTTTCCATTCAGCCATTTCAGTTGTGTCTGACTCTTCATGATTCCATTTGGGTCATTTTCTTGGCAAAGATACTGGAGTGGTTTGCCATTTCCTTCTCCCTCTCATTTTACAGTTGAGGCAACTGAGGCAAACAGGGTTAAATGACTTGCCCAGGGTCACAAGGCTAGTAAGTATCTGAGGCTATATCTGAATTCAGGCCTTCCCTGACTCCAGGCACAGCACTCCATCCACTGTACCACCTAGCTGTCCCAGGAGAGGGGTTGGGGCTGGATAAATAGATCTGAGAATCATCTAAATAGAGGTGGTAATTGAATCCATTGGAGCTGAGGAGATCACCATGCAAATCTGTATAGAGGGAAAATAAAATAGGACCTGAGCAGAACCCTAGGGACACTCCCATAATTAGTATTTCTGGATGAGACTAGCAAAGAGCACTGGGAAAGAGCAGTCAGACAAATAGGAGAAGAACCAGAGGAAGGATTGTCACAAAAACCTAGAGAGAAGAGAGTATCAAGAAGAGGAGGGCGATCATAGCACCAAAGGCTACAGAGAAGTCAGGAAAGATGAAGACAGAGAAAAGACTGTTGTATTTGGCAGTGAAGAGACCATTGCTAACTTTGAGGTGGGAATAGAGTGAGAGGAAAGGAAGTTGGGGGGCTGATTATAGACGGCCTTCTCAAGGAGTTTAGCCACAAACAAAGGAGGAGAGATATGGAAAATAGCTAATGGGAGTGGATGGAATGAGCCATAACAATAAGAAAAACCAGAAACCAAGGGAAATATTTAAATATGAAAAAAACCAACAGGTGAGGGAAGGAGATCATTACAGTGGTCCAGCTAAGCGATGAGGAGGACTTCATCTGGGGCAGGGCAGGGAAGGAGATTATTTAAGGCTATTACAGTGGTCCAGCTAAGGGATGATAAGGACTTCATCTGGGGGGTGGTCCTGTGATTGGAGAGAAGATGGGCTCAGGATACATCATGTAGGTAGAATCCACAAACCTTGGAACGTTGGACATGAGGTAAAGGGAAGGATCAAGGATAATTCTGAAGTCGTGAATCCAGGGGATAGTGACCATATTGGTCTCCTTAGCAAAAACAGAAAAGTAAGGAAGAGGGGAGGTTTTAGGGGAAAAGGAAAGTTAAGGGTTTTTTAGACATGTTGTGTTTGAGATGCCTAATATCCTGTTGGAAGTGGCCAGTGGACACTTTGAAATACAGTTGAGGAGAAAAACTGGAACTGGAGATGTAGATCTAGAATTCATCTCTGTAGTATTCAACCTGGGGAGCTGATGCCATCACCTCAAGTGATAGCTCAGAGGAGAACGGTAGCCACTGACATAGTGAACAGAGCCCAGGATTTGGGGTCAAGAAGACATTAATTTGAATCCTTCCCCAGACATTTCATGGGCAAGTCACTTTCTCTATGCCTCAGTTTCTTCATCTGTAAGCACCTGCCTTACAGGGTTGCTATGAGAATCAAATGTGTTAACATATATAAAGCACTTTTCAAATGTTAAAGCACTAAATAAACGCTAGCTGTAATTCAGGAGTGAAAAGAATAGGACTCAGAAGTGAACATTGTGGGATGCCACATAATAAACAGTAGAAAGAGAATGATGATGCAGCCCAAGATACTAAGAAGGAAAATATAGACAGAAGAGAGGAAAACTTGAAGATGGTAGCGTCAAGTAAACCCAGGGAGTATTTGGGAAGTGGGGATGGTTGATAGTGCCAAATGCTGCAGATGGGTCAAGAATAAAGATTGAGAAAAGACCATTGAATTTTGCAATTAATAGGTCACTGGTTAATTAATTAATTGGTTGATTAATAGGTCATCTTGGAGAAGCCATGCCTCCCTTTGTCCATCCTAAATTTCTGTCAGCTTTTTTGGCTACTACAGTACACTGCTGGCTCATAATAAACTCGCAGTCTGCTAAAACCTCCAGTTCTTTTTCAGATAAACAGCTGTCTAACCGAGCCTCCACCATTTTGAATTTGTGAAGCTGATTTTAGGAATCTGTGTGTAAGATTTAATATTTATTGTTACTAAATTTCATCTTACTATTGTTGGCCCAATGTTTTAACCTATCAAGATCATTTTAGGGCCTGATTCTGTATCAGCCATTGTGTTACCAATTCCTCCCAGCTTTTTGCCATCTGAAGCTATAATGAACATAGAATTTATGCATTTATCTAAGTCATTGATAAAAATGTTGGCACACACAGGGCCAAGTACAGGTCCCTGGATCTCTCCACTGGGTGCTTCCTTCTACGTTGACATTGAACCATTAGTGATGAATTGCCAGTCATTCCACTAGATCCAAAGCCTTCCAGCTGTGCCGTCATCTAACTTTCATGTTTCCATTTTTTGCACAAGGTGAAGGAGCTAGTGATCAGAGACATGGGGGTGAGATTCTGCTATGCTTTTACCATACCACTTGACTGAAATCTAGGTGCACTTTCTCTTTAGCATTCCCCTGATCTACAAGTTTTGTAACCTCATTTAAAAAAAGAAAGAAAAGGAAATGAGGTGACTTTGTTTTGCTGAAGCTGTGCAAGCTTTTTATTGCCATTACTTCTGGGTTCTTAACCACCTTTTAATAATGTACTCTAGAATTCTACCAGAAATCAACTCACTGGCTTTTAGCATCTACTTTTTTTTTTTTTTAGTTTTGACAATAATTGCCTCTCTCCAGTCCTGTGATATCTGTCCCTTTCTCCAGGATTTTTCAGGTGTTACTAACAATGGCTCCACAGTCACATTTTAAGTTATTCCCGTTTACCTGGGCCAGATAACCTGAATTTATCAAGAGGAGCCAGGTCCTTACCATTACCCTTTCTCATCTTGGAAATTATCTCCTTCCCTCATGACTATTTTTTCTTTTACCCTTTCCAGGCAAAGATCCTTCTCTCTGGCTGAGAAAACCAGCAAAATAAGGGTTGAGCAGCTCAGTCTTCCCTCGACTCCAGTTACCATGGAGCAGCAGTCCTTTCTATTCTTGGATTATCTTTTCTTACTCTTTGCTGTCCTTAGCTTTCCTCAACAAATTTAGCTCATTCTCAGCTTAAACCCTAATTCCTAATATTATTCTTACATTAACTTCCCTTGCATCTATTTTCTTTATATATCTTTTTAAAAATTTTAAGTCGGCTGATGAGTTATTTGAAAAGTCTCTTCCAACAACTCTCGTTTTTCTCATCAGAATCGCTTCTCTCTGTGCCTCTTGCAAAAACCTTTCCTGATTCCTCTAGTTTTTTGTATTCTCTCCCCTATGAAATCATCATGGGCATTCTTGTTTGCACATTCCCCCTTGGCTGAGTGTTCTTGAGGGTAGACTTTTCTCAGTTTGTTTGTATCCCCAGTGCGTAGCATACTGCAATAGTAGATATTTAATATCTTTTCGTTGAATAAGGAATATTGGCAACAAAACATTAACATAAAAGGAGGCAGAGCCGATCATATGTTGATTAAAGGATAGCATATAGATATGCTAAATGCCACTAGTACAAAACCCTAGAAGAAGGCCAATCCTCTATGAAAGATCTATGGAAGAAAGTAGACAAGAATCACAGAGGGTAAGGAGGACGTGAATAGATTACAGTTTGTACCGGTGAAGGGCAAACTCACAGCAGTAAGATTGTGATTCTTTAGGGGAAGCAGCAGTGGTTTAAAAAAAAAAGGGGGTTCTGGACTTAGAATCAGAAGAGACCTGATTTTGAATTTAGCTAGCTACTTAAACGTGCAAATAATTTTATTTCAGCGAGCCTCAGCTTTTGTTGTTGTTAAGTTGCTCAGTAGCGTGTGACCCCTCGTGACCTCACAGACCATAGCACACCAGGCCCTTCATTCTTCCACTGTCTGTCCAGATTCATGCTCACTGTCTCCATGACACTAACCATCTCATCCTCTGCTGTTTTCTTTTCCTTTTGCCTTCAATTTATCCCAACATCGGGGTCTTTTCCGATGAATCCTCTCTTCTCATTACGTAGCCAAAGTATTTAACCTTCAGCTTCAGTATCTGTCCTTCCAATAAATAGTCTGAATTAATTTCTTTAAGTGTTGAGTAATTTTATCTCCTTGTTGTCCAAGGGACTCTCCAGCACCACAGTTTGGAAGCGTCAGTTGTGTGGCGCTCAGCTCTCCTTATAATCCAACTCTCATGGCCATACATTGCTGCTGGAAGAACCATCGCTTTGACTATACGGACCTTTGTTAGCAAGGCCATGTCTCTGCTTTTTAGTGTGCTGTCCAGACTGGCCATAGCTTTCCTTCCAGGAAGCGAGGGACTTTTAGTTTCATGGCTGCAGTTGCCGTCTGCAGTGATCTTTGAGCCCAAGGATATAAAATCTGACGCTGCTTCCATTCCTTCCGTTTCTCTGTTTGCCAGGAAGTGATGGGACCAGTTGCCAAGATCTTGTTTTTTTTTTTTTTATGTTAAGTTTCAAACTAGCCTTTACACTCTCCTCTCTCACCCTCAACTTCCTCACTTGTAAAATGGAGATAAAATTTTTTGTACTTTCCTTAAGGGTTGTTGTGAGGCTCAAATGAGATCATGTAGGTAAAGCATTATGTAAACCTTAGAGCGTGATATTATTATTATAACTATTCCTTGATTTTTCTCCTCGAAAAAGGCTATCTTCCCTATTTCCTGGATCCCTATGGAAGGAACCTGCCTTCTTCAGAGAGCATGCCAGAACGAACATAATCCAAGACTCCATTTCAGTAGTTTCATGTGTGTTTACACACGTGCATATTCATACAGAATGTTTTATTCAAATTAATAAGAAATTTTACACTGGTATACTGTATTCTTATTTATACTAAAGTTCCATAGTTTGTTGTACTAATCTTAAAATAAATGTTAAATGTGAATTTATCCCCCAGGAGCTGTTGTGACCATTACTGCACCAGTTAATATGAATGTGGACAGCCTCCAATCTCTGTCATCTGATGGTGCTACATTAGCAGTGCAGCAAGTCATGATGGGAGGGCAGAGTGAGGATGAATCTGTGGATAGCACTGAAGACGACGGAGGAGAACTCACAGCAACAAATATCAGTGGCCTGGTATTGGATAACAGTGATTCTCTGCAGTAGGAAGCAAGAGAATGTACCCATAGTTAGGAAAAAAAAAATGGACTTCACTGACTTTTTATAGTTTGCACAGCAAACATTTTACACAAGTTTTATTTCTAATGTTTTATATGTAGATATAGAAGGGTGCACTTTTTGTATTTCATAGTAAGCTTAAACAGTCTTTGCAGGTACAGCAACTTCTTTCAAATGTGTGTGTGGTTTTTTTTTTGTTTGTTTTGGGGGTTTTTGAATTTTTCTTTAAAGGTTTAACTCTAATATAATGAATGACAAACATCCCTTGAGTCCCTTTATTATATCAATGGAAAGTGCTACCATTTTCTAAAGAATTATGCTGTTTTAATTTTTCTTTGTACTTTAAAAGCAGATTCTCAGTGGGCTAATTTAAATCTATAGCCAGTGAAATTGGGTTATTATATTAGGCCCATCTATTTAGAAGAAGCTTTTGCACCTTAAAACTGCCAGTATGAGGTGAACAGCAACACACCAATAGAAAAGAAGTACAATTAAGTTGTGATTATATGGCATTTTTAAATAAGCTTAATTTCTCTCATTCAGTGAGCCTGTTTCATTTGTTATTTTGCAAAAAAGAAAAAACCTCCTATTTTTACTTTGCTGGAATTACTGGATAAAAACTATTTTTATAAATTGATTACTAATTGGGATTATGATTATATTGAACATAATTTCTAGAGAACAATACATATTTAGTATTTCAAAATGGAAGTTTCTAAAATGACCAAATTTAATGAACATGCTGAAAGTTAGTATTCCATGGTTCTCAGAATATATCTTAGATCTATCCCAGAATAAGAATTTACATTTAGTAATGAAGTAAGAAACAGCAGCTATTTAATGAAATTTTTAATATCTTCAAATACTAGTTTGTATGTTATGGCCAGATTCATTTCACACTTGATCCAAACTTTATATCTAAAGGTATTTGCCAAATATATATATTTAAGTAAGTTAAGCAAAAATGGTACCCAGTAATAGATCTTAAACAACTCAGTGTCCATATTTTTTCTCATTTAAATATTTTTATTAGTTTTCTACCACATTAACCATGTTGTTTCTTTGGAGTTTAAAAAAACACAGTGCTGTGTAAAATATGTGACATTCTCTTCAGATAGTTCAGGACACTAGGATAGATAGCAAACAGCCTCCTGCAAGTGATTTTAAAATATTCATGAACCAGTGATAAAAATTAGTTTCATTGTAATTATGGTTTGATTACATATTTTTCTTCCAGTCATCTTTGCTCTTTGGTGGTTGTTCATGTGCAATTGTTTGGTTTTGATCCTGAAAGTCAGTATTTCTTCATTATATACTGTTTTAAGCATGACTTCTAGATACTGTCATCTATTTTGAAGTCTAAAAATAATTTTCCCCTCTTGATCTTGGTAACGTGGATTTGGAATATTAGAGGTTTTGACTTCTGAGTTGACATATAAGTAGTGAAAAGAAAAAAAAAAACATGCTTATTCTTTTTTCTTCCAACAGACCAACTCATTTCATAGTGTAGAAAGATGTTCTTTAAATGATTTCCAACCAAAATCAACTTAATTTGTTTACATGAGATAGTTATATAGTTTGGATATTATCAGTTCTTGAGATGCAACTGCAGCCAATTGGTCGTTGAATTAAGATTATAATGAATTACTTTTTTATGAAGATTTGTTTTTCTGGCACCATTTCCCCCCAATAGATACTAAATTTATAAATTAGTCTTCATTAAGTTGCTACATACTTTTACCCTCCTAAAGACAATTGTTTGTTTTAAAGACTATTTCAAAAACCAACTTAAAAATTATTTAGCTACTCAATTTAGCAAGGAAAGAAATACACTTTTTAAAAGCAGGGATTATTTTCTTGTTAATTTTATTAAGATAATTAAGCACAGGTATGACTAAAAACTCATTTCTCATTGTCAACTTGACCTTAACTTGCCTAGGTTATTTTTTTTAACCAGAAACTGCAGAAACTATTTCTTCCCTTTTAAAGATATTCCTAGTATTCTTTACCACTTTTTGGTTCAGATGAACAGTTTTGAACACTTGCTTTTTTAAATTATTCCAGGAATTTGGAAATCATGTTAAATTTAATAGATGCATTAGATTGTTAGTTAAGGATGCTTTGTGCTTTATTGGAATGCTGAACTACAGTAGCTTGGAGAATATAAAGTTATTTTCATTTTGCAAATTGAGAATCAGAGTTCCATAAATTTTAGTGATTTGAATAGTGATTCAGGCTAAGTGAATTATATGGGTTTTTTTTTTCCTTTGCATTTTTTTAAATGTTTGAAATTATTTCCCTTCAAACCAAGATCCTTAATTACCACCTTAAAAGAACAGGCAAAAGGTAAATTTAGGTTTTGAGGGGCCATGCCATAAGAAACCTTAAATCATCTCCACTAATATGCTTTATAAACATACTTGTTTTTCACGGTAAGCCGTGTTTTGTTTTTCCCTCAGTACTTCATCAGTCAGTATCGTCCATGCCACGTATCTAGGAGAATCTATGAGATGTGCTTTTCAAATGAACAAATCGAATCCCAAAGTCTGTTCTGCTTGAATTCTTTACCTTAGGAGGATCTTCCAAATGTGTTTTAAAGTCTGACTTCTTGAATTTTGCTGTCGATGTTGTTGTCACCGTCGTTCCCTCATAGATCACATAAGTTAGGTCGGCTTTGCCGAACCCAAATAAAACTCCTAACTGCTGGACTTGCTAAATGGCTTCGGTGTTTTGGGGATTTTTCCCCAGGTGGTGAAATATATTCCTCCTTTTATCCAGTATGTGAAATAAACTGGGAAAGAGCACAAGTATGCTGTTTAGACAGACTACCAAACAAATATTTGTTAGTAACCTGTTGTGTGAAAGCATACAGCATTCTTTCTTATGAATCAGTTCCTTGTACTCTATTAAATGATCTTTGTTTCTAAACTGTGTGAGAAAGTAATAGGGCACTTTTTCTTTTTACACAGATTTAGGCCTATCATCCAATCTTTTGTCCATATAGAGGGCTGTCTCTGGCAGATAGTGACAAAAATATTCCAGCAGTCCTTCTTTGTTTTAAATATATTTGGTCTATGAAACTGACAATCTTTAAAATGTGAATACTGTAACATTAAGTTTTTCTTGGATTGTTGTCTTTAAAAAGGATTTTTTGTGAAGCAACTGATTTATCAAAGAAAATAATTAAAAATAGAAACATGCTCTGTGGATGATGTATTATTACATGGGAAACATCTCTCTGGAAAAACACATTTCCTATTTTAAGTAAAGTATTCAATTATTTTAGAACTCAGTTCCTTGACATTTAGGATTTTAACATAATCCCTGCACATAACAAAAATTAATGTATCACTGGGAATGTTGGGCTCAAATTGCAGAACTGCAGAATCTCAAAGCTGGAAAGGAACTCAGATTCCATCAAATCTAAACTGCATTTGAACAAGAATCCTGTCTACAAAATGTGCAACGAGTAGTCATCTGTTTTTGTATTAAGACTTTCCACTAAGGGGAAATCCACTGCCTCTTGAAGGTACACTTTTGGATAATCCTCATTGCTAGAAATTTTTTCCTTACATCAAGATATAATTTGTATCTGTAACTTTCACCCATTGCTCTTGGTTCTGCCCTCTGGGACCAAAGAGAACAAGTCTCGTCTCTCATTCTTCCTTTAGAGATGGTCCTTCAACTACTGGAAGGCTATCTTGTCTCCCCTAAGTCTTCTCTGCTCCAAGTTAAAAATCTCCACTTCTTCCACAGCTCCTCATAGGGCATGATCTTAGGACCCTTTGCTTATCCTAATTGCCCTTCTTTAGGACACTGCAGTTTATTGAAGTCCTTCCCAAAATGTAGTGCCAAGAATTGAAAACTGTAAATTATAGTGATACTACCTATCTCCAACTCTCATATTTCAGAGGTCAGTAGGGGAAAGGGGAAATGTTTCAGAAAGGAAAGGGAAAACTTGTTTTTGAAAAAGTTTTGAAAAAACTTGAGAATAGAGACCAGGATCAGGTCTAGACTGGCAATTTCATCGGCATGGGAAACTCAGGCAAGGAAAATTCCTCTACCAATGCAGGTTGGCATCTTTGCAACTTACAGTCTTCGAAAGTTGACTAGAACACTCAGAAGGAAAGTGATTTGTCCCAGGTCACATAAGTGATATGTGTTAGAGGCAGGATTTAAACCCAGATCTTCTGATTTCAAGGCCAGCTCTCTGTTCACTATGCTGTCATAGCTCTCAGATTAAGATAACAGTAGCAAAAATACTGGAAAGACTTTTTTATGAAACTTAGATTTGATTAAACATTTAATGCTCTTGCTACTACTTTGTATTAAGCAAATAGCATCAAGGAAAATCTACCAAAAAAATCATTCATTGTGTGTCCTTTAAAAAAATCTAGACCTCTAAACAAAATAATTTGGTTTTCTTAATCCAAGGTACCCTGCCTTGTAATTTTTTGCCATGCCCTTAATGTTATTAAAAATAACTTTTATCCTCATATTTAAAAATATCTTCCCAGAATAAAGCTAAAGATATTTCTTATGTGAATATTATTTTCTTTGTCAAGGACTATATATAAAAGTCTACATTTTCATTTATAATGGGCTATGATAAACCACTTGAACAGTGGGCACCAAATTTAGCAGTTAAAAAGATATAAACAAGCTGAAACATTCAGTTGAATCTAATAAGATTAAATAGGGATAAATGTTAAGACATGAAATTGATTTGTTGAACACAAGTACAGACTTATAGGAGAGGGTTTCTTTTTCAATATTATGTATGTTCTATTGTATTTTTATTTATTTTGTTAAATGTTTCCCAAATACATGTTTTAACATTCATTTTTTTATTTTGAGTTACAAATTCTCTCCTTCCCCCCAACCTCTCTCCCACCCATAGAGAAGGCAAGCAGTATCATACATGTGAAGTCATGCAAGACATATTTCCATATTAGTTATGTTGCCAAAAATGCAACAAAAATTAAAAAGTGAAAAAAATAATGTTTCAATCCATGCTCTGATTTCATCAGTTCTGTCTCTGGAGGAGGATAACATTTTTCATCATGAGATCTTTGGAACTGCCATGAATCATTATATTGATCAGAGTTGGTTATCATTACAACATTACCGTTACTGTGTACAATGTACTCCTGGTTCTGCTCACTTCACTTCACATCAGTTCATATACATCTTCCCAGGTTTATCTGAAACCATCTAAGGAGGTGATAGTTAGTTTTGAACAGCAGCTAGGGGTTTCTGAGGATAACAATCCAAATCTGAGAGAAAAGAAAATAATGCAAATATTAAAATAACAGATCTCTACTTTTTTTCTCCCCTTTGTTTCAAGGGAGTACCAAGAAGGAAAGCAAAGCTTTTAATTAAAATTAAAAGAAGGAAAATTGAAGAGAAAAATAGAATTAGAGAAAAACTTCGAGAAAACCAGAAGTATGTATTTCTATGGTCACACAATAACTTGACATTCTGTAGCAAAGGATGATAGCTAGACTTTTGTATAATACTAGCTATTTGCACAATACTTTTTTTAATATTATGTATGTTCTATTGTGTTTTTGTTTATTTTGTTAAATGTTTCCCAAATACATGTTTTAACATTCATTTTTTATTTTGAGTTCCAAATTCTCTCCTTCCCTCCAATCTCTCTCCCACTCATGGAGAAGGCAAGCAATATAATACATGTGAAGTCATGCAAGATGTATTTCCATATTAGTTATGTTGCCCAAAAATGCAAGAAAAATACCTGAAAAAGAATTCCTCCACAACACAACTAGCAAATGGTTATCCAGCTTTTGCCTGAAGACTCTGAAGGAGAATAAATTATCTCACAAGGCAGCCATTTCTGCTTTTAGATCATTTCATTTTTAGGAAGTTTTCCTTACATCATCTCTAAATTTGTCTTTTTGCCATTTTGACTCATTGCTCCTGGTTCTGTCCTCAGTGCCATCCTGTCCATGGCAAGCCCTCATATAAGTGAACTACAGCAGTTTTTCCCCTCCTCAAGTCTTGTCTTCTTTTGGATAACTATTCTCATATCCTTCAACACTGATCCTGATGTGGCATGAACCGGCCCTTCACCATTTGGATTGTCCTCCTCTGAATACGCTCTATCTTACCAGTGTCCTTCCTGATACATGGCAGCCAGAACTCAACACGGTAATTCAGTTGTGGCCTAGCCAGGTCAGAGCCCAGTGGGACCATCCTTTCCTTATTCCTGACAGCTGTACCTTTCAATGTATCCTATAACTTCATTAGTTTTCTTGGTTGCCATCACCACTCTTTTGTACCTAGTGATCTTTCAGTTCACTAAAATTCCCAGATCTCTTTCAGATGAACGGATGTCTAGCCTTGTCTCTTCATTTTGTAAATCTGCTGTTCTTAATCCAAATGTAAAATCTCTTTAAGTTTAATCTTGCTCAATTTGTGAACATTGATTGAAAGAACTGGGGAATTTTAACCTGGAGAAGACAGAACCTGGTGATGATGTTGAAGATGTTGACTATCTTCAAAATCATTTGACGGGCTATGATGGGGAAGAGGGTCTAGATTTGCTCCATATAACAGCAGGGCAAGACCAGGAGCAATGATTGGAAATTAGCAAAGAGACCAATTTAGAATTGATGTGCTAGAAACTTGCTACAATAAGAGCTATCCAAAAGTATAATGGACTGCCTCAAGAAGTGGTAGGTAAACCCTCCTTCAAGCAAAGCTTTGCTGGATGACCGGTGTGTTGGATACATTAGAGCAGAGGGTTACAGTCTTGAATGAGTCAAACTAAGTCAGTGGTCAGCACACTACAGCCACTGGGCCAAATATGACCCATTTCCTGTTTTTGTATGACTCTTAAACTAAGGATAGTGTTTATATTTTTAAGTGATTTTAAAAAATCAAAAGAAGGATAATATTTTATGATACATGAAAATTATATGAAATTCAGATTTCATTGTCCATAAACAAATTTTATTGGAACTCAGCCATGCCCTTGTGTTTACATATTGTTTATGGCTGCTTTTGTGCTGCAGAGTCAAAGTTGCCTAGTTGCTACAGAGACTGCATATGGTGTTCTCAGTATTTTGCACTGCTCCTTGGCTCACTACACATTGCAGTGACATAGTTATAACTTTGGTGTTTCTAGTACTGCACATAATGGTATGCATACATACATACATACATATACGTATATTTACCAGCACAAAGCCCTCATGTCAAAACAAAAAGAAAATTGGATTTCAGATATCATGCTTTTAAGGCACCATGGCAGGTGGATTATTTTGTTAACAAATTGATGGCAAACCATTGTCTTTATTAAACAGTAACATCATAACTGTGCATCACTAGACTTAACATCACATTACTGCTACAAAGTAAGTTTCTGAGTGGCAAGAATTTTATACTCATGGGGAGTTAGTTAAATCAAGTTTGATTGCAGCAACTGAATGTGTCCACAGAAAACAAACTTAAGACAGCCTTTCAATTCAATTAAGCCTATATATATATATGTATATATATATAGATATATATGTATAGATATATAGATATGTATATATATGTATATGTATATTCATGGATTGATAAGGGTAATTTGCGGTACCTCTCTGTGTGAAAAGACATTTTCAAAGATGAAATATGTAAAATCTCATTACAAATCAGTATTAACAGGTGAACATTTGTGATTGATTCTGGTGATAGTGAACACTAACTTTGAACCCCAATTAAGTGAAATGTTACTCTCCCCACCAAAAACTCCATTTTTATCATTATTAGACCTGTATTACAAAAAAAATTGTACCCATTATTTTTATATTTTGAATATGGTCAATAAAAAATGTGGAAATTTGTTTTCTCTTGTGTATAAGTACCTACATAATGTTTTGCCTCTTGGACCACAAAGCCTAAAATATTTGCTATCTGGCTCCTTGCATAAATCATTTATTGATCCCTGGATGAAATAGCCACAAAGGCTCCTTTCAAATCCGAAATTCTGTGATTTAGACCAGGGCTGTCCAAAGTGCAGCCCGGTATTCGGTCTCACCTGTGTTTACCATGGGCGTGGAAATTGACGTAAATGCTTTATTTCTGTGCTTGTGGTGGACACAGGTGGGCCGCATGGGGGCGCACGGGCCCTGTTTTGGACAGCCCTGATTTAGACCAAAAGTTTAACAGATATAAATCAATTGACATAACAAGAAAACTAAAAGAGCCTAAGAAGTGACTTAGCAAATATTTGAATTACTTGCCAAGCAGAAACAGAAATATCAGCCAAGAATAACAGTTTCTAATATAAACATTTTTAAATCTTATGGAGCCATTCTAGTTCATGTGACCAACAAGATGGAGGACTAGACATTTTTCTTTTATCCTCAAGACCTTTCAAACCTCTCCATAATATAAATTATGCACCAGAGATAAGGCAATTTCAGTTGCCTCTGCAGTCTAGGACCAAGAACCCAAGCAAGGTTAAAAACTCAAACTAATAACCCCCAATGAATATTCAGCACCCTTTCCCCCACTGCAAAGGAAAGAAAGAAAGAATGAATGTGTAAAAATTGGTGATTGGAGTCTAGGTGAAGAAAAGAGAAGAGGTACTGGAGTGGAAGCCAACCATTTCAATTAGAGGTAATTAGTGTTGATTGCATACCCTTGCTTTCACCACCTTCTTTGGAAAGAAGTGAGGAAGACAGAGGAAAATGTGTAAGATAATATGAAAGAGGAAATAACCAACTAAGTTATAATGAGATGACTTAATTCATAAAATGGGAGAGTGTAACAATGGATTAGAAAGCAGAATCTAAAGAAAGTTGCTTACAAGAACTACACTTGAAGCAAAGATTGATTTAGAGTTAAAAATAAAGATTAGGGTAGAATTTTTTAAAAGCAGGGTAGCAATCATTATCTCAAAGTAAAAATAGAAGTGTTTAAAAAATGTAAATGGGACTCGCCTCCTGACAAGAGAGGGATTGAACATATGTGAGATGTGGCCAATGTGAGAATTTGTTTTGCCTGACTATGAATTTTTGTTTCAGTGGTGTAGGATGAGAGAGAAGATAGATGCTGTTTAATTGAAACAAAATTTAAGAAAGATAAGCAGGGAAGCTCTATCATGTTTAAAGGCACCCATAGATATTAATATTAAATAAATATGCACCAAATGGCATACCATTCAAGTACTTAAAGGAAAAGTTAATTGAGTGACAAGAATTAATGGCAAAATTATATTAATTGGGGACCTCAGTATGTTCCTTTCAGACTCAGACAAATTTAATAAGAAGGCAATCAAGAAAAAAGCTAAAGAAAGACCTGAAAAGATTTTTGAAAAAGTAGTTATGATAAATTTCTGGTGAGTACTAAATGGGAAGATAAAGTAGTATACATATGTTCAAATATATATGACATCTTTTCAAAAATTAACCATGTGCCAAGCCATAAAAACATCACAAATGCAGAAAAGTAGAAATATTTAATATACTTTAAGGATTACAAAACAAAACTATAATCAATAAATAAAATTTGGAGAAAGGATTACAAAAGAATTGGTGAGTCAAACAATTGCATCATAAAAATGATAGGTACTTTCATTTTTTAAAAGGCAACAATATAAAGTCAGAACAGTCCTTAGGGGAAAATTCATCTCACCAGATCAATGAATTGAGCCTGAAACCCTACCCCCAACAAAAAAAATCTAGACAAGCAAAAAAGAAATTTTGAAAATAATAATTGAATTATTTTATTCAATTAGTTTAAGCTTTGTTTAAAGCTAGTATCTGTTTTCAAATGAATAAAATAGGTAGCTTGTTAGCTAGTCTGATAAAAAGGGGGGACCAAATTGTGAGTAGCAAAAAATGAAAAAAAAAGGAAAATTCATAATGAAAAGGAAATTATTAGAAACTCTTTTCCTCGACTATATGATGACACAACCAGCCACTAAGTGAAATGGAAGAATATTCACAAAAATGTTAAATGCACAGATTAAAAAATCAAGAAATATAATTTAAATAATACAGTATCAGAAAAAGAAGTTGAATAATCCATAAATGAACTATCAAAGAAAAAACACCAGAACCAAATTAATTTGAAAGTTAATTTGATCAAATATTCAAAGAATAATCCCAGTCACACAAATTTTGCTAGAGGAAAAAATAAATTCTAGCAAATTCCTTCTATGAAACAAATATGATCTTCATATCAAAACCAAGAAAAGATAAAAGTTAGAAAAGAAAATTATAAACCAGTACCCTTAATTAATATATCAAATTAATTATATCAAAAAAATCAAATTAATATATCAAATAAAAATACTGCACAAAATATTAGTAAGCCTACAGTAACCTATGAAATAATTGTACATTGTGTCCAGTTAGGATTTGTACCAGTAATGGATACTTCACTCAATATTAGGAAAATGATAAACATATGAATAACATTAATAACATATAAAATCACATATCAATAGATGCAGAAAAAGCTTTTGACAATACAATACCCATTTATATTAAGCACATTATAAAGTATAGGAATCAATATACTTGTTTATAATATATTAAAGTATATCCATCCCAAACCAGGAGAGAGAATTCCTACAATGGAAAAATGCTAAGAGATCTTTCCAATAAGATCAGAGTAAAGTGAAAATGTTCATTATTACCCTATTTTTATATAGTTCTAGAAATAATGCCTATAATAGATATAGTAATAAGACCAAAAGAAAAAGTTAAAGAAAAAGGTATAGGCAAAGAGGAAACAAAAATGTTACTTTTTACAAATGACATGGTTGTTGTCCTTCATTCTTGAAGAAGACCAAAATGACATCACTATGTTGGAGTCAAGGTGCAGTGTGTCCAACTGTGGCTAATAGGACCGATGTGAGCTAGATAGGCTCTACCACAGGTTGGGGACAATTAGTTTGTATGAACATTTGGAGTGGAAATATCTCTAAATTTACCCATCTCATTTCTTTTGAGCTACTGCAATTCTGCGTCATAGAGTACAGTGCCTTCTTTGATGAGGGCACATCATGCTGAGTGGTCCTTTGCCAGTGTCTCCTATGTCGCTCAACTGATTCCAAAGTTCTTCAGAGAGGACTTGAGTGTCCTTGTATCACTTCTTCTGACCACCATGTGAGTACCTGCCTTGCACAAGTTGATCATAAAGCAGTTTTTTAGGCAACCATACATTTGGCATTCAAGTAACTCAGCCAGCACAATGGAGTAAAGCAGCCAGTTGAACCCCATTTCCCCAAGGCTCACCCGAATGCTATATCATACCATAGCATAACCTCTCATAAATATTTCTGATTGTTTACTTATGCTCATATCAAGGTCAAAATATCCACAAGGACAGGAATAAAGAGTAAACAGTATATGTTAAAGGAGCAGGGAGAAAAATTTCACCAAAAAGTCGACTCTCCTCAGGGGTTATAATAAAGAGAGTCTAAATTATTTAACTTTACAGAACAAGAGAATCAAAGTCAGAGAGATTTTTTTTTAATCAGAGCCAAGAGCATAAGCTGTGATTCCAGTGAGCATTTAAGTTATGGCAAGCAAGGTGGCACCCTTTTCATTCTGTTCATATTATAAGAATGAAGGCCAGTTTATGAATTAAGAATTAGGCATTCATTTAGAGGACTGAAGGTTTTAAAGCTGGGAATTTGTCTAACTGGGTAATAAAGTCACTATTCTCGTTCCTGTTTCCCAGTAAGGTGGGGAGTGGGGGCGGAGGGAGGGGGAGAACCTGCTGTTTTTATTAATTTATCTTTCCTTTCAGAATGCTTCTTCTTGAGTGGTTCCTCCCAAAGTCACAGGATCATAGAGGTGGAGCTGGAAGAAATCTCAGAGGCCATCTGGTCCACCTCTGCCCCTTCATTTTACAGATAAGGAAACCGAGTCTCAAGGAGTTGAAATGATTCACCCCAAAGTCATAGTGTCAGGGGTGACATTTGAACCCAACACCTGGGAGACCAGCCCCGGTATTCTTTCCACTGTATTGCACGACTTCCTCCTACTGCATGACTGTATGACACTGGACTTTCCTGCAGAGAGACTTCTAAACAGATTGACCCATGAGCTTTCCTAGCCTCCTATTAATCCCTACTATGCCGTGATTTTGTTTTATTAAAGCATCTTCATATTTGAATTATGTGACTCCTATAATCTTTTTATTTTGTAATCATAGCACACAACGCCTGTGCAACAAATCTGGAAAATTGTGCCTGCGGTGAAAGGCCATTAAAAACAAAAACAACAAAACCCTGACACCAAATCATAGAGCTCAAGGAAATTCACTTGCAGAGTTCCTAGCTAATAACATTGCTAGGATCCCACCCCCAGTGCTGTGGGGGGTTTTCCAAGGTGGTTTATTGGCTACTTAATCAAAGTAATTGCCACATTGTGCTAGCCCAGATTTACATCTATGGAACATCTGTCAGTGAGGGTCTCCTCCATTTTCTATTTTTCTCTACAATTCTAATACCACCCAGACTCTAAACACTTTCATTCCGCTGATAATAGATGTTTAAAGCAAAACACAAGCAATTCTTGGTGGGTTTTTTTTTCCTGATTTGAATCATCTACCCCAAGTAAACTCCAATATAATCTGTAATAGTTTAAGGAGCAAGATGTACCTTGTGTTCTATTTTCATGGCATGTGTTATAGAATCAGATGCTCCTCTTTGAGAGCCACCCTTGATGGTGTGGTGGTGTTCACATTAGTGTGCGTATAGAGTGTGTGTGTGTGTGTGTGTGTGTGTGTGTGTTCTTCTTAACCTCCTTCCTATTTGATTACTTTATCTTACCATGATTATATGTAGGCTTTACATTCCTCAAGAATCCACTACAAGCCAGTAAGGCCTGGGATACATGTAAGAGTAAATCATATCTCCTTTTCCAAATGTGATATTCAACAGCTCTGAACATGGCTGAGTGTCACCGGTAGCCTCTTTTTGCTTCTGATCTTTTTCTACCAGGCTAGCTTCATTTCTTCTCTGCTTAGCTGGATTATCTCCATCGAGAACATGTCTTTTCTTTAAGGTCAGCTCGTTGCTGGTCTGTGGCAAGCAGATCACGTGGGTGAGCTGCCTCTTCAGCAGGCTCGACTGATGCCGGCTTTGATGGTCCCTCTTACTGGTTCTGGTTGCTAAAGGAACCTCTCACGGCTCTTCTGATGTTTGAAGCTAATAAGATCATAAACTAGTCAATTCCATCTCTGTATATTCATTCATCTAAAAAGTTGAGTTCTCTATGAAGAAAGGCCTTGAGAGGAGTTTATTGCTCCACCCTCCAGCCCTCCAGTCAGAAGGAAGGGGTAACTGTGGAAGCAGAGAAGCCACTGAAGTTTATCAAATCTGACTCAATCAGCATGATGAGAAGATTTCAGATGATCCCCTTACCCTTAGGGAAACAAAACAAAACTGCTGATGGAAATGGAGCTCCCATAGATGGCTTAAATTCAACTTGTCCAGAACTGAATTTATTATCTTTCACCCCAATCCCTTCTTTCATCCAAACTTTTATTGTTAAAGTTGCCACTGTCAGCTGGAGCTGACCTGGGCCCTTTTGAAGATGCCAACAATTCCGCATATACAAATAATGGGAAGAGTTTCTTCCCAATTAACTGGAATCAATTACATAATATCCTTACATGTACTTCCTAAAGCATCGCAATTCTCTCAGCATACTTCCCTAACAAACTCTGCATGGAGGAATATACATGTAAATTTACAATGTATGTATGTATATAGATGTAAATATATGTATATATACATTAGGAATACACATGTAAGCATGTATAATGAATATAAACATACTCATTTATTCATATATATTTGCTTTGAGATTCTTGACCAAGTCAATGTATACTAAATGTAGTATGGTTATCTTTATTACTTTGGTCTCACCTAGCCATCAGTAAAGAATCATTCCTAAGTGTATTTCTTTTCCTTTTGTCCTGTAAATTATTTTTACGCAAGTTCCTGCCTGGGTTTATGGATTTTATAGTTCGCTTGAATGGAAGTTCTCTCTTTGTTTCTTTTGGATTTTGTTAGTAACATACAGAATGACTAATAATTTTAGGTTTATTTTGTCTCTTTCTACTTTACTGAAAGTATTATTTCCATTAAAATTTTCATTAAATGTCTGGGATTCTTTAAGTAAATCATTATATTATCTCAAAATAAATAATTTTGCTTTCTCTTTGCTTGTGCAAAAATCTTCAAGTAGATGTTGGAGCACTGTTTGTTCGCAATGTCAAAGAAGGGAATATTGCTGAGTTGAGCATTAAACTAAATAGTCTCCAAGGTCCCTGATAGTTTTTAGATGCTGAAAAGAACATTTTCCTTAGCTTCTCCCTGAAGTGGGTGAAGTTTTGGGGGGAAAGGAAGGAATAAGCATTTATATAATACTTACATGACAGGAACTGCGGTAAATATTTTACAAATATTATCTTGTTGATTCTTACAACAACTCTATGAGCTGGATGAGGTGATTATTTCCATTTTACAGTTGATGAAACTGAGGCACAGAGATTAAATAACTTGCCTAGGGTCACATAGCCACTAAGGGACTGAGGCCAGATTTGAACTCTGATTTTCCTGAATCAAGGCCCAGAGCTCTGTCCACTATGCCACCTACCAGCTTCTTTGGCATTCACGAAGTCCTATTTTGCTATGAAGGTTACTTTGAATTCTTGGCTATTATACCAATAGAGCAAAAACTCTGGCAGGTACTATTGTGTTGAACTAGTATAATTCCAGTGACAGACTGTCTGCTTTCCAAGGCCCAGCGTAGTCAAGCACAGAATGCCATTACCAACAGATTAGCCATAGCAAGCCATAGATGCAGAATGGTAGAAAAGGAGGCAGAGGGTAACATGAGGTCCATTACCTGTTTAGAATCCAGTTTGAGATCCAGTGACTAATATGTATACATGTCACTAGAGAACAATATTGGCAGTCTCATAAACAAAAGACAAAAGGAACTTGCAGCCAAATGGTAGGGTGGCTCGCAGGTTCTCCTTAGAGAGGCAAATCAAGCCATTGTTTTTATGGTATGTCCAAAAACTACAAGAAACATAATTTTAATGAGATACTTGGTCATCCTGTTTTGCAACATTTAATGATGAGTATTAGTGAAAAGTCTACCATGAAGATAATTACAAGTTATATGCCAACTTCTGTTCTAAAGGATGAGGAGGTAGAAAAATGTTATGAGTGACTTAATTATACCTTTTATACTTAAAATACTTACAATATCTTGGAGAGAATGGTGAAGAAAACCAAAATGTTGGAAAATATGGCTCAGGAATAAGAATCAAAAGAAGCCAATGGTTTATAGACAACACAGTACTCATACCTACAGATCATTAATATTTCCTTCACGAAAGTCTTGGGAAGTGCTGGACATGAGGGCAGCTGGTGGTGCAGTGAGTAGCGCACCAGCCCTGCAGTCAGGAGGAGACACTTGACACACTTACTAGCTGTGTGACCTTGGGCAAGTCACTTAACCCCAATCACCCTGCCTTCCCACCTCCAAAAAAAAAAAGATGAAACCAACATCTAGGCAGATAGGAAATAACTGGTTAGCAATATGAGAACCCCCTTTTCCCAATCTTCTATATGCAGTCATTAAGATGAAAATCAATACCATATTAGAATGTTAAAAAAAGTAAAAATATATGACGTAATTAAAACAATTCCAACCTGATTTGTTTTAATGAGCTATTGTATAAAATGAAATATTTGCAAAGTGCATGGCACAGTGCCTGGTACACAGTAGATGCTTAATAAATGCTCCTTCCTCTATCTACATCCAGAGAAAGAATTAAGAGTCTGAAAGCAGATCTAACCACACTATTTGCTCTCTCTCTCTTTTTGGTTTTGTTTTGTTTCTTCTTTCTTGTGGTTCATTCCATTGGTTGTAATTCTTCTTTGCAACATGACTAATATGAAAATATGCTTAATGTGAATGTATATGTAGAGCCTATATCAGATTGCATGGAGGGGAAAAGGGAGGGAGGGAGAGAAAATTTGAAACTCAAAAGCTTGTGGAATTGAATGTTGTAAACTAGAAGTAAATAAATAAGTTAAAAAAAAATGTTCCTTTCTTCCTTCCCTATTTTAATGAGCTATTTGCTATGCAAATAGAGACTATCACTACTTCCTGAAGATAGTTAACTGATATAGATCAGCTTCCACAACAAAGGGATCCAAAGACCCTAGAAACTGCCTCAGCCAACAAACACTTGTTTGGAGTCACAGGGAGACATATGGCAACCAAGAGCAACGCTAATTCAAAAGAGAAACTCATTTATAAATCTTATAGAAGAGAGTAGGGTAAGATTATCGTCTCATGAACCAAAGAAAAGCAGAAGGAGGTAAACAAGTTTACAGAAAAGTTTGTCAGGAGACATAATTAAGGTAAATCACTCAGTGGGTGGAGCAGAATCAGGAGAACATTATACACAACCACAGATTCCGTGATGACTCACTCTGATAGACTTTGCTCTTCTCAGCAATACAAGGTGCAAAGACAACTACAAAGGACTCATGATGGAGAGAGCTATCTACATCCAGAGAAAGAACTATGAAGTGTGAATGCAGATTGAGGCACACTGTTTGCTCTCCTTTTTTTCCCCCTTTATTTTTTTTTTCTCTTTTGTTTGCTTTTGTTTTTTTTGGTTTTGTTTCTTCTTTCTTCTGATTCATTCCATTGGTCGTAATTCTTCTTTACAACTTGACTATTGCGTGAATAAGTTCAATGAGCAGTTATATGTAGAAGATATATTGGATTCCATGCCATCTTGGGGAGGGGGTGGGGAAGAAAATCTGGAACTCAAAATTATGTGGAACTGAGCATTGTAAACTAAAATTAAAAAATCTTAATTATAAAAAAAATAAAAGTTAAAAAAGGTTGGGAGTTGGGAGGATAACAAATAGAAGAAAATTGGAAAATATATTGAGATTTCTGAAATGAATTATTTTCATCAATGACAGTGGAATGACTGCATTTGAATGCTGATTCATAACAAGCACAATAACAGCTAGCATTTATGTAGCACTTTAGGTTTTGTAAAGCACTTTAAAAAGTGTTATTCTCACTTGAGGCCCAGGACAACTTTGTGAGGGAGAGACTGTTATTATCCTTATTTTACAGAAAAGGAAACTGAGACTGTAAAGTTAAGTGACTTGATAGTGACAGAACTTTCATGACTGTCTGAAACACTGTTTAGTGAAAATAGAAGTAGTCGCTAAAAAGAAAACATGGGAAGAGAAGCTAGATAAGACCAAACATACAACAAGGTGGTCTGTACTAGAGAAAACATAATGGAGGAAATTGAAGAATAATTCTCAGAATATTTGGAAAAAGAGAGGATACCAAGTGCTTAGACAAAGTCGTATAATCACATAATTGACTGAAAAGTACAGGGGGTCTATTTGTTTATTTATTGTTTATTAACTATTGAAGAGCATTTGCTTCGGTAGAGGAAAATGCCACCTCGTTTTCTTTGAAGTTACTTCCATGCATGTTCAAATCATATAAAATTCATTGAAAGATACAACAGCAAACTTTATTCAATAGCTCTCTGATATAAATACCAAGTGTGCTATCAAACAGGAAGATGTTTACCAAAGATACTTGCCAATCTTGAAGAGAACATCTCGTGCAGAGTTCTAAATGGGAGAGAGATCCTATGTAGATGGTAAGAGATGTTTAACTTGGGATCTGTGAACTTGATGTTTTAAAAACTGTTTGGATAGCTGTACAGGGTGCCCGCATGCCCTGCATTTCAACATAATTAATTTCTTTTCTAAGTTTAAGCATTTTATGTGTTTAAAAACATTATTCTGAGAGGAGGTTCATAGACTTTACCAGACTGCCAAGGGGGTGCATAACACAAGAAAAGTTAAAAACCTTTATTCTACCTTGCCATACCAGATATTAAACTGTATTATAAAGCAACAGTCATCAAAACTACTTGGTACTGGCTAAGAAACACAGTGGTGGATCAGTGGGATAGGTTAGGTACACAAGATGCAGTAATCAACGACTATAGCAATCTACTCTTTGATAAATCCCAAGAGTTCAGTTTCTGGGTTAAGAATTCACTATTTCACAAAAACTCCTGGGAAAATTGGAAAATGATATGGCAGAAACTGGGCATAGACCAATATCTTGGACTGTATACCAAAATAAAGTCAAAATGGGTTCATGACTTAGGAATAAAGGCTGATACTATAAGCAATTTGGGAGAGCAAGGAATAGTTTACCTGTCGGATTTATGGGAAAGGGAAGAATTCCTGACACAACAAGAGATAGAGAGCATTACAAAATGCAAAATGGATAATTTTGATTATGTTAAATTGAAAAGTTTTTGTACAGACAAAGCCAATGCAACAAAGATTAGGAGGGAAGCAGAAAATTGGGAAAGAATCTTTACAACCACTGTCTCTGATAAAGGCCTCATATCTAAAATATACAGGGAACTGAGTCAAATTTATAGGAAATACAAGTCATTCCCCAATTGAGGAATGGTCAAAGGATATGAACAGGCAGTTCTCAGAAGAAGAAATTAAAGCTATCTATAATCATACGAAAAAACGCTCTAAATCACTATTGATTAGAGAAATGCAAATCAAAACAACTCCTAGGTACCACATCTCTCCTATCAAATTGGCTAACATGACAAAACAGGAAAATGATAAATGCTGGAGAGGATACAGGAAAATTGGAACATTGTTACATTGTTGGTGGAGTTGTGAACTGATCCAGCCATTCTGGAGAGCAATTTGAAACTATGCCCAAAGGGCTGTAAAAATATGCATACCCTTTGACCCAGCAATTCCACTTCTAGGGCTGTATCCCAAAGAAATCACAGAAGTGGGAAAGGGACCAGTATGTACAAAAATATTTATAGCAGCTCTTTTTGTGGTGGCAAAGAATTGGAAATCAAGGGGATGCCCATCAATTGGGGAATGGCTAAACAAATTGTGGTATATGAATGTAATGGAATATTATTGTGCAATAAGAAATGAGGAGCAGATGGACTTCATAATAACCTGGAAAGACTTATATGAACTGATGCTGAGTGAGGGGAGCAGAACCAGGAGATACGTGATTACAGACACATGATATCTGTAAGGACTGACTTTGATAGACTTGGCTCTTCTCATCAATGCAAGGTTCAAAGACAGCTCCAAAAGACTCATGATGGAAAAAGGTATGCACATCCAGAGAAAGAATTATGGAGTCTAAATGCAGATTGAAGCAAACTATTTGCTCTCTCTTTTTTTTTCTTCTTTTTTGATTTCATGTCTTCTTTCTCATGATTCATTCCATTGGTTATAACTCTTCTTTACAATTGGGCTATTATGTAAATAAGTTCAATGTGAAGGTATATGTAGAACCTATATTGGATTATATGCTATCTTGCAGGGAGAGGGGGAGGAAAGGGAGGGCAAGAAAATTTGGAACTCAAAAACTTGTGGAACTGAGTGTTGTAAACTAAAAATAAAAAATAAATTTAAAAAATTTAAAAAATCACCTCTATTCTAGATGCTTCCTGGGAAGGTCTGCTACCCAAGATCACCCTTTAGACATTCAGGTTCTTATAAGCAATCACCCTTGGAAGGAAAAGAAGAGCCTTTCCATACCACTGATCTCTTGCTGCTGTGATTAAGGGAGAAGGTTCGAGTCCATCAAGTCTCAAACCTAGAATCCTACTTTGGGAGTAGAGTAACATCATTCCTCCTTCCTCCCATCTGGAAATGTTTAAGCTCTGAAAGGACTCCACACAGAGAGCAAAACCCTATGGACATTGAAAATCTACCTAAAATCTTCCCTTAATGATTAATAAACTTCTCTTGGTCATACTCTTGCCATCCCAGTCATCCTGAATCACCATCAATTATCATTCAAACTTTATTCCCCACCCCCAACTGATAGATCCTTTATTCCCATTTCCACAACCTTCCTAATGACCCACCCCTTCCGCTGTGCTCTCTGGAATGCTTGCTACATAGGCAACAAACTTGCTTTTATCTTAAATCCTCCCTTCTCATTCCTTCAATCTTCTGGCTCTCAGTGAAGCCTGGCTCCCTCCTGATG
The DNA here is from genome assembly GCF_011100635.1 of Trichosurus vulpecula. Classification (NCBI taxonomy): domain Eukaryota; kingdom Metazoa; phylum Chordata; class Mammalia; order Diprotodontia; family Phalangeridae; genus Trichosurus; species Trichosurus vulpecula. The sequence continues at coordinate 378,188,484 of NC_050574.1, forward strand.
ACACAGCCTCTCTGGTTGTCCTTTCACTCATTCTCCTTGACTTACTGGGTGAGATGGGGGACTTGGAATACTCCACTTCCCACTGTCATATACCACTGTCACTCAGTAACCTCCCTTCCTTTCAGACTCACTCAATCCATATCTACCACCCAATCAAAATCCTGGTAGCTGTTGTCTACTGGCCTCCAGCACACTCCCCTTCTTTCTACAGTGAGTTCAATGTCTGGCTCACAGTTTTTCTCTCCTTAATTCCTGCCCTCATACTAGAGAACTTCGGCATAGCTAGTGACAACCCCTCAAATGTCCTAAAACCTATTTCTCAGCTCTTTATTGACCTACTGTTCGACCATAGCTCAGCCACACACAAAGATGTTCATACCCTTGAACATACCATCACCCACAAATGCTCCACTTCCATGTTGTAAACCCTGAAACTCCCTTATCAGATTCACTGAGAAGGGTTGAGATATACTGTTTGAAACATATTGCTTCATAGTTCTGGAAGATTGTGGTGCAATGTAAAAAGTGTTAGGTTTGAAGTCAGAATATGTGGGTTTTAGATAAGACACCCTCCTTCTCTGAGGTTCATACAATCCACATCTACCACCCAATGAAAATCTTTTCTTTTAACATTTGTTTTTAGAACTTTGAGTTCTAAATTCTCCCCCTTCCTTCCCTCCCCACCCACCCTCCTTGCCTTGAGAAGGCAAGCAATTCAATATAGGTTATACATGTATTATTATGCAAAACACTTCCATAATAGTCATGTTGTGAAAGACTATGTTACCCTCCATCCTATCCTGTCCCCCTTTATTCAATTTTCTCCTTTGACCCTGTCCCTTTCCAAAAGTGTTTGCTTTTGACTACCTCCTCCCCCAATCTGCCCTCCCTTCCATCATCTCCCCCCTCTTATCCCCTTCACCCCTACTTTCCTGTAGGGTAAGATACCCAGCACCCAATGAAAATCTTGGTAGCTATTGTCTACAGATCCCTAGGATATTCCTCTTCCTTCCTCAATGAGTTTCAGTGCCTGGGACTTTAACACACATATCAATACTACCTCAAAAACCCTAATCTCCCAGTTCCTCAACTTATTTCCCCTAACTTCACCCCAAATCAGACATATACAAAAATGGTGCCATCACCCGCAAACTCACCACTTCCTTGTTCATAAACTCTTATTCTCTTACTTGGTCACAGTTTATTGTCTTTTCACTTCTCCTTATGTCTTACAGCTTCAAACTCTCTTCTTTATCCTCCGAGTCACCTTCAATTACTCAACTCCTCAGTTCTCTGTCAGGCCATCTCCCCTGTACCTCCCATCTTGACCCTTTGGTGAACAATTCAACTCCACACTCTCCTGTTGAGTCCCTTGCTCCCTTATTGTATTGCTGATCTTGCCCTGCCAAGTTTCAGCCTTGGGTCACTCCTGTCTTCTTCTGCCTTTGTTCCAAGCATGAGTTGCTGAACAAAGCTTGTGAAAATCAAGCAACCTGGCTGTCTGACTCCACTACAGACTTGTAACATTACTTAAAATGGGCCCTCACCGTTGAAAGACAATCCTTTCACATCTTCCTAATTTACTCACCATCCCAGTTGCCCAGTGGTTCTTCTAAATCTTTCATGGCTCTTCTCCCCCTCTCAGCTGAGACCTTTGCCTCTTATTTTACTGAAGAAAATTGCCAAGAGCTCCTCTTCTCCTCTCCTCATCCCACACCAATCAGATGTCTTCTGCCACTAACTCTTCCTTTGCCCCGTATCACATGAAGAGGTGATCCTTTTCTTTGCCCTTATACACATACAAGTAATTCCATTCTCTTTGGTCTTCTCCAACAGATTGCACCCTCTATCATCCCAACCCTTAACTTCAATCTCCCCCTACTTCCTACAAACATGCCCACATCTCCCTCATCCTCAAAAAACCCTCACTTGATCCATCCACCCCTTTATCATCCCACACCTCTCCTGCTAAACTCCTTGAGAAGGAAATCCATGTTCGGTGACTCCACTTCCTTTCCAGTCACTCTCTTAACTCTCCGCAGTCTTGTTTTTGACCTTTTCATACACTCTAAAGTTTTTAACCACTTCTTAATCGCCAAATCTAATGGCTCTTTCTCAGTCCTCATCTATGACTTCTCTACAACCTTTAACACTGCTGATCATCCTCTTCTTGAACCTCTTACCTGATAATTGTGGATGTCCCACAGGGCTCTGAACGGAGCCCACCTCTTTTCTCTCTATACTATTTCACTTGATTCCATAAGCTCCCACACACTTAATAATCATTCCAATGCTGCTGATTCTCAAATCCACTTATTCAGGCTTAACCTCTCTCCTGACTTCTAGTCTTATACTTCTCACTGCTTATTAGACATCTCAGACTGGATATTCTGTAGACGTCTTAAACTCAACATGTCCAAAACTGAACTATATCTTTCCCTTCAAACTCTCCCCATGACCTCTTATGACTATTACTCTTAAGGGTACCACCATCCTCCTAGCCAGAGCTTTGGGGATAACTCATCAAAGTACAGGGTGTCCCTAAAGTCTGGACACATAGGAAATTTGACAGCAATGTGGAATTACTGCATTGAGTTCACGTGAATCTTGCAAAGGCATCAACCTTTGCATCACAAATGATGGAAATCAAATTGAAGATATTTGTTAATATTCCAATTAAATAAAATGTGGTTGAAAATTTCAATCATTTCATTTCTTGAAAATATGCATTTTTGCCTACGTGGCCAGACTTTAGGAACACCCTGTATAAGAGAATCTCTAGAATTCCATGATTTTTGCTTAATATTTATTCCCTTTCTACATATGTGGGTTGTTTTTTTTTTTTTTTTGGTATGTTTCCTGAAATATTTCTATGACATAATGAAATGCATACCAAAAACCAGTTAGTCAAAAACAGGCAAATATGTAAGCAAAAAGGAGATAGGTACTGATAATGAGAGCTAGCTGGGCATCTGTCCCTTCCTGGAAGGCTGTGGGTGGTAGGAACAATACATCCCATCCCCATCCTTTCCATTTTCAGGAGTACGAAGTAATACAGGATGAGCAAGCATGAACGGGTTGTGCTCTGCATGGCAGTCTTCTTACATTATCTTTTCCCCTAAACCCAGCCCTCTTCCAAACTTCTCTTATTTCTGTAAAGGACAATAACCATTTCCTCAGTCACCCAGGTTCACAGCCTCAGTGGTGTCATCAACTGCTCCTCTTCCCTCATTTCACATATCTAATTGGTTCTCATGTTTTGTCAACCTTCATATTTCTTACATACACCCCTTTCTCCCCTCACAAAGCCAACAGGTCCACATGATTTCTCACTATTTGCAATAGACTCTGAATGAGTCTCCCTATCTCAAATCCCTCTCTACTTCAACCCATTTTCCACATATCCTGAAGTACATGTCTGATTACGTCAGTCCCCTGCCCAAACTAGTGGCTCTGGATCAAATATTATTCTAGTTTTATCTAAACCAGCTTTTCCCAAACTTATTTGCCCACTGCTCCCTCCACCCAAAAAATTGTGCAGAGCCTCCCTGAAAATCTTTATCCCTTAAAGTTTTTTTTAAATTTGTGTCATTTCAAAAAATTTTTTTAAAAAATGATGCATCTTAAATTTAATAATTTATTGTAAATTTGTGGGGGATTTTTCCTGCATTGAAATCTTCATGATATAATACTGTGTCGTGTAACTGTATAGTATTGTATTGTAAACAAGTCATTACACCCACGTATTCCTGCTGATTCATGCTGGACTTCCCAACAATCCTCGCCTACTTGACCACTGATCAGTTATAACTTGTGTTTATTTGGAAAATAATGTAATCCCTATGACTTCAACTGTTACACAACAGATGAATGGTTTTTCAAAACTTTCTTTATGCTTCCACTGGCCCCTTATTTTTATTCAATGCCCCCAATTACACCTGAGGCTACTACAGCCCCCCCTGGATCATTCCAGTACCCCCCAGGGAGGGTGGTATTGCCCACTTTGGGAACCTCTGAATTCTAAACCTTCTTAAATTTCTATTGTTTTATATGTACATAATTAGTAAAGAAGTACTTTGACATCCATGACATATACATGAGTAAATATACCTATATGGGGGGGGTGCTCAAAATTTTTTTATCAACAGAGATGAAAAGGTCCAATACCAACAACCAACATGGTGCCACATTCAGGCTAAGGAAACTTGTCATTAGCTCCTGGGTTGTTTTTTTTTTTCCTGGCTCTAAGTGACTATTGTACTTTCATAACATAATTTAAGCTTTGTAGAATATTCTTCTCCAGGACTTCTCACATTGCTCCAGAACAAGGGCTGTTTTGTCCTCAATCTTTAAAAAAAATTGCCCATAGCTACTGAAGATAAATAGTAGTCTTTCTGACCTCCTTAAAAAAAAATAGGCCCTTTTTCTTGCAGGGAGTTTGAATATCAATTAGATGATCTCCCGTAAGCATGAATTAGTACCAGTTCTGAACCTTGACCCTTTGTCCTCTGGTCTAAGATCACTGCTCTCCATGCCTGGTCCGTTTCATCTATGGTGAGTGCCACCGTCCATTCTGGGACCCCATCGGATTGCCTTGTGTCCTTTGGGCATCCTCACCTCATTTGCTTCACTTTCTGCTCTGGTCTTGTATTGCATTTAGTCTGTGGGTGCTGTACCTCCCTGCCATGCCATTTCTCTCCTTAGAAGTATAAGCCTACCAGGGATGTACGTGACTGATGATTTAGCAACTGAACCAATATCCCCAATTTTTTTTTTATTTAGGGAATGTATAGAAAGCAAGTGCTGAATCCAGAACAATATACCCAGATAGCAGAAGCCCTCTCCTCTCTGACACCAGGGCTGTGACTAGGGGTGAACTGTGTGCTTCGTAGCTTTTTTCCTTTGGTAACAGAATTGGTAGATAATGGATGAAATTGCCCATTCCTCTTGATATGTCCAACCAGCCCAAGTCTTATTTTGGACAAGCTAATAATTTTGTCATATTTAGCAAATTTCACCCTCTATGTTATTTTAGAGACATATCCTCTAAAAGAAAATTAGATATTTTTTAAAACTGCCAAACTAATTATAATATGAATAGATGTATCTCTGGAAAGGCTTAAAAAAGAAAAATTGATAATTCCAGTGATAAGGTTAATGTTTCTTTACTAGGTCAGATGCCACTCTAAATGCTATTTATTGGCAAAATATTAAAGCAATGCTCGCTGTGTTCCCACAGCAAGTTTATCTCTTGATATTAAAAAATGTCATTCTAGAAACACAAATGGTAAGAACACTCCAAGTTAGCAGAAAAACAGAAGAAATAAGAAGATGGCTTCGCAGTTTTCCTCTAGTGGCTTCTTTTTGTAGAATACTCAAGATTAACTTGTCTTTTGTTCTCTTTCTTGGGAAGCCACAAAATTCAGCAGATCAATGGCTGTGACAACACCAAACACCATCTGCCTTTGACTGGACTTACCATTGCTGTGATCTAGGGATATAAAGGAAAAAGCAACCTTAGTAATTTCCTAGAAGACTTAAGAAGGAACTAAACATCAAATCTTTCTTAGGCAACTCTCACTCCCCAAGGCCACATGTGGCCTTCTAGGTCCTTGGGTGTGGCCCTTTGACTGAGTCCAAACTTCACAGAACAAATCCTTTTAATAAAAGGGATTTGTTCTGTAAAACTTGGACTCTATCAAAAGGCCACACCCAAGGACCTAGAAGGCCACAGGTTCTCCACCCCTGCCAGGCCCATTCATTCAAAGAAACTGTAACATTCTTGTCCAAATTAGAGAACAGCTCGGTTTGTAAACAACTGCCCCTCAGATGACTTTGCCTCAGTATGTTCCAGAGTAGTGAGAGGCAATCTGACGTTTACCTCTAACTTCTCCCAACCCTCAGATAAGGTATTATTTCTAAAACAATGTAGTCTTACATGTAAGAAATTCAATACATTATCTTAATCCGGAAATATTAACCACATCTCTGAATAAGTGTTATCGTGGCTAAAAAGTATACCAGCCAGCTGTAATGGGCTTTAAAAAAAATCTGTGTTTTCATGTTTTATCATTAGACCTCTGGAATACTGGTTGGTTATGACACAGACAAAGAGATCAGCACAAACTTGTTTGGCCATTCCTCTGTTGATGAGGAGCCCCTCAGATTCCTATTCTTCATCACCTGAAAGAGCTATAAATATTTTTGTGTATCCTTATGGTTTGTTTTGCTTTGGACCAATCTCTCCCTTAATCTACCCACCCTGAAATTCACCCTCCTTGCTTCTCCCCCTTTCCCTGTTGAGTGGAATGTATTTCTGTACCCATTTGTATATGCATTCTTCCTTCTTTTAACCAACTTGGAAGAGAAAGAGGTTTAAGTGTCAGCCATCTGCCCTCCCTCCTCTTTGTTTATACAGATGTTTACTTGTGCGCCCTGATTACTTAAGATAAGTCTCACTAACCCTGTTTTCCTTCCCTGCTCCTAACCCCCCACCAGGGTGTTTCTCTTTCTCTCTCCCTTCTTTGCTTAAACTCATCAAGATATAATAGAACCACTCCAAGGCCTTGTCTAATTGGACTTCATTTATGAACCCTGATGATGACAAGGTTCAGAAGGGACACATGTATCGTATTTCTTATATTTCAATGTAAGTTGTTAATCCTTGTTTAGTCCTTCATCATTGCTCATTCATTTTTACCTTTTTTATGTTTCTCTTTCCTCCTCTTGTTTGAACTTCAACATTTCTCCACAGTGCTCACCTTTTCATCAGCAGTGCTTAAAAAGTTCTCTATTTTATTAAAAGTCCATTTTTCCCCTCTGTAGCATGATGCTCAGTTCTACGGGGTATGTTATTCTTTGACTGTAAGCCCCATTTTCTTTGTGTTCTAGAATACCGTATTTGAAGTTCTCTTCTCTTTTATAGTGGTGGCTGTTAAATCATATGTGACCCTGACAGTTCTACGGGGTAGTGTTATTCTTTGACTGTAAGCCCCATTTCCTTTGTGTTCTTGAATACTGTATTCCAAGTTCTCTTCTCTTTTGTAGTGGTGGCTGTTAAATCATGTGACCCTGACTGCGGTCCTTCAGTACACAAATTCTTTCTTTCTGACTGCTTGCAGTATTTTTTCTTTGACCTGGAACCTTGGAATTTTGGCTATGATGTTATGTTCCTGGGAGTTTTCATTTTTTAAGGCTTCTTACAAAAGGTGACCATTGGTTTCTTTCCATTTTGCCCTCTGGTTCTAATAGATGTGGGCAGTTTTCTTTTAAGAATTCTTGAAATAGGATGTCTAGGTTCTTTTTTTGGTCATGGTAGTCAGATAGTTTTTTTTCTCTTCAAGATGTTTTCCTGGCCAGTTGTTTTTAGTATGAGACATCTTACATTTTCTTCTTTGTTTTTCAGTCTTTTGACTTCACTTCAATATTTCATGGCTGTTATTTGGTCCATTCTAATTTTTAGGGAGTTTGTTGCCTGGCAAAATTTTGCATCTCTTATGCCAAGCTGTTAGGCCCCTTTGTAATTCTTTTTTCCATAGCTGTCATTTCTTTTCCATTTTTTCCAATTATAAAAACATTAAAAAAGGATTTTTTAAAAATCCCTTGCTTCCTCTCTTCCAGGAATTCCAGTTGAGTTTATGCCCAAGCTGTATTATTATCTGAGGCTTTCCCTGTAGATTTTCTCAAATTATTCTCCTCTTCCATGTTTAGATCTTGAACATCCCTGCCGCCATAATAGCTCTTCATGGTAGAGATTCTTTTTTCAATGCTCATTCTTCTAGCCTATACAACACTTCTGGAGGGAAGATGCGGGTTGGTCTCATTGCTGCTTTTGTAGGGTATTGAGTGTTGTGTGGTTACAAAAACATAGGTATAAATACAATTAGTACTACTACTACTACTACTACTACCACCACCACCACCTAACATTTACATAGAACTCTAAAGTTTACAAAGCCCTTTAGAAACATTAACTCATTTTGAACCTCACCACTACCTTGTAAAATAAGTACTGACATTATACAGATGAGGAAACTGAGGCTCAGAGAGGGTAAGTGTACATACCTGAAATCCCTCCTACTATTTCTGACAAGGACTGGTCCTGTGCTGTAGGAGCCAAGTGTATTAAAGTTGAAATGTTAGAAAATGGCCATGTCAAAGAAACCTCACTGGCAATCTCCACCACTGGAAAAATAACTCAAAACATTCACCCTACTATTGAAGGTAACAGTAGGTAAGAAACTATAAACAATTCTGAAAAAAAAATCACCATTTTAATAAATTAATGGCTAATAATTGCCTATATAAGAATGTGGAATTTTTTTTAACTATAGAGGTAAAACAGACATGATATCTCTTTGGTATATCCAGTCCTTATGGCATGAGTAGTAACTTGGCACTCATTTTTCTTCAGTAATGAATACCATACAATAGCCCTTACAAAGTACCTCAATAATAATAACATAATTTTTACACACACACACATACACACACTTTGGGTGGAGTGGAGTGACGGGTCTGCACTTGTGATTTCATCAATACGAGGAACTCCAGCGAAGAAACTACTCTTCTTTCCAATAGCAGATCATCAAATCACATGTAACACAGTTTTGGAGAGTTGACTAGAGACACTAAGAGATTAAGTGAGATGCCCAAGGTCGATACACAGCTAGCATATATGTAGTAAGGCTTGAACCCAGGTCTTCCGGATTCGTAGGCCAGTCCTCTATTCATTACCCTATGTAGCCTCACATTTATACAGAATTTTAAAAAAGCTAATAAAGCATGCTTTGCTGTTGTTCAGTCGTTTCCAACTTTTCATGACCCCATGGACCACACCATCCATAGGGTTTTCTTGGCAAAGACACTGGGGCGGTTTGCTCTTTTCTTCTCTAGTGGATTAAAGTAAACAGAGGTTAACAAGGTCACACAGCTAGTAGGTGTCTGAGGCCATATTTGAACTAAGGTTTTCCTGATTCCAAGCCCAGCACTCCATCCACTGAGCCACTTAGCTACCTCACAAAAAACATTGTAAGGTGGGTGGTACAAGTATTATTATCTACATTCTACATATGAGAAAGTCAAATCTCAGAAGTGACTTGCCCCAGTTACAAGACTTGTAAATGAGGATGGAGTCAGAATTCAAAACCAGGTCTTTTGACTCTTTCAGTACTTTTTTTGCAGTGTATTATACCTCTATGAAGATAAGAATTCATAAAGTAAAATTAACATTTGCAAGGTAACCAAAACAGTAAGTAAGCAGTTTCAGTAATGAACATTACATTGACTCAAATATTTTCCTGGGTTTTTCCTTTAAATGTAAGATTGCCCTTAGTCTACTTAAGTAACTTTTATAAAGAAGGTCAAAACTTCTAAACACATGACCCCTTTAATGTTCTTGGCTCCAAAGCACAGGACTAGAATCCTGGGAAGGTCAACCTTACAGGTGGACGACACAATTTGAAAGGTGCAAAAAGATCAAGAATCTGAAAATAGCCTCCTATAGCCATGGTAATACCTTCCCCACTACCTGGAACAAAATTCCTCCTACCACACACACTCTCACAGCCTACACCTTTGACCATCTCCCCCCAACCCCTTCTCTATTTCTTTCCTTCCTTCTCAAAGCTAGAAGGCAAACTCAGAGACCCTTTAATTCAATTTGTAGAGAGGGTCAGATAGTAGAGGTAGGAGCACTATCTCAAGAAGGCTACTGTTAGTGCACGCCTTTCACTGTGTGGAATAAAAAGAGGGAGGAGAAAGAAGCTGGAAGGAGTGGGGGACGTGTCTCCTCCAGCCTTTTCCCATGAGCATTTTTTTTTTTTGGCATATGAATTGACTGTAGATTTGGAAAGCATTCAGAACCAGGTGGAACTAATTAAGGGAAGCTTGATTAGGAGAGGCTTGTTTGTAGGAAGGCCCACACCCTTTTGCTAATGAGGTCACTAGGGTTGTGAGTATATATGCTCTGAGGGTAGCCATTAAGCTAACTCTCTCAGAACTGCTGGCAAGCAGCCAGCTAGGATTTATGAGTGTTTATGGGAAGGCCCCAGTAGAGGGGAAGGTTATGGGGTAGCTTGGCTACCTGCTGTGATATTGTGTTTTAAGTTCCTTGCTGTTATGATAAAGTGGGCTCACCAGTTTTGGGATATAATTGCTGCTATGTTGTATTGGAGTTATTGGTTTTGGGATTTGATCCTCTGGTGTCTGAATAAATGTTCTGCTTCTTCTGCCTTCTATATAGAGAGTCTCTCATATTCTGAGATACAGAACTATACAGGCACATTCATGGTCACCATCAATATTGTGACACTTGCCTTACTGATACAGAAGGCAATAAATATTTCTAAAGTATCTACTATAAATTAGACACTCTGCTAAGTGGTTTAGAAATATTATCTTATCTAATCCTCAAAACTACTGTGTGAGGTAGATGCTGTTATTGTCCCTATTTTGCGGTTGAAGAAACTAAGGCAAACAAAAGTTATGTGATTTGCCTAGCATTACACAGATAGGAAGTGTCTGAGGCTGGATTTGAACTCCGGTCTTCTGACTCCAGGACCAGAACTCTATTCACTGTGCCAGAATGTAGCAAATTTTCCTGCACATGTGGCTAGAACTTGCTCCCAAGTGTCTAATGCTAAAGAATAAAGGGCAAGGGTATTAAGTACAGAGAGACTGTTTTAAATTATTTCTTTCCAAAGAATTTCAAGTTATAACAACAAACAAAAAAATAGGGAAACTCCAAGATCCCTGGATTTTGGCCTTACACCTTATCTCAGGCTCTCAGGATTTCCACAGAGGGAATAACAAAGTAAACTTACACTGAATCTGTTCATGAACCACTAGAGCAAAATGGTCAATCTCCAGGATGTGGGAGAGCAGCCCCAGGGTGTCTGTCAGATGAATCTGCAAAATAAAGAGTATCTATGTTTATGCAGCCTCTTCACTACCCCAGAGAACCCTACCTCACTCATATCCCTTTGAAGGTTTGTTGGACAAAGAGGAAAAAGCTATGAGATTCCTGCCTCCTTTAAGGTCTTTTAGTTTCCACATTTAGCTACTTTGAATGGGTACATACAGGGGAAAAAAGAGAAAAGTATTCTTTTTAATTTAGAATATAAACCTCCAGTCAAAGGCTTGACTATCTGAAAATTATGATACTCACCTGAAACCTACACACCACCTTTTACCACAGACAAATGAGCACATTCACCTGTAGCTCCTTAACATTGGTTTTAATCTCTTTTTTTTTTGAGGGGGGAAGGCAGGGCAATTGGGGTTAAGTGACTTGCCCAAAGTCACACAGCTAGTAAGTGTGTCAAGTGTCTGAGGCCAGATTTGAACTCAGGTCCTCCTGACTCCAGGGTTGGTGCTCTACTCACTGTGCCACCTAGTTGCCCCACATTGGTTTTAATCTCAAAGATTTGGGAAACAAAATGGAGAAAGATGAGAAGAGAAGCACAATAGAAACTGGTAAATGGAAAAAAGGTTCATTTCCTTAAATGAACCAAGGAACAAAGAAAAAGATCTTAACATTCTACTAAGGAGAAAATTGAGAGGAAAACCTACATTGACCAAAGAAAAATGGCTGAACTGTCAATGGCTACTTTTTTCCTCAACAAGCCCCCCCCACCCCCCAAGGTGGACAGCTAGTGGTGAATTTATCAGTGGACATGGACAAAAGTCACCAAGGATAGGTAAGGATGAGTTGTAATCTGAATTGAAGAACTATATTAATGAGAGCAGAGATCCATTTGAATATTTGAGAGACCCATACCATTTTGTGCCTTGATAAAATTAGGTACTAGTGAAAAACAAAACTGTCGAAATAAAGCTTGTCTGAAAATCAAAAGCTAAAATGAATAAATTTAAAAGAATGTATTTTTAAAATAACCAAAAAAACTTTCTAGCACTGATTGAACCAGGAGCTTAAAAGATAAGAGAGAAGAGAAAAAATAAAGGGAAATAAAAGTTATTTTCCCACTAGCATGTGTGTATATCTTGTACATACTGCAAAAATTTATACATCTGGGAGAATAGAGACTTATTTTACAGAGAAAATTGTCAAAACCAACCAGCGAATATTTGTTATGTTAATTATGAATTAACTGGAAGGAAAATAATAGTTACAGCAGAGTATGAGTTCTTCCTATAACTCAGTAACATTACATGCATAAAGATCATTAATTTGCCAAAACTATGCTAATTAAGAAAATCAAAAGCCCTTGGCTTTGTTCATGACCAACAAGGTCAGGTTTCTTTTGCACAAATATTTGTTAAGCTAAACAAAGTTTCAACGGTGCTTTCAGTTTTGCAACCAAGCATTCAGCAAACCATTGATGAGTTATTAAATGAGAATTAAAAATATAACAGCAAAGTGAACAAATGTGACACATAAGGCGAGTCATTTCAGAACATCCAATCCTAAGGACTTTAACCACTAAAGGGTAGAAATTACTTAAGAATAAGTTTTTCCTCATAGCTAGAGTAGTAGGAAACTTAATGTTTACTTAGAGTCAATCAGTCCTCTCCTCTTGTCAATAGAGCCTTACTGTAGATTCGATACATCCCATGAGAAATCAGAGTTTTTAAGAGATAATTTTGGCATGATGGAAGGAACTCTAAAGTCCTACCCAAAAGGAGAAGCACTAATTTGGAACATGTCTTCCTTAAGATTTCACTGTGATTTCATTAGTTTACAGATCTCCTGGTGAGGAAATTCTCTCTACCAATGCAGGTCAGCCACTGTTCTGCTGCTAGTGAATTGCAGCCAGGGTCACACAATATGAGTTGAACTTAAGTCCAGGTTGTATTGACATTTTATCCACAGTCCCAAGTTAAAATGTGGTCCCATACTCTCCCCAGGGGAGGGATGATCTATGATGGAGCAGTAGGTTTTAAGTATAAAGGCAGAAGAACGCAAAGCACCTAGCTAACAGTATGAACACACTGGTAAAGAGACATGTAGACTTCAGTAGCACGTCTCTGGGGAGCAGGCTCATTGATGATAGGTGTCTGTGGGTGGATATAAAGTTCCCAGTGCCTTTCTACAGAAGCAATTGGTTGCTGCGGCCCTCTGTTCCTATATGAAAGCTCTCCTGTCATCCTAGGAGTCAGGAGCAGAAATCTAGAGAGAACTAAGAAGTAAGCTATATTCCTGGGAGAAGACAGAATCGGGGAATGCAGGGGAAGGAGGAACTGGGATGAGAAGGGAGCAATGGATGGAGAAAGGAAGGGCTCCTGAGGAGCAGGGCCATTGCTGCCACTAAGGCCTGAGCTATCAGGGGCAGAACTACATAGGAGTTCCACTGACTAGATACAGAAAAGACTGGAGCACTCTGTCTGCTGAGAATGAAGAATGACAATAGGAACATTCTCCTTCCCCTCTCTCTCCCACTTCCTGTCCACTAATTCCAAAGCTTATCTATGCTTCTGTAGAGCATTTTTTTTATATAATGCTATACGCCTAATCTGACATGGCAGTGATAGGACTGATTCTGCAGGAGAAGTGGAGAGGGGGGTGTCTCCTTTTTTTCCAGGAGCACAAATGCTTTCTCCAGAACACATGTATATATTCTCTCTCTCTCTCTTTCTCTCTCTCTCTCTCTTTCCAGCAAGAACGATCCAGTAATATCATAAATGGAAACAAAATGTAGATTTGCCTAACCAGAAACATAACTTCAACCTTATATTTAGCAAAGGACAAAGATTCTATGTTGTCATTAGCAGGTCCCCTTGGAGCCAGAAAAAGGTGTTAATTTGCAGTGAAGAAACAATATATATGCTATATATGCTAGACATCTTAGTATAGAGGAAAAAAACAATGAATGAATTGGATTTCTATTCCTGGCTCTAATACTAACAAGCCGTGTATAACAATAGTCCTCAGAGGACCAAGTAAGGAAATGTTATGTGAAAGTGCTATGTAACTCCCAGGAATGTTAACCACAGATATTTAGGTGCTGATTTCATTATTTTTTTTCTTTATGAAGGTAGTAAGTGAGGGAGAAGAACTACAGGATATGATGGAGGAAAAAACAAACACTTCATAATCATGAATATGAATAGGATGAACTCATAAAACCCAGAAGGGTAGAATAATGGAGAAGGGTGGGAGAATAGATTACACAATAAAACCCAGTAATTTGTTGTTTATAGGAAATGCACTTAAAACAATGGGGCTTACAGAGAAGAAATGAGGGGTGACGGTAGAATTTATTATCTTGGCCAAATTTTAAAAGCCGGAATTGTCATACTGATCAAAACAAAACTAAAAGAAGATTGTGATAAGGAGGGATACTACAGTTAAGAGACACTGTAAATAACAAAACAATAGTGGTATTTATGCACACACACATATATACACAATGAATGAAGACTAACACCTAAATACTTAAAAGGAAAAACTAACAACTATAAAGACTAAATAAATAGTAAAATAATATTTTCAGATGGCTTAAATGTGCTTCTCTCAGACTTGGATAAATTTAACAACAACAACAAAATAAGAAAGAAATTAAGGATCTTAACAGAATGTTAGAAAATCTAGGTATGATAGATCTATGGCCATTACTGAAGCGTAGTCTTAAGGAATGCATCTATTTTCAGCACATATAGATATAAAGTACCCATATAAAAACTAACCATATACTAGAGAGTATCAAAAAGCTTATTAAAGAGCCTAAGTCTGCCAAAAGGCAGACTTAGTAAACACATTTTAAGAAATATTATATAAACTGTAAAATGCTATCTATGCGAATGTGAGGAATTTATACTTTTATTCTGAAATGTACTAGGTAAGCACAAATTCTCCCCTTTGGCCACTGTGACTACAAGGACTAAGAATTTGGGTGGATGTGGTAGGTTCAAGTGGGAGGTGGTGGTGGGAAAGTGTTTTCTCCTTTGTTCATCAGATTATAGCCAAGTCTAAAAAAAAAAAAGAAGCCTTGCCACATTGGAAGGTATTTTGCTCCAACATATTCAAGGCTATACAGAATTTTCTCTTCAAACCTCCCACTACTTCCCAATTAAAAACTAAATAAGAGGGTTGAACGAGTAAGGAAGCACAATAAGAACTCTTTTCTTGCCAGGACATTAGCCATATCCTGCAAAAATCCAAACCTGGCTAAGAAGATGCTTTGTGGCTTGAAAATGATCCCATAAATATATCAACTAGCCTCCACCAAAGAATTTAAAATGTAGCTCAAACCTCACAACTTCCAGTTCTTCCCATCTGTTTTATCTCTTCTGACATGAGGGCAGGGACTGTTTTATTTATCTCACTATTTTTCACATCCTAGCACAGTATCTTACACAAAGTGGGCGCTGGAATTTAATTGAATCTGTAAAAAATTACTCTGAAGAGAAGGCGAATTAAATTCTTGAATGCCCCCATTACTGTCCAGCTACTGAAATCACCAGTCTTTAAAGGCTGAGCTCAAGTGCCTTGTAAGAATAGCTTTTATTTCTCTCCAGTCAAGAATGATCATTCTATCTGCAGACCTTGAACAGAACTTGTCATGCTCCTACCTTATGTCACTACCTTAGGACAGTGCCTGGCATAGACACTAAATTCATAAAAGAAAATATATTTAAAAAAATTAATACTAACTCATTAACATGGGAGGTTGAAGGTTAATACCTGAAAGATTTATGGCATTTTCTGAATGGGAATTTTAAGAATATGCATATTTCTTAGCATTACATTGTATTTTATAGAAAAATAGGTTAGGTTCTAGAACACATGGAAATTGTAAATTAAGTTTAAAAACTGAAGGAAAAAAAGTCCAGTTAAGCACCAGAGATACAAAGGCAAGAGAAAAAAAAAAGAAAGAAAATAAATAATAAATACAATAAATTCATATTCCCTTCCTTCTCCCACGTATCATTAGTTTAGAATAATCATTTAAATATGTCTTTACCCCTCACCCTAATAGAATATGAACTTCATGAGGACAGGTACTATGATTTATTTAATCTTTACATTGTTCTCCGTGCATAGCACAGTGTTCATTGCAGGTACTTTATAAAGGTTTTGTTTAGTTGAAATTCCATAGTGAATTTCTCACTACGAACGGTCATTAGTGAGTGAGCAGTTTTTGCTCTAGAAAGTGTTACTGGTCTTTCAGAGTACACTCTGATAGAAAAAAAGGCCCATGTAATGTCAAGTACAGGATTATGTGTCTGGTTATACATGCTAGGTGAGTAAACCACATTTTTACCTTACGAAATTGCTTATAGATGACTTTGCTGACTTGGTCTGAAGGCTGAACCTTTCCAGCAAGCAAGGACGAAAGCATATTACCAAGAGTGACCATTCCCAATATCAAACTGTAGGGATATAGAGAACACAGAGACATACATCTAAAATAGAGGAATGTGAATCTTCTTTCTCCAGTCGAACAACATCAACAGAATGCTCAAGAGGCTACCATAAGAGTCAGAAATGGTTTTGTCCTTTGTGGCCTTTATGTTTCCTGCTTTATTTAAAAAAGAAAGAAGGGAAGAGAGAAGGAAAGAGAAGAAAGAGAAAGAACGAAAGAAAGAGAGAAAGAAACAATAAAGAAAAAAGGAACAAGCATATCTCATTTCTTTGTTAATCAGTTTTGATCTTAAAACTTTTCATTTGACAAATAATAGAAAAGCCCTAAATGGGTGTCATTACTCACTAAGTGATCAGAACTTTCAGAAGATTATATAAAAATAGAATGAGGAGTTGGTGAGTACTTCACAAAAATACATAGGAGTCTTTGGTACGGACAAACCTATTTTGTATCAAATTCTAGCCAACAGTAAACAAGAACCAAGATTCCAATGTGCCAATTCAGCAACTGAGTCTGTAGTAGAATCCAGAGGCTGACACAGATTTATTGCAGGTCACACAACAAACTGACAGGCTAGCAAGCATCAGTACAAATGGACTTCATGCACCAGTCAATTAGTTAACACAGCGATTGTGCCCATCAACAAGCACTCAGTGAATAAGGAATTCAGCTGATTGACCCAGGAACCCTTTTTATTTCATCCTCATTAATTTTACATACCACTTATACACAATTGGTACAATTTGAATCTGGATTTTCCTCTTTAATTTAAATTGGTTCTCTAGGACAGGGCCATGTCCTCTCTGGCACTATGTAAAACTAGGCTCCTATGCTAAAGTAATGCAAGACTTGTTGATTAATTTGAACTGCTAGACTCTTAAGTCCCAAGTAGACAAGGATTGTTTCTTTATTATTCTTATATCTCTCCCAGAACCTAGCACAGTGGTTTGCCTTACTGTTACTAGGCAGCTGCTAAATACATGAATGAATAGTCCCACATGTTCCTCAGGTTTGCCACAATGTTGAGGGAACTGAAGGAAGCTCTACATTTGGTGGATCCCCTGTAATGAATTTTTATGGGCAAACATGCTAGAGCTGGACAGGATGCACTAGCACCTGCATCTCGGGAGAGAATACCTACAAAATGAAATCACTGGAGTATTAGAGGACTGAATGATATGGAAAGACCTATTTATTCTCAGTCACCAATACTACCTCAGTTCAGTGAAATCTATAGAAGTGAAAATGAAACGCAGACCAGTTTATGCTCTGTAGGATTGTAAATAAGAAAAAGTCATATAAAATTTATTTTTGGAGAGAGAAAGAAAGGTCTAGACTTACCCAGATTCATCAACAACTGGTGCCTGGTCGAAACCCTTGTCTCGGAGGATTTCAATAGTTCGTTCACAGGTGACAGTTGGTAAGACAGTCAAAGGTGCAGAGAGGCTTAACTCTTGAACCTTGAGGTGCCACCACCTGGAAAAAATGGAAAAGAAGTGCGTGCATTTGTGGACTAAAGAGAAAAGGAAAATTATAGCCAAGATGCCAGAAACATTTTCTCTAAAAAGAATTACATAAATGAGAAAATGTGCATTGATTACTCTACTTGGCTGCTTATCACATTATATCTCCTTAAGGCATTATATCTCATTCTTGAAGCATTTTTAGCTCCTGGAGATGAATTCTCTCCTCAGATGGCTCTTTGTTCTCTTTTACCATACCAGACAGACTAGGTAGAATGCCAACTGTCTTGAAGTGCCAGAATACTGGCATTTGG
The DNA here is from genome assembly GCF_011100635.1 of Trichosurus vulpecula. Taxonomy (NCBI): domain Eukaryota; kingdom Metazoa; phylum Chordata; class Mammalia; order Diprotodontia; family Phalangeridae; genus Trichosurus; species Trichosurus vulpecula. Next base: position 378,206,586 of record NC_050574.1, read on the forward strand.
AAATCTGGAAAAGGTTTTCTTACCATGGCTTAGTAATCATGATATCTTCTTCCTTCATAAATCCCTTCTGAAGCATCCATTTGTCACTCAGAAATTTTGACCTATTAATCATCGGAGAACCAAAGTTAGCAATTTCTGGAAGATTTAAAGACCTCCACAGTAACTGTTTCCTATGTGCTGTGCCTCAGTGAAATATGAGGAATTGACTCAAAGTCTGAAATCCCAAAACTATAGTTTGAAGAGCAAGTGAATTGATGAGGGTTGGAATGTTCTGAGATGTACTCTCTTACAACCCAGAATTAATTGAATAAGGTTGTGAAAAGCAAGACTATTACTAAGGTGTCACAAGAAAATCCCTCTTTCTTCTCTTCCTGAGTGTTCTGTCTCTCTCTCCTCCTGTTCTAGGACAAACACACCACAACTAAGCAAGTCCAGGGAACCTCTGGTCACAGATCTGCTGGCCATAAACTGGCCTTAAAAACTGCCAACAAAGCAGCTGTAATCACTGGATCCCAGTAGATGCTGTTGGTCCTCTCAAAGACTTCTCAAAGACATCTGCTGGTGGGACTGATTACAAGCACTCTCTTAAGTTTCTAGGTAGGATTCCAAGTCTGGATTTATATCCTGAGCTCTGTGTGATTCAGGTCCTTGGTGCCCATCATTTGTATTATCTGAGATGGCTAGAAGCAGCTATCAGTCAGAATACATACAACCCATGCCTGGAGTTTTCCTGGGATTTAGAGCGGAAAAATACTGCTGCCATCAGCAGATGTATTCAGAACACATGAAAACCAGGGTTACTGATATGGCATTATAAAGGTCATCCACTTTTCCTACGACATCTCTATTCAAGGCTACAAGTGAACATAGACCCTTGGGACCAGAATCAGCTGTCACAGGAAAGGCAGACCACTCACTGGTGATGTGGTACCAAATCTAGAACCGCTAAAACACACACACACACACACACACACACACACACACACACGGTTGAAGGAAGGAGGAAAACAAAAAAAAGGTCAGGTAAGGAGAACCTTCTTACATGTAATTCCTCACAGAATCAGGCAAAATGACCACACAGCGCTGACCCTCCTTCAGTTCTTGGGCAGCCTTTATTGCAATGGAGATCGTGCTGCCAGAGCTACCACCTGCCACAAAGAGCCAAGTAATTAAACATAACTTACTATAACTCACATTCACAATTATGATTAACTAATCCAGGGTGCAATCTATTGGCTGCATTAAGGATTCATAACCTCAAACCTATGGACTACAGATGGCTTTTGATGTAATAAATCACTTTTTTTTCTTTGCACATTCCTTGGCATTGTCCTCCTTTAGGATTGGGATGTAAATTGATCTTTTCTGATCCAGTGGCCGCTGGTGCGTTTTCTAAATTTGCTGGCATATTGAATGTAGCACTTTAACAGCAACATCTGTTAGGGTTTTAAATAGCTCGGCTAGAATTCCAACACCTGCACTAGCCTTCTTGTTAGCAATGCTTCCTAAGGTCCACTTGACTTCATTCTCCAGGCTGTCTGGCCCTAGATCAGTAACTGCACCATCGTGGTTATCAGTGAGGTTAAACTCTTTCTTGTATAGTTAGTTCTTTTGTATGTTCTTGCCGCTTCTTCTTAATCTCTTGTTTCTGTCAAATCCCTACCATTTTTGTCCTTTCGTGTACCTCCCACATTGTAATACAGTCCCACAAAGAGACATCGATTCACTGGTGTCACCAGATTCTACCCGCGATGCCCCAGGTCTACCTCTTCACCATTACCTCTACAGGTTTTCCTCCTTTACCTGTCTTCTTGTGTACAATTAGAAAGAAGTTTCTTTTTGGTCATTCTGTTGCTCTTGCTTTCCTTGCTTGCTATATTTATTTATTCCTCCTGCATTTTTGTTGTTTGGGGTGTTCAATAAGCGAATAATGTTTTCAAGTCCGGTTTTCTTTCTAAAAATGTTTCAAATGCCTCTTTATTACTAAACATGCATCTTTTTTCATTTATGTTTAAGCTCGTATTTGCAGGGAACATTGTCCTGGGCTGAATCCTGAGCTCCATTGTTCTTCAGAACACCTTTCCTTCAGAATTACTTTTCCTTTGTATTTGAAAGTCTTTCTCCTGATTGCTTGCAGAGCTTGTTTCTGAACAAATTGTTAAATTTACCTACTATGTGTCTTGGAGTTTATAGCCTTAGGTTTTTTTTTTTTTCTGGAGGTGGTCTGTGTATTCTTTGAATTGGTATTTCATTTTCTAATCCAATCCAACCCAAACATTTATTAAGCACCTACTATGTGCCAGACACTGTGCTAAGTGCTGGGGATACAATTAATTTTTTTTTTTAAAGACCGTACATGGCCTCAAGGAACTTACAATCTAACGAGGGAAGACCGGAAAGCAAAGATGAGGAGAGACCAGGGTGTACCTAGTGTGAGGGCATCCTGGTGCATGGAGCTGACACCAAACAGAGCACCAGATGCAGAATGGAGTGAGCTGAAAGTTCAGTGTCTTCTATTAAGGAAGGCACTGGGAAGAGTTTGGTATTCCACTCTCCAGCTCTCCAATCAGAGGAGAAAGGAGACTGAGTGAGGTGGTGTCAATCAACCAAGGCTTGAGTTAGCAGCATGGGATGAGATTAGAATTAATGAACTAACATGGAAGGGTCAAGAACATCTATGTTCAGAAGTGCTGGGCAGTTCACTTCTATTATTTCCTGCACTGTGCATTAATGTTTTTTGTCCTTTTCTGTTCTTCTGGGAGACTATGATCCTTAGATTGTCTCTAGGCATCCTGCCTTCAAGAACAGTATGTTTTGTTTGCACAGTGAGCATATTTTTAAAATATTATTTTTTGCCTTTTTTTTCCTTCTAGATTATTCTTCACTCTATTGTTCCCTCTTTTGTTTCTTAGGTGAGACTTGCCATGGCATATTTCAGTTTTTCTATTCTGGTGGTTATTTTTGCTGTGTAGGCCATAAATTCTTGTTTCATTCTCATTTCTCTTTTAAACCACTCAGGAATACTGTTATGGCTCCATATTATTCCCACATTTCACAGAGTCCTCTTTCTCAAAGGTTGGATCATTTTCCTTTGTTTTGCAATATTTATTCATAGATGCCTGAACTCATATACTAGATCTGTTGGCCATGTTTCCTTCTTTTGTTAATATTTTCCCTGTTGATTTATCTGTTTATGTTCAAGGTCTTTGAGTTTTCTTCTTCCTGAGATTTTTGGTAATTTTAGTCTTTCCCTACCCACTCATTTCCCCCTATTTACTTTCTTACTTTGTCCCCTCTGATGGTGGTGGTGCGGTGGATTGCAAAGCATCTCAGGTTCCTCCGATGCTAGGCAATTAATTCAAGGTTAACCAGCATGGGTCTCTGCCCAAAGTGATTGTTGGGTGGTCAGAACGGACTCTATCTTTCCCCTCAGGCTTAGTGGAGTGCCACATAGACACACCTCCACAGCCACCTACATATTGTGTCCTATCCTCGTCCCTTCTTGTCCTGCTCCCTTTGTTCCTCAGTCCTTTGCCCCATTGGTGCTAAAGGGTTGTCTACTCCAGCACTAGCCACACAGAGCCTTGCAGCCCTGGTACTATGGGGTTGTGGCCCCTAACAAGCTTTTGCTCCTGAACTGCTGTTGCCCATCACTTGCTATCTGTCCCTGCCTGGGCAAACTTCCCCAGCCTGGAGCTGGGGTCTTCATGGCACTGGATAGAGGGAGGAGGAACCGGGGTGTGAGGTTGAATTTTGTTTCAAGTCTTAGCCAATATATCCTCTCCTTGGGTCTGCTATTGCAGCCTCAATGCTGGTAGAGTGATAAGTAGGGAGGGGTGCCATGTGAGCTTAGGGTCAGTGAATGTCAGTTCATGGGTTTTCTGTTTTTTAATTTCCTTTTGGTTTCTGGATGTCCTAGACCACAGAGACAGCTGGAGTTGCTTTATCATCTTTGGTACATAATTTCTGTTTTAGAGAGGTTGGAGAGGTTGTGGGAATTAGAAAAAAAATCTCTATCTTGTTGCTCACACGACCCAGAATGACAGTTTTTAAAAATTCTTTACATACATTGTCTCAGCACTACTTCAGACTGCTGTGAAATAAGTGTGTAGACAGGTATTGTCCTCATTATACAGATGGGAATACTGAGGGTCAAAAACAGTAAGTGACTTGTCCAAAGTCAAACAGCTAGTGTCAGAGGTGGAATATAAAATCAGATCTTCATGAATCTTAGTCCAGCTCTCTATCTACAATTTTAAAATGAAAATGGAGAGACCATTGTTCTTAACTTTAGAGATCTAACCTAACCCTCAGATTTTATCGATGAAGGAAATGAGGTTAAATCTTGCCCAATGATCCTAGGTTTTACCTGGCCTAGTTCATCTGCCTTCTAGTCCTATGATCCCAGAACACCATACTGCCTTTAACCTTACCCAATCTGTGAAGCGAACACAAAGTGAACACAGTGTCTCTGTGGACAATAAGAAGGCCATTATCTCCTTGGCCATCGCACCATGAAAATAGACTCTTTGCTCTGTAAAATGAGATGTAGCTATACCTACTTCAGAGAGCATAAAGTTAAGAGTTGGGTTTTTTTTTTCATTAAAGAATGCTTATGTTTAAAAATGCAAGGCAGGAAGCAAAACAACTTTTATAACAAATTTTGGAAACATTTGCCTATTAAAAAAAAATAAAAGTAATATTCCTTCCCCAGAATCCTATTTCTTTTCTGTCCTGTACACAGCACATAACTCAAAGTAGGGCTCAGTGATTTATTTGCTGACTTACCACAGAGTAATCCTTCTTGGGCAATTAACATTCGAGCAAAAGCAAAGGCCTCCTCATCATTGCTCTTGTACCACTTATCCACCACCTACAACCAGGTAAAAAAGAAATGAAGTACTGTATTACAGTTTTGTGGCTATGCACTCTATGTGTTTTAGGTGGGTGGGAGTGGCACAGGGACAGCAACAGTGATGTCACATTGAAAGTTTCACAGAACATTTTACATACATTGCCTCACTGAGATACATTTTCTCACAGAGAGATGCGGCTAGATGGCTGAAATTGGCTAGAACTCCAGTGGGATAGTTAGTTGCCAATTAGCCATTAGCCATTAACTTCCTCTGATTGGGCTGGTTCCTTCTCCGTTCTCTGGTTCGGGTTTGAAAACAACCCTAGTGGCCCTTTCATCACAAGGAGACTGTCAGATGTAACCCTAGTCTAGTCCCTCAAGTCCAAAATGTTTTCCATGAAATCATCTGTACTGCCTAGACCAGATGTTTTTACCCTCTCCAAAAGCTCCCTCACTAGAGTCATAATACCTTTTCTAGCAACTGGACCCACTCATAGTAGTTTGTTCTTGTCTTTTTTTGGTGGGGGAGGGGAGAAGGCAGGGCAATTGGGGTTAAGTGACTTGCCCAAGGTCACACAGCTAGTAAGAGTGTCAAGTGTCTGAGGCTGGATTTGAAATCAGGTCCTCCTAACTCCAGGGCTGGTGCTCTACTCACTGCACCACCTAGCTGCCCCTGTTCTTGTCTCTTGCCAAAATTCAGTTCCTGCCATTTGAAAGTCCATATTCTCTATCCTCCAAACCTGTGCAATGCCTTCTTTCCATTTATTTATCATAGCACAACTGTCCTTTATGAGGGAACAAAGTCCAGGCTAGAAAGCAGGTGTCCTGGACCTTAATTCAATCGATCATTTTAAGTTCTTACTTATTCTTTAGGCCAAGAGCTGGGACTAGGATGTAAACACTACACTAGTGTCCAGGGAAACATTTCTAGAGGATGAATTCCTCTAATCCTAGGAGATGACGGGAGAAGGGTAAACACTGACATCTGCCCTCCAAAACCAAACCTTGTCACTTGAAGACTCCCACCACACATCCATAACCCTTATGAACATAGGTGGAGAGGACACAGAAGGGTACAGAGAGTATGGGAATGAGAAGACAGTGACAGAGAAAGGTAGACGAGTGGCTTATACTGACTTCTCATACTCCTATGGTTTCCCTATCCCTCTGCATACACTTTTGGCTTCCTGCTCTTTCACAACAGTTATTGCTGAAGACTTTTTCAAGAGACTCCTGAGAATCTACCTAACCTCCCTAAATGGATCTCACCATCAAATCTCACCAAACCTGCAATTCAGCTTACCTTCCTGTCTAGTACTGTGGGGATGAAATCATACCCAATGCCCTCCACTTCATATGCTGTTCTGTCAGTCTGGTTCAGTTCTTCTGGCTCAGCAAGGATAGATCCTTCTGGATCGACACCAATGATCTGAAGAGATTTTTCAAAATAAGTTTCAAGATTGATGTCTTTTTAAGTTCCCGTATAAATATACAAAATAGTCATCAGAAGCACTATGAAAAGCCTTAATACGTGCCTACTTGAGTATGATGTCAGGTTACTTCACAGGAATGAAGTTTATGGTCTAAGATTCACAATACTCACACGAACGTACTAAGGAAGGCTAAGCATTTACATTAAGTGCAGACATACTGCCAAGTCCTGTTTTAGCCTCCTCTAATAAAGACAAATCCCCGCGCCCCCTCCCCCCAAAGCCCTCTATCTTAGCAGCACACCTGGAATTCGACAATGTATTAGTGAATTGAATCTAATACTCACCTGTGTTAGCACTTAATCTATAAATCTTAAATATTTCTAGTAAATTTTCTTGTCTGATACTCTGAAATAGGGTTAGACATTGTTTCTTCAATTTTCCAGGTAGCCTGATTATTTTTATATTAACTTAAGTGGTTTTTAAAATGTGTTTTGTTGTATTTGCCACTCCATCCTGAAGCAAGATGATGCTATTTCTTAGTGACCCAATTGTTTAATTTCTATTTTTCCATGGATATTTCAAAGTTGTTGAGTTTCATGATTACCTTATCCTGTTCCTTCTTTGCTAATTTCTTAAATCTATTTAGAGTTTATTGGCCACACGGATGTTTTATTTTTGTTTTTTTTGGGGGGGAGGTAATCTCAGCTTTGCTTTGGTCTCATTGATGTTATTTTATATTTGAGGATGATATTCGGTATCAGATTTCTCTTGTGATCTCTCATTCTACCATTTTCCTGGAAATCTCTCCATCTATCAGAGACATAACTAGCAATTCTGATGCCTAGGGAAAATACCACAAACCTGAGGTGAAAAATATCCTCCCATGAAATTTTTTATTTTTTGGTGGGGAGAAGGCAGGACAATTGGGGTTAAGTGACTTGTCCAAGGACACACAGCTAGTGAGTATGTCAAGTGTCTGAGGCTGGATTTGAACTCAGGTCCTCCAGACTCCAGGGTCGGGGCTCTACTCACTGCATCACCTAGCTGCCCCTCTCCAATGAACTTCTTAAGAAAAATTAAATTCTGTTGAGCAGGCAGGCAGGGTGTATGTGAGTGGGTGGGGTGGGGGTAGGGAGAAATCTCACTTGGGAGATAGAGGGGAAGTGATAGGGACATGTTATCTGATGGCTTACTATTTTAACTACTCTTGCTAATAAGGTGTTAAACTTAGTTTTTTTTTAATCTGCTAAAGGAATACATATATTGTTGTCTTCTAAATTTTGATGTCCCACGACAAATCTATTGATTCACTCTTAGTTTTTCCACCTATATCTCTACATATCTTTCAATCAGGCAAATAAAATCTAAACCTCTTGGGAAGAGACTGACAACTAATGTCATAATATCTGACATAGACAATTCAGAGTTACGTAGCAGAAAGGAGTTTCCATACAAAGCTTATATTAATGCTATCCTTCAGGAATAGTTATTGAAATGTTTAGGTTCCCATAGTACTTACTTTGCATCCTGGGCATTTCTCCTTCAGCTTCCTGGCAATACCTGTAATTGTGCCCCCTGTGCCGGCAGAAGCTACCAACATATCCAATTTCCCTGTGGTTGTGGAAGAAGTTAGAACAGCACAGTAAGAAAATCTTTAGACCATCTCCTCGTTCAAATTTTGCTTAATTGGAATATAACTCACTCAAAAAGCTTGCCAAACCCAAAGTGAGGCAAGTAACCAAAGAAAAGACATATTAAAAATATAGGAAACTCAGACAAAAAGAGTTCTTTATTCTTTCTAATCCTACAAAAGGAAATTCTTAATAGTGGTTAGAAAAAAATCAGTTGGTTTTCCTTCAATTATTAAAAAGGATAATGATTTGTGCCAGATTTCATTGTCCCTTACTTCACTAGCTTCATAAGAACTCCCACTCTTGGAGACAGGTTTGAGCAGAGGTCAAGAACAGGTATGTGGGTACCTGGATCAAAACTCAGAGTTTTGGGGCCAAATCAAAGCAAACCAAAAAAGAATCCAATAATGAGGCAATTAACTTAATGTTGCTTGTCTCTAAGATAGAAAACAGGGTTTAAGTGCTGCTTGATGTCAGTGCCAGAGCTGGAATGACAGGAGAGCTCATTACCCTCTTGGCAAACTATAATCTCTTCAGAAGTACTGCACACATTCCTTCTCCCTAAGGGAGATTTTATCAAGTAAATCAAACAAACAAAAATACTCCCACCATCACATTCTTTGCCTTGGCTTCTACGAAAATACCCAACGAAGGCTTATGAATTTTTCAAAATTGGCCTAACCTCTTATGAGGTCAATAGAAAAAAATTATTATTTATGGTTTACAAATTAGCAAATTGAAACAGGGGAAGAATAAATGGCTCCCAGCAAATCAGTAGCAACCAGGCATAAATCCCAGGGAAGGACGTCCATACCATCGCATTGTTGCAAAATCTCCTCGGCAGTGCTGTCATAGTGAGCGAGGGGATTACTGGCATTTCGGTACTGTGTGGGAACATGAAGGAATGGAGAAACAGAATTGTAAGGCAAGTTGAAGGAAAATAACTAAAGTGCTCTTGCAAAATGCTCATTGCCTAAAAGAATGGAAAAGTTGACTTTATTTCTTCATCTAATCCAATCCTCTCAGCTTACAATAATGAAACTGAGGTCTAGAAAGGTTAAACAATTTGCCCAAGGGTCACCCAGAGTTAGAAATAAATACAGTTAGGATTATAAATATCTCTAGAAAACATTCGTCCTCATGTCCTTGAACCACTTAAATTCCCCAGGTGTTGATGTATAATAGTTCACATTTCTAAAGTATTTTAAAGCTCCCGACAATAACACTATGAGGTAGGCAGTACAGGTATTACTCTTCCCATTTCACAGATGAAGATGGAGGCCCAAAGAAATTAAGGGACTTGCCCAACTACACAGTTAATAAGTGTCAGAGCCTGGATCCTTCTGTTATAACATAGCTACCTGACAATTAGGTCAAGCACTTCCTGAAAATCTATTTCCTTAGGCTCAAACTCAAAGCTGAAAACAAGTAATATGGAATGGCTTAATGTGAAGAGCTTATGTAAGAAGAATATCCCATGGCCTTTACACAATATTCATTTCAGTCTAAACAAACAACAATTAAATGTAAAAATACTGACAGACTAATATTTACTTGATTTATATAGCAGACATAGTCCCTAATTCCAGTTGAATAAGAGGCTGAGATGTAGATTTGAAACATCAATGAGGGGCAGCTAGGTGGCACAGTGAGTGGAGCACCAGCCCTGGAGTCAGGAGGACCCGAGTTCAAATGTGGCCCTAGACACTTGACACACTTACTAGCTGTGTGCCCTTGGGCAAGTCACTTAACTCCAATTGCCCTGCCTTCCCCCCTCCAAAAAACCAAACAAACCATTAATGAACTGACCAGAGTAGAAAACCGATTGAGTGGAGAGTACAGAAGGCCTAAGTCCAATTTGATAAGTATTGGTTACACACTTAATTTGATAAGCAGACAAACAAAAACTATACCATCCCTCCCAGGCCCAATGGGACTGGAAAAAATATGAGTCAAGACAGAAATCGGTCGCCAGTTATTTATTGTGAGTAATACTGTGCTTGCAAATACTGGAAGACCAACTCCTGGAGAAAAGTCTAAGAGACCTGAGAGATACTCATGCTTCCCTTCCATGCCTTTCACCAAGAACCCTAAGGATTAATGTGATCTCAGAATCAGACACATAAACCAAGGCCCACTACCACAGCTGTCATTAGCTCCAAGTGTACGGTCAGGCCTTACCTGGTCCAAAATGTGAGAATTGGGAATCTCATTTTTCAGTCGCCACGCTACCCCCACATGAGATTCAGGGGAATCAAACCTGGCATTTGTCGGAGTTCTCACAATTTCGGCTCCCAGTGCTCTCAGAACATCCACCTAAATCAAAGAGTACATTGACATTGAGAGTAGTCTGGGTCGGTCAAGAAGACATATATTCTATATGAAAGAGTGTTGGGAGTGCTTGGATCAGTACTGTTTAAAATTAGGAAATGTAGCTTTAACAATGATTTATTCACTATTGCCTGAGCAACCAGTCTGAGTAGATTTGGGCAAACCTACCTTTTCCATACTCATTTTCTCTGGCATCACAATGATGCAACGATACCCTTTCACAGCTGCGGCCAGAGCCAGCCCAATTCCTATAAGGTAAACACACGACAAAAGGAGTTTAAAGAGGGGACTAGTAGACTATGCAACCACCCTTTAGGAATGACGCAGCACTGGGAGCCCTATAAGCCACTGAAAAGAACATACTCTCTCTGCAGAATTTAAAATCCTTTCAAGGATAAGTCCAAAAAATACACAGTGGAAATGCCTTAATGGAAAGAGATTTTTTGGAATTTCAAAATATAAATAATTTGAGCCCCTAGTCCCAGTCCAATAAGAGGCTATGACTCAGATGAAAAATATTAATGAACTGACTAGACTAGAAAACCAATTAAGTGGAGGGCACAGAAGGCCTCAGTCCAATTTGACAAATATTTGTTACACACCTAATATCATAATCACTATACAAAGTACAGAAATACAAGATGTAATCTGACTCTCTCTCTTTTTTTTTTTGAAGGGGGAAGGCAGGGCAACTATGGTTAAGTGACTTGCCCAAGGTCACACTGCTAGTAAGTGTGTAAAGTGTCTGAAGCCAAATTTGAACTCAGGTCCTCCTGACTCCAGGGCTGGTGGTCTATTCACTGCACCACCTAGCTGCCCCCTACAATCTGACTCTCAAAGAGCTAAAGATGTAGGTGGATAGAATTAGGAAGTAAGGTCAAGGCAACATATAGTCAAATATATAATAACGTGATACAAATGATAGGAACATGAGCTAAGAAAATGCCAAATAAGAGAGAGATCACAATAAGGTTGGCTTTGCCAGGAAAGAAGTCTTAGGAAACCTTGAGTTGAGCCTTGAGGGAAACAGAAGAGTTGAATTATCAGTGAAGATGGGAGAAAGTACACAAAACTTGCTGTTTGTACTTTCTCACTGACTTGGTAGCTGAAACACTGAAGGCAAGGAAGAGTAAAAAAAAAATCACAACTTTTCATTTTTGTGAAAGAAAGCAAGCAATGTTGAAAGACAACAGAACTTTGGTCAAGGTCAAAAACAATCATGACTTCAAAAGACTAATAGTGAAGCATGGTTTCACTGGGCAGGTATGTATGGAATGAATCATACACTGTCCAAAATTGCCATTGTGTGGATTTGTTGTTAAATTGTGCTTTTTTTGTTGTTGTTCCAAGGGAAGGGTCTAAGAAGGGTGGGGGTGGTGGGAGGACTAGGAAAGAAGGAAGGGTCTAGTACTGATAAAACTGACCAGTATTTCCAGAAGTTGGCTCAATGATTGTATCTCCAGGTTTCAGAATGCCTGCTCTTTCTGCATCTTCTACCATTCTCAAGCTGATTCGATCCTTCACGCTCCCTCCAGCATTGAAGAATTCACACTTTGCCACTGGGGAAGGCCGACAGAGGATTACAGTTTACATGGTTCTGATTTGGATGAGATCAGCCTATCTCCTTCAGAATTTTCTTTAGGATTCTGCCAAATTCAGTTCTGAATGCCTACAACCACAGGGCCCAAACTACTTTGGGAGACTGTTGCTAAGCATCCACTTTCAGGAATATTTTACACACTCAGATTTTCTTCAGTTACATCTGGTGACATTTCCATCATTTGAATATTATTATGGTGCTTAATGAGAATATAAAGATTTAGCTGCTTCATTCTGTCCAACACAATCACACATTTATCACAGAAGAGATCACTGATCCCTTCACTATACTCATAAGGGTATCGGGACCCAAAGATTAAGGGGCTGATCAGTAGTGTCAAATGCTAGAGAGATCAAGAAAAAGGGCTGAGGAAAAGGTCATTATGGCCGCCTTCTCCTCCTAAATACTTCAACCTCCCTGATTTTCATGACACCACTCTCTTGGCTCTCCTCCTATTTGTCTGGCCTCTCTAAGTCGCCATTGTCCTTGTCCTACTCTCATTTATTAACATACTCCAGGGCTCTGTCTTCTTTCTCATGTCTCTTCTTTCTCTAGATGATTCCACCTCTTCCTTCTTTCATCTCTGTGCAGATGACTCCTGCTCTATATATCTAGCCCTAGTCCCTCTCCTAAAATTCAGACGTGCATCACCAACTGCTTAGTGGAACCTCCAACTGGACTTCTCATAAGTATCTCAAACTTAAAGTGTCCAAAATAGAATTCATTAACTCTTCTCTAAAATGCTCCCCTGTTTCTAACATCCCCAGTTCTATTGAGAACATCACAATCCTTCCAGTAACCCAGCTTCAAACTAAGAATCATTCTCAACAGTTCCTCCTTCCCCATCCAAAGATTTTCTAAGTTAGGTCAATTCTATTTCCACAATGTTTCTCCCATCTGTCCCCTTCTCTCACAAAAGCTACCATTCTAATTTCTTGCCTGGACTATTACAATAGCTTCCTATACTTATCTTCCCACCTCTACTCTCTCTTCTCTATAATTCATCCTTCACATAGCATAGATCTGAGCATATCATTCCGCTGCTCGAGAACCTTGCCTCCAGGATGAAATACAAGCTCCTTTGACATTTAAAGTCCTTTTTAAACAGTTTGGCTTTTGACCTCATCATTCCACCAAAACTGCCCTCTCAAAAGTTACCAATGATCTTTTAATTGCCAAATCAATAACATTTTCTCAATCCTTATTCTTCTTGACCTCTCTACAGCCGGTGACACTGTTGATCTGTTGATCACCGCCCCACCCCCCACCCCTTTTCTTGACACTCTCTTCCCTCAAGATTTTCAGGACATCATCCTCTCCTGGTTCTCTTCTTACCTACCTGTTCATTCCCTCTGTCTCCTTTGCTGTATCCTCATCCACGGCATGCCCTTAACCAGTGCTGGGCCATCTTCTGTTCTCCTGCTACACTACTTCAGTTGGTGATCTCACTAGCTGCCATAGATTTAATTATCACCTCTATGTTGATGATTCTCAAATCTACCTTTCCTGCCCTAACCTCGCATCTATAACTGCCCTTCAGACAATTCAAACTGGATGTCCAGTAGACATCTGAAACTCAACATGTCCAAAACTGAATTCATTATCTTTCCTCCTAAACTCTTTTAAGACTTCCCTACTACCATACAGCCAGTCTCCCAGGCTTATAACTTAGATGTCATCCTCAACTTTTCACTATTTTCTCCCCCTCCCCCCACATCCAAACTGTTGTCAAGGCCTGTTGACTTCACCTTTGCAACATCTCTCGAATACATCGCCCTTCTCTCCTCTGATACTGCCACTACCCTCATACAGGCCCTCATCACCTTATGCCTGGACTACTGCTATGGCCTGCTGGTGTGTCACTCCAATACTTCCTCCATGCAACCACTAAAGTGATTTTCCTAAAGCATAAGCCTGACATATCATTCTCCTTACTAAGTAAATTCTATTGGCTCCCTATCACCTCCAGGATTAAATATAAATCCTCTATTTTGGCATTCAAAGCCCTTCATAACCTAGTTCTCTAACCCCAACCTCCCCAGTCTTTTTATATCTTACTCCCTGCCACACACCCTTGGATCCAGGGATACTGGCCTCTTTGTAGTTCTTTGAACCAGACACTATCTCTCGACTCTGGGCGTTTTCTCTGTCTGTCCCCCATGCCAGAGATGTTCTCCCTCCCTCAACTTTGCCTCTTGGCTTCCCTGGCTTCTTTTAAGACCCACCTAAAATTCCACCTTCTACAGGAGGCTTTTCCCAAGCCCCTCTTAATTCTATTGCCTTCTGTTTGTTATTTATTGTTTATCCCGTATACAGTTTATTTGTACATATTTATTCGTATATTGTTTCTCCCATTAGATTGTGAGCTCTTGGAGTGCAGAGACCACCCTTTGCCTCTTTTTGCATCCCTAGCATTTAGCAAAGAGCATAGCACATAGTAGGGCTTTAATAAATATTTACTGATTGATTCACTTACATCATGGACCAGCCACACCTGCTTTCTTGCTGTCTCATGGATACATTTTATCATCGTCTCTGAATTTTTGTCCCAACAATCTTCCACTTTACAGAAAGATCAAGTGCTACTTCCTGGAAGAAGCCTATTCTGATATGACTCAGGGGCTAATGGCCTCTTCCAAAAACTAGTTTGAATTTTTTTTTAAGTTTTCTTTGAATAAATTGTTTATCCCCAACAGAACTTAAGCTCCTTATAGTCAGAGACTATTTCATTTTTCTGTTTGTACTCTCAGCACATAACAAAGTGCCTGACACATAGTAGGCACTTAACATTGAAGCAGGGCAGCTTTGAATGTTACATATTTAAATTGTTATGTAATTAAAAGGAGAAGCAGGCTATACTAGAGAGAGATTTGTGGTTTCCCGTGCAGCCCTCTTCTTCTGTTCTACTTTGTCTAGGGAAATGTTCATTTTATTCAATGTGTATTAACTTCAGCACCAGCAGGGTTTTGTCCATAGCATGAAGATTTAGTTAGAACATATTAAAATCATTACAAAGACATTGGTTGTGTGCAATATTCCTGTAACCCCCAACTACCACGTTGTTGTTCAGTTGTGACCCACTCCTCATGATCTCATTTGGGTTTTCTTGGCAAAGATACTAGAGTGGTTTGCCATTTTCTTCTCCAGTTCATTTAATAGATAAGGAAATTGAGGCAAACAGGGTTAAGTGACTTGCCCAGGGTCATGCTGCTGGTAAGTGTCTGAGGCCAGATTTGAACTAAGGAAGATACGTCTTCCTGATTCCAGGCCTGGGTACCACCTTGCTGCCCCAAAACTGCCCTAGGTCTTAATAAGTTTTCAACTTCTCTAAAAAGCTAAAATACTCACAAAGTTCACATTTCAGTCCAAAATTCTTCCCGATCTTATTGATTCTGACCATAGGGGTATCCCCAATTTTCTTCAAAATATCAGGAATGACTTTCGGTGTCTTTGACCTGAAGAAACCAATTTGTACATGTAATCAGAAGAAAAAAGAACCTACTGGATTTAGCAGCAACTGAAAACACATTTTTATTGTCCTATGGTGACAGTAAAATTATCACATGGATAGAGATATATTTATAGTCACTACCAATTTTTAAAAGTGCAAATAAAAACAGCTTTAAGATATGCCTATCAGAATCACAGCTTTTCAGAGTTGGAAGGGAATTCTAGTCCAACCCAGACCTGAACAAAATCCCCTCTACAGCTAGGGAGAAAAAAGCTTATACTCCAACCTGGTAATTTCACTGTTAGGGATCATTTCTTGGGGGAGGAAGAAGCTGTTGGATCTATGACTTCATGTGTATAAAGACCTCCATGTGTGAAAATGTACTCTACCAATGCAGATTAGCAACTCATCTATAATTTACAAATAAGCGAATTAAAGAAACCATTTCCTCCTTTCTTCTTCACTCTCCATCTGTGTGGAAAAAAATCCCAACTTCCCAATCTCCTTTACTCAGCTTCAACACACAGGGAAATTCATACCCTTGATTTCAACAACAATAAAAAATCCATCTACTCTACATATGCCTAGTTATTCAGATAGCGTCTCTCCCATTAAAATGTGAGCTCTTTGAGAACAAAAATTTTTTTTTTGTTTTGCTGTTGTTTGTATCTCCAATGTGTTGCAGCACAGAGGTTATCACATAGTAAAGACTTAATTAATGCCTATTGATTGGTTGAAATACCTTTATCAGATCTTAACTTCTATCACTTCGTTCTAGCCCTATTCTTGGTCTTCCCTGGGACCTTCAATCCTTTCATCTCTCAATATTCTCCCAAACAATTGTCTCTAACCCAACTCTGCAGATGTCTGCAGAATTTGCTACTATGGACTACCACCACCTTCTCTCCTCATCCCTTGCCGGTCTGTTTGCTCTTTCTCAGTCTCTATTGATTCATAGACAACATTTTACACCCTAACTGTGGGTGTATTGCCTTCGAGAGAAAACTCAATATTGTTGGGAATATTATAGAGGGAATTCTTCATGTGGAAAATGAATCCTTTGTGTAAGGTCACATGGCTAGTAAGTGATCAACAGGAACTAGAAAACAAGGTCTTTCAATGTTCTATTATTATGTCTTCCTCTGCCTCATTTTCCCAAACACATCCCATCTTTTAAAGCCCATTGTCTCCAAACCCACATACTTACCTCTTTTCCTCTTAATTTGTTCATGTCAATTTATATCATTTACTGAATAACAGCCATTTGGGAAGTTTCTGTCTTTTGGGTGAAGTTTGGAGGTGTGGACAGGTTTTGCTTCTGTCTAGTTATTTTATGTTAATTGGTTCATTTCTGGCTAGGTGCTCCTGTACATTTATCTTTTCTCTATCTTCTCCCACCCTCCTTTTCAGCCTCTTTTTAATGTGTTGTCTTTCCCCATTTGAATATAAGATCCTCAAGGGCTCTTTTTTTTGCTAGTATTTGCATTCCCAACATTTAGGACAGAGCTCAGCACATAATACATGCCTCAATAGATGCTTGTTGACTTGACTCACATTGGTGCCCAAAGAGAATTCTACCCAAAGAGTCACCACACCAGTGACTCACTCTGGTGCCCAAAGAGAATTCAACTGCTGTTGCTAAGGATTAAAATAGTGGCATGGGTTAATTTGGAGAATTTCAAAAATGAAAATGCTTACAAGGAGACATGATGATGAGGAGATTCTGAGACAGGTTTGCCTGGCTCCCAAGTACACTTGCTAGGGTTGTCAGGCCGTATCCACTTTCGTTCCTTCTCAACTTTGTTCCCACAGTTAGCCGGTGTCTCTAGGTTCACATTCTCCAGCTTGCTGCTAGAGAGATGAGGGCAAACCTTGGTTTCCCTCTCGATCTGGGAAGGATCACGAGGCATGCTATAAATAAGCTAAGGACAAAAAGAACAAGCAGAAAATATTCCATTTAAGATTAGCCCTACATTTAAAAAATTATTTGCCTTTTTAAAGTTTTTTTTTAATGTCATGTTTTTTTTACATTACACTATGATCTGGATATACTTCTTCCCATATTCTTCATTCACAACCCCAGCCTTCCCTTGAAACAAAGAAAAACAGTTAAGCAAAACTGATCACATTGCAACTACTTATGAAATATTCTTTACCAACTCTCCTTATCTCTTCTCCAGCAAAGATTGGTCATAATTTAAAAGCTGGGATCAGTCATATTGTTCTTTTTGTTGACATCCTTGTCATTACCCATGTTGTTTTATTATTTCTACTTCAGTTCATACACGTCTTCTCATACTTCTCTGATTTTTCTTATTCCTCATTTTTTTACTGGCACAACATTCAATTGTATTAATATTCCAAAATTTGTTCAGCCACTCCTCAATCAACAGGCACATACTTTGTTTCCAGTTCTTTGCTACCACAAAAAATACTGCTATGCCTCTATAAATGGAATCTTTTTTTCTTTGACATCCTTGGTGCATATGCCTAGATATTTTCTTTAAAAAGTTGGTGATCATCTGTTCCTTTCCTTCAAAAGACTGAAAAGCATTTAACAACCAATTCCTTCCAGTTAAAGCGCAGTAATGCACAACTGATGCTAGGTACATTTGGATCTAAATTAGACACTTCATAGGGACGTACACAACAATAAAATATTTCCCCCTTACTAACCTTTTGGAAGCACTTATTAGATGGTCCATATTTATTTGTAAAATGTCAGAGCTAGAAAAGACCTAAGAGATCTATCATCTAGCCCTATCCCCTTCATCTTACTGACTTAAGTGTTTGATATATATGTATGTATGGCATTGTAAACCTTAAAGTGTTATATAAATATTGGCTATTATTTTAGTGGTTCTCCTCTGCGCCCCATGCTTCCCATTAAGCTTTAAGGGGGAAAGAGACAAATGAGACAGGAGAAAAGGAAAGTTCTATATAGGTATACAAACACTCCTAGAGTTTCTTTTTCCTTTGCCCTTGAAGAGATTTGGAGTCTGCTATGCCATTCCACTATTTCCACATTGTCAGTGGTGGTGGCAACTGTTGGTTGGGGTCACTGTCAATGCTGCTAGATAGAAAGCAGCAGGGTCAAAAAATAAAAAATTAAAATTAAAAAAAAAAAAAAAAGAAAGCAGCAGGGTCAGGAAAGGAGGCCCTGGAGAAGGGTTCAAGGCACTGCAGCGGTGAATGCAGCATGACAATGTTGTGGAGAAGAAACTACCAAAAGCCTCTGAGCTTCTGCTCAGGACTGATGACATCAGGCTGGGGTATCGATCCTTCCTCTCTGGCAGCACATACAGCAAATACACAATCTCTTCCCTTGATCTTACCCAAGACTTATGGGCCAGGAGGAAGTTTTACTGGGGAAGACTATCAAGCAAAGTAATTTCTTTACAGCCACATTCTGTGCTCTTTTTCTTTTCTCCTCTTTCTTTCTCCAACTTTCCCCTTTCTCTCACTCAGGAGAAGTGTTTAAGAGAGTGGTAACCAAAAAGATTATATCCCAAAACAGCTTCACAGAAGGAGCTCATTCCTTGATTGTTCAGTTCCTCTGAGAATCTCTATTTTAAAGAAGCACCTAGGCCAGTTACGTTGACCACTTCATTGATTTCTGGGTTCCACTCCTGATTCTCTGGACATCTTTCTCCGCCATTACCCCACAGTCTCCTTTACCCTAGAAGATACTTCCTCCCTGTGGCTTTCTTACCCTGGAAGATCTCTCACTCATTTGGTTGCTTCCTCCAATTGCTAAGTTCCTCCCATTTTTGAGGAACTGCCTAGGCCAGCCATGCTCACTCCCATCATTCCTCTTGAGTCTCTCTACTTCTGACTCACCTGACTTCCCCACCATGCCCCAAAGCAAGAGCCTCCTCCACTCCTTCCAGCTCCCTTCTATGTACTGTCTCTCCCCCATCAGAGTGAAAACTTCTTTGTATTTGCATTTCTGGTGCTGATGAATAGTAGGTGCTCAATAAATTTTTGTTGACTTGACTTTGAGGTATGGCCTCAGGAGATTTAGCTCTGTACCTTTCCAGAAGAAGGGGAGGGGTGGAGAAGAATAAAGTAACAGCAGGGCAACTTTGACCTCAATAGCAATACTTGCTGGTTACAAGAACAATATTTCATTTTGTTTTTTCCAAACTCTGTATTGAAACAGTGGGTCAGTGCCAGTCCCAGAATGCCAGCTCCACTGGCCTCTGAATCGTGGAGGGGAAGGGGGAGAAGTCTAAGAGCTTGTAAGAAGATGTGTCCTCTAGTGAGCAGTGGTGATACCATAGCCTTTGGGAAGTCGAGCAGATGGGCACTGACTACCCTGTACTGAAATACTACTCAGCTGGTGGCTGAAGGTAATGCCACCTGGTGGTCAGACTATGCACTATACTCCCTTGCTAGTTAATTCACAACCTGCTTTTTCTGAAGGTTTACAAGCAGAGAATGGGCCATCTGTGCAGTGTCTTATTCAGTGGTATCAAACTCAAATTGAAATAGATCCCTGAAGGCCACATATTTACTTAGAAAACCTCAAATTAACATAATCTGTGCTGCATTATGTTTTATTTATTTTGTTAAACATTTCTCAATTACATTTTAATCTTGTTCCCCCTGACAGTCTGCTTTATGTCACCTGAGATACTCACAAGTACATGCCGGCCTGTGTAACTGTTAGCCACATAAGAAAGAGGAAATAACTCATTCAAGGTCACACAGCTAGTTAGCTCATGAAACTATGACTCAGGTAAAGACTAATAGAAAGGCATATGAATTTGGTGCAGAGAGAAAAAAAGTATGCCATTAGATTGGTATACTATACAACAAAAGGGGCAGATGGCATGGAAGACACTTCTCTCTTCTGGACTTTGTGGATGGCCAGAGAAATAAGTATTAATAATAACTAAAACTTTATATTGTGCTTCAAGGTTTGCAAAGCACTTTCATCACAATGACACTGAAACAGAGCTAATACAAATACCATTCTCCACTTTATTAAGGCTTTAAGAGGGTAAGTAACTTGTCTATGGTTCCCTAACCAACAAGTAAAGGGCTACCTTGGGAAGAAGCTAAGATATTAACTAATTAATCGAGAAACAAGCATACGTCCAGGCATGGTGCTAAGAGTTAGGAATACAAAAATAAGACTGACTGAACAGTCACTGCCTTCAAGAAGCTTCTCAGGGGAATAACATGGACACATAAGAGTTAAACACAAAGTATATTTGTGGTAAATACAAAGACAATGGGGAAAGAGCACAGGAGGAAAAGCCTGAAATAGGCAGCTGCATTTTTGAGTTGAGTTTTAAGAAGGCTAAGGATTCTAAAAACTGGAGATGAGGAGAACATGCACTCCAGGTGTGAGGGAAAGCTTGAGCAAAGGCATTGAGATGGAAGATAGAATATTATGCACAGGGAAGAGCAAAGCACACAGTGACCATGCCCAAAAATGTCTCTTTTTGTACTTTGAGTCCATCATTTCTGTTAGGAGGTGGGCAACATCCTCTGGAAACATGTTAATAATTGTTTTGATCAGAGTTCTTTCAAAGTTGTTTTTTTTTTAAATAATATTTTTGCCCTCCAATATTCTCACAATTGTCCCCTCCAATTTCCTCTATATATACAATCAATTGAATTTAGCTGATTTTCCCATCTTTGTTCACTTGAGTTTTTCTTTTTTGGAGGAAGGCAGGGCAATTGGGGTTAAGTGACTTGCCCAAGGCCACACAGTTAGTGTCAAGTGTCTGAAGCTGGATCTGAACTCAGGTCCTCCTGATTCCAGGGCCAGTGCTCTACTCACTGCACCACCTAACTCTGCCCCTTTAGTTTCTTTTCTATATCTACTACATGCACGTCTGTGATATGGTTTCACCTGTTCTTGACTAAGAAAAGTTTATTTTTAGGATCTCTATGAGTTTCTGACACTGTTCTTTATTGTCCCTCCATTTTCATCCTTAAATATCCTTGGGATGACTTCACTTGGTTGAATCTCCTGCAAAGCTTTCTTTGAACCTATTTTACCCTTCCCTGCTTCTCTGTCCTTTATGAGATCATGATGCTCATAAATGTCCATCATCCTTCTTCATAAAATTTTACAAATGAGTTCATATAGTAACAGAGCGTTGCCTTTGGCAAAATTCCTTTCCACATGCAAGACAAAAGTCTGCTGATTAAAGTACTTTCTGTGCTCTTTTGGTATTCTCGTTGTGGCATTTAATTTATAGTGGTTAAACTCCTGTATAAAATTACTGTGATCTTGCTCTTTCAGCCCATTTCCTGTTTTTATTATGTTTCAAATGTATGCCATATCTCTTCCCATTATTATTCTTTCTTCTCACTAGTTTTGATCTTAGCTTTGAATAAGTTTAATGATCCGATAACTACCACCCTGATAGGCCTTTTCCTGTCTGTTAAAATAGGATCTATTTCATTTATTGTGGTGTTACTTCGTGCTCAATATATCCAACAACCAGCTCTTTTCTCAAAGATAATGATTTAAAGATGTGAAGTTTTTGGAATCTACGTCTCAGATTTCTCTCGTTCTTTCTTTCTGAACCATATTGCTTTCCAATATCTTTCTCCCTCTCACCTTTTCCCATGTCTGCAATGAAGTGACCAAGTATCAGACGGTATGTTGCTTAAATGTGGAGGCTTTCATTAAGTTCTTGGTAGAATTTCTCTACCTCATCCCCACCAACTGATGTTGAATAAGCCACAATTATTTTCATGGTATTTTTCGTTGAGTTGCTGTTGTTGCAAATATTTGTTTATTGGTACTGCCACATATGATGATCAAATATCGCATGAAATAACGTTTCTTATTGCCTCTGGATGTATAAGACCCACTCCACCAGCTCCTTTCTTTGCCTTTCCAAGGAATACCTATGAGCCATCTTCCCATTTAAGGGCAATTTCTTTTTTCTGGTTTCAATTATAGGGAGAATGTCAAGATTACTAATGAATGATTCAGCTCCTTCAACAATATGTTTACCTGTTGCCTCACTGAACAAGGATCTCACTTCTGGAGTATCAATAATCAAATTCAGGTTTATGAACAGTCTAAAACTTGTATGATTCTTAGCCCCTTCTGCTTTCCTTCTCATCAGTCTGCCATGTTCACTGATAAAGCAGAAGAAGTCTACAGGAGATGAAGGACCAGTATGTATTTTTATTTGTTCCATGGGTTGCCATGGCCAAAAAATATTATCAGTAAGAGACCCAGAAGATAGCCTATGGCAGAGCTAAACTTGGAGCACAGTAGAACCTGCCAGAGCTTATGCTTTCTCCTCTGAGAGCTCAAGATCACCTCCATATCAAAACAAAGCATCAGAGTAGTGCTTTATGAAGGTCTGGTGAGTAGCACTATGTAAATAGTATAGTAAATCCTTGTCATTTAGCTGACCAGCTCTTCCTCCTGGATATTTTCTCATGCCGGGGTTTTTGCAACACTGCTCTATCATGATTCTTTTCTACCTATAGAAGGGATTCTGCTCAGTCTCCTTTACAGTGTCATCAGCTGACCTCTCTTTATGCAAGTGACCCTGGACTCTCTTGGGGTCTTTTCCTCTTCTCTCTCTATACTTTCTTGTTGATCTCATCAGGTTCTATGGATTCTCCTCTCTTCCATATCCAGATGACTTCCAAATCTACATATCTAGGCCTCATCTTTCTCCAACTGCCACCTGGATGTCCCATAGGACAAATATAACTTGTCCCAAACGTCATTCATTTTCCTGCCCCACTAAACCTACCCCACCTTCTAATTTCCCCCATTTCTATCTAGTTCCCTCCATCCTTATAGTCACCCTTGGAGTTCACAACTTCAGAATCATTCTTGACTCTGCATGCCATCCCTTCCCATATCTAATCATTTGCCAAGTCTTAATAATTTTACCTCCTCAATATCTCCCAAATCCATTGCCCTTTCTCTAACCAGAACATGTTCACCCTAGTCTAGGCTTTTATCACCTCTCCCCTGACAAGAGCCCTTTCGATGGTCTCCCTGCCACTAGTCCCTTCACTCTCAAATCCATTCTCCACATATTTGCCAAATTCATATTCCCAAAGTGTGATCAAATCACTCCCTAGCTAAAGAAGCGTCACTGGCTCCCCGTTGTTTTTAGGACAAAACACAAAGTCCTCTGCTTTGTATTTAAAGCTCCTCGTAATCCGGCTCCAGCGTTTCCTTCTAAGCTGACTGCACATTACCCTCGGCACCACTCCCACTCTAGGCTTCAGACAAACTGGCTTCCTTGTTCACTGCATATAATATTCCATTTCTTTCCTCTGGGACTTTGCACAGGCTGGACCCATACCCCCAAATGAGAACACTCTGCCTTCTGACTTTCCTACCTCTCGGAAACCTGCACCTCTTTCAAGATTCACTTCAAGTTCAAGATGCCCTTCCTGATTCTCTCAGTTGTTGGTGCCTCCTCATCATCACTATATACTTATTTCATATTATTTTCTGTATTTACTTATCTGTAAATGTGTTTTTATTTGTATCTATAGCACCAGGCACAATGCTTTTCACACTGTAGGGGCTAAATTAAGGCTTCTCAACTGACGGATGGAGAGATCATATCCTAGGAGAACAGTAAAGGCTGTATGAAGGAGGTAGCATTTAAGATGAACCCTGACTGATGGTTAAGAATTCAACAGCAGAGAAAGGGGTAAATATAATGGAGGGAGTTAAGGGGGAAGATGGGAAGGCAGGTAAAGTCCCTATTGGGGAACTATAGGCAATAAAATAGGTTGGAAGGGCTTGGCAAAGGACTGAACTGGTGGGAACCAATACTGGGATAAGTACAGAGGGACTTAGTTATGGAAGGCTTTAGAGGCTACAAAGCATTTTACACTCACAGGATAGGCAATATTACTGAAGAGATAACTGAATAAGTCTAGAAGACCTCTTTTTTCTAACAATAGAAAAAAACCACATATTTATAGTTATGTTGGGGGGAAAATACAAAAAGAGCCACAAGTGATTTGTAAGGATGATAATAATTAAACCCAAGAGCCAAACTATACAGAACAGCCACGCAGGAGGCAGTATGATTTATTATTTCATCAAATTAAACAGTTACTATGTGCAAAAACACTGTATTAGGTAGGCCCTATGAGGGATTAAAAAGGTGTTTAATAATCAGTAAATATTATTATTATTATAGAATCAAATGACAAGAAGTTATTCGGCACCATACTAGGTATTAAGGGTATGAAAGCAAAAATGAGACAATCCCTGATTTCAAGAAGCTTACAATTTACAGGGAAAACAACATCTATAAAATAAGTGTAACCATGTTTAAAAGCCTCTCTTATAGAGACTAAAGGATCTATATCTAAGAACAAACTAGGAGTTTAATTGTAACTATCCTGCTATGAGGTACTTCTCCCTAAGAAGGAGTCAAGAAGAGTTGCGTGAGTTTAAATTTGATCTATAAGAATCTATGATAAACTATGGAGCAGTGAGAAATTAGGTGAGGAGAAAGTTCAACCTGGTGAGAATTGTGAACAGCTATTTTATGAAGAAACATTACAGAGAAAATTTTCTAAAAAGTGAGCCTGGAGAGAGGCTATTAAAAATGAGAGTTTAAAAGAGAAGCTGAAGATACCATTTTCCTGCTAGGTTTGGAGAAAGACTAAGAGAGAACATAGAAAATGATAGAGATAGCCAAACCATCACCTAATGTCATCACTTTTAAATACTACCCTAAATAGAAACTGAGTCAGAAGCAAACATAGGACAGTGTTTGATAAACCTAAGGACTCCACTTCTAAGGGTAAGGACTTTCTGCTCAAGGAAATTGTAAAGCAGTCTAGTAGAATTGGGTTTGGACCAGTATCTTGCACCATATGTCACCATAAGCTCCAAGAGAATATATCATAAACAAATTAGAGAAGCAGGGAAAGAGGTACCTTCCACAACTATGGATAGGAAAAGAGTTTTTGACATGCTGGGGATGGAGAAGATCACAAGAAATAAAAAGGGCAGTTTTTTGCGCAGATTCAATGCAGTTAAATTTAGAAGGGAGAGAGTTAACTGGGAAAAGTCTTTGCAGCAAACTTCTCTGATAAAGATGTGACATCCAAAACATATAGGAATTTGACAAATGTGAGAACAAAAGCCAATAGCTAAAAAAGTCAAGGGATATGAACAGAAAGATAAGTATCAACAACCATATGGGAAAATGCTCCTAATCACCAACAGTAATAGAAAAGCAACTTAAAACAACTGAAGTTCTTACCTCACACCCATCAGATTTTCAAAGATGACATAAAGGAAAAATGATTACTGGATAGGGTGTAGGAAAACTGTTGGTAGAACTGTGAAGTGGTTCAGCTATCCTAGAATTTGGAATTATACCCCAAAAGTCACGAAATTGTGCATACCCTGAAAGGACCCATATGTGCAAATATACACATACGCATATATATAGATACATATTTATGTATTTATAGCAGGACATTTTATTACAGCAAATATCTGGAAACAAAATGGGTGCCAATAAACTGGGAACAGCTGAACAATTGTAGCACAGGAAAGCAATGGAATATTATTGTGCCTCAAGAAATGACCAAAGGGATGGATTCAGAAGAACCCAGAAAAACTTGCATGAATAGATTTAAAGAGACATGAGCAGAAAGAGCACAATTTAAAGACTATAACACTGTAAGGAAAATAACTCTGAAAGACTTAAAAATTCTAACAATGCAATGACCATGACTCCAAAAGACACAAGATAAATTAAGCTTCCCATAACTTGACACAAAGTGATGGAGTAAACGTAAAAAGGAACGTACATTTTCCAAAAGGCACGGATGTGTTTTGCTTGATTGTACTTATTTGAAGGAAGGACAGAAAGTGCAGGAGGAAAAAAAAAAAAGAAAGGAAAGATAAAGAAAGGAAAAAGTCAATGAAACATTTGAAAATACAAGTGAAGGACAAAAGTAAGTTCAGAAAAAGTAAGCCAAGCAAAACCATTTTCTCGCCACTTCCAGAAGAACACGTGTCCCCAGGCATTAACTTCTGACTTTCAAGTAACAAACTTTCTAGTCCTTCTTTTTACTTCAATAAACAAAAAACATAATAATATTTCATTCGTCTCTTCTTTCAAAATCCTCAAATAGTGGGTCCAAAAACTACAAAATTGTGTGGCCAGAAAAAAGAAATCTTGGGTTGGTGGAAACCTTTTAAAAAGATCATCTGCATTACAAAGAATATGTGACACCACGTGGCCATTAACTTCCCTGGAGGAAAGAAATTCCATCCTCCCAGCCCAACCAGTCCCTTTCTTAAGCCAAAGCAAAAGGGTTTCTCAGCAAGTGCCAACGGAGGTAGATCCCTAAAGGTTAAAAATAATATTAAGGGTGCTTTTACCATACCTAGTGAGGCCCCTCCTGAGTCTGAGGGCATCCTAGAGGCTCTTCCCCTAATCTCGAGAAACCATATAACTTCCCCCTTATCTTGGACTATGGAATTCCAGGTGATCTCCCCCACTCCCCCACACCCTGGGTCATAAAATTTCCGGTGTCCCTTATTTAGTCATTTTTTCGTCCTCCGCCAGTGTCCTTATCTTGTAAGACTTAGCCTACCCCTAAATCTCCAACCCCCTTAAGAAACCCTAAAATCATCCTACGGACTGTATAACTTTTTGTCTGTGTAAGTCTGGTTCCTTCCCTATGCATCAGTGCCTTTGTTTAGCTCCTTGCTAAATCTCAGGCCCGCTGCTTTAATAATAAAGCTCCCAATGGCTACAGAGAAGATCTAAGTGAATTCTTTCACATTTGATGAACCAGCTCTCCCATCTCTGACCTCGTCAGGAACTTTGGCTTCAGTTCTGCCCACAGCCAGGGTGCTACCAATCTACTTTCTCAGAACTTGCCCAAGAAGGATCGTCACAGCATCTAGGACTCTAGTTTAGTTTGAGTACAATTTTCACATGTCCCCCCCTTCCAACCATGTGCACCCTGTCTTAAGTAAAATATTTGCCCCATTCGCCAGCCAAAACCACCAGAAAATAAGCGATTCATGCCAACACCCATCTTCAAACCAATCACAACTTTAAAAAGAAAGTGCCGGCGTTGTTAGCTTCCCAAAATTTCTCCAGCTAACTTTAAAGGCTCATTACCTCATCCCAGGCTTAGATACCAAGTTAGGCAAGGAAAAAAAATACAAACCATAACCTAATGACAAACTATAGCTTTACCAAAGTCCCCTGGGGTTTCTCTAGGGAATTCCAAGTGAAATCAGCAATTCTCTTTCTAAACAGTTAATTTTGTCCTCCCAGAAAGAGGGAGGATGTGGCTTAGCCAACAGTCCGAAGATCTGGGAGGTGGGTGGGATAGAGGTGGGGTGCCCCCAGTAAGTATCCTGGGGATGCAAAAGAGGCGGTTAGCAATCACGCGGAATCCTAATTCATAGTCATTAGGGGAAAGAAATTGGAACTTGAGGTAGGGGAGGAGGGCAGTAGGTTGGGGAGGGAAGTACTGAAAATCAATTGTTTTCCAAAGACTGCCAATATCCTTGCTTGTCTAGACCCACATCAAACAAAAGGCGAAGCAGCAAAAATTAATTTTAAGGGAGTATGGAGGTGGCGGACGACGCAGGTCGCCTTTCAGGCGTGCCACACTTACACGGACCTTCGGCAAAAAGCTGCATCGACCCACTTTAAGATGAGGCAATACCGGGGAATGTTAAGTCACTCGGACTACCCACTGGCCTGGGGCCACCTTTTCAATCACCCCTGCAAGCATCTCAGAGCTGGAAAGTTCCCAGACACTCTCAGAATCAGAGTGGAGGGGAAGGTGAGAACTACCTAAAGAGTAGCAGCTACACTTACTTGAGTTTAAGTCCAGCCAAAATTCTCAGTGGGGATGAAATGTTCCCCGCAAACCACCTGTAAAAGGAGAAGAGAGTAAGTAATGGACGAGGGGCACCTACAGCTTCCGCTCCAATCCCGATCCTCAGCAGCCAGATGCATAAAGAGGTATCGAGTCCAAGCTCCTCCCAAGACCAATTGTTCCAGTAGCATAATGAAAGAAAGCGGATTTGCTGGGAACTGGGGGCGTAGAGGGGCGTGAACAGCCAATCACAGGTTGGAGAGTAACCTGGTTTCCTGCGCCCAAAATTTCGGGCTCCGTAATTCCTGCAATATTTGCGAATTGGCGCGTGGCCGCCTTCCCGGTTCCCCTCATTTTCTGAGGCCTGAGAGTGGTAACATCTACTCTTCTGAGGTAGTTGGCCAGTTCCGCGGTGTTCCCTCCCCTGCCTTCCCCTTCATTCTCACTGACCAGAGCTGGGGAAGACCCGAAAGCATAAAGCAATTTACAAGCATGAATTTCTTCACTAAGCTGTTGGTAGTGGCTTCAGGGGTGACTTTAGCTTTCGATGTAGCAGTACCCCAAGTAGAAAGCCAAATACCCCCTTCCAACCCTTTGTGAGGAGGCAGCCAAAGTTCCTACTACTGATGAATTATTTCCTTTCTCATTTTGATTCTTTGTAAAATCAGGGTGCTGCCAAGCAGAGACACCTGGAGGGCTCTGATACAAAGCCATGGTGGTAGGGAATGATGACAGGCTGAGTCCCTGTTGAATAGAAATGGACAGAGGCGGAGAACAGGAGTAAGTGACCCTCCCTAGGCTTTGTGTGCGGAGGGAAAATGGACTTCAAGAAGTAAGAACTCATGGTGTTCATGGTGTTGTCGTGGAAAGAATTCTAGATCTAAAGTTAAAGGAATCCGTTTCAAATCTCTGCTTGTCCAAATTACCTGTGTGACTTTGGACAAATCATTTCTCCTCTTCTGGAATCATTTTCCTAATTTGTAGAATGAAAGGTTCCTTTTAGCTCTAAATCCTATAAAGCTCTCTGGGTAACTGGTTTGGTTCTCACTGTTTTTTGAATATGACTAGCGCTGAGCTTCAGTGACCTTGGCAACAAAATAAACATCAGGGGTCCTTAGTACACTTTGCTTTGTACTTAGTGCCCTTAACTAAATTCAGATGAGTTACTGGGTTTATACAGTCAGTTATGGGGACCGGACCGGGAGAGAAAGTTAGTTATAGGTAATTGAAGTCAATATCAAGTTTACAAAACGTTTATGTTTAGCCAAGTAGTATTTCTGAGGGATTGTTTCACAAGGAATCTAAAGATGAAGAAAATACCACAGTCAAAGAAGAAAAAATCTCATACCTAAATACCCCCCAAAAAGTGACTTAGAGAACTATAAACTCTAGCCATCTGTAGATCTCCTTTCCTCATGCAAAATCTTTTTTGGGGGGGAGGGGGGAAGGAAAGGTAACTGGCATTAAGTGACTTGTCCAAGGTCACACACATAGTTTCAAGTATCCAAAGTCAAATTTGCAGTCAGGGTCCTTATGCAAAATCTTAATGAGTTTCATCTACACAGGTTGTTGTTGTGGTTTGTTATTGTTTGACCTTGGTTTTCGAAAAGGACCAATGACATCCAGAAGGCTTGATAAAGTAGGGCTTTTGCAATCAATATTCTTTACCATTTGGTAAACGACTGACAAATGAAAACAGTCATAATAGCTATCATCTCTATGGTGCTTAGTATGGCCCTGTGCTAAATGCTTTACAATTATCTGACTCTCACTTGTTCCTCACAACAACCCTGACAAGTAGGTGCTATTATTAATCCCATCAGGTGAGGAAACTGAGGCAAATAGGGGTTAGGTGATTTGTCCAGGGTCACACAGCTAGCAAGTGTTTGAGGCCAAATCTGAACTCAGGTCTTCCTAACTGCAAGCCCAGTGCTTTATTCACCTGCCACCTAGCTATAGCTATTTGTGTACAGCATGTCCTTAAAATTTGTTTTATTTAGGATTAACTAATCCCTTCCTTAATCTAATCTATCTCACTAATTTTCCCTTCCCCTTTCCTCCATTTCCCTCCTATTTCCTCTTAAAGTGAAATGCATTTCTGTACCCAATTGTGTGTGTTTTCTTCCCTCCTTTGACCCAGTCAGATGAGAGTGAGGTTCAAGTGTGAGCTGCTTCCCCTACCCTTTCTTCATTGTTTATATAAATGTCAGCTTGTCTACCCTGGCTTTGTGAGATAATTTCCCCTAACCTTGTTTTCCCTCCCCTCCTCTGTATTATATTCCAATTCTGATGATCTTTTAAGATCATCAAGACATAACAGAACAACTCCCAGGTCTTCTGTCTAATTAGATGCCCTCTATGACCCCTGATGATGAGAAGGTTCAGAGGGGGCACATATTATGTTATGTTCATCTCCTTGTGTTAGAATGTAAGCAATCAATAAACTATTTCATCCTTTATGATTGTTCATTTGTGTTTACCTTTTTATGTTTCTCTTGAAACTTGGGGTTGGACTTCGAAATTTCTTTGCAGCTCTGGTCTTTACATGGGGAATGTTTAGAAGTCTATTTCTTTAAAGATTCACTTTTTCTTCTTTACCATTATACTCTTTTGATGGATACCTTATTCTTGGTTATAAACCTCTATCCTTTGCCTTCTGGAATATTGTATTCCTAGATCTCCATTCCATTGCTACTGGGGTGTTATACCAGAAGCGAGTGAGACACACCACAGAGTATAAGTTTTAAGTGGAGAGTTTATTAGCCAGCGGCCATTGGGGAACTGCACCACAGATCAATGGCCACGTTTTAAGTGACAGGGTAGTTTATATAGGAAATTTACATGCCAGGTCACAGGGTGGTCTGGGGGTACAGGAACAAAGGCCCTGACAGATCACAGATTCTGACAGGTTATCGTTAAGTGGGATAACCTTATCTGTTGACATTCCTTGGAGGAGTCACGGAGCCCAGGGATGTTTGCTAGACTCCAAAAGGTCTGAGTCCACTCTTTAGTATGCAAAACTGGGGTTTGTAGTTAGGGGCTGGGGGCAGGGTTTTTTTTCCTAGCAATAGCTGGCTACTTAAGTATCACAGGGGGCTCCTAAGTTATATGTGATCCTGATTGTGGCTCCTCGATACTTGAATTATTTTTTTTTTCTGGCTGCTTGAAGTATTTTTTCTTTGCCCTGGAAACTCTGGATTTTGCAAAGCTCTAAAGTTCCCAGGAGTTTTTCTTTTGGGGTTCCTTTCAGGATTCTTTCTATTTCTACTTTGCCATATAGTTCTAAAAAGTCTAGGCTTTTTATAGTATCTTGAAATATGATATCTTAGGTTGGTAGTTCAATAATTTTTAAAGTTTTCTCCTCAATCTCTCTTCCAGGTCACTTGTTTTTGCTATGAGATATCTTATATTTTCTTTTATCATTTTCAGTCTTTTGTCTTTGTTTTAATATTCTCTGCTGTATTATGTTGTCATTAGTTTCTCATTAACATTCTAATTTTCAGGGAGTTTGTTGTTTGGACAAGCTTGTGCCAAGCTATTAAGTCCCTTTCTAATTCTTTCTTCCATGTTTCTCATGTCTTTTCCAATTTTTTTCCTTTCGTGCTCACATTACATTTACAAAAATGTTTTTAACTCTTAAAAAAAGAACAACTCTTGCTTCAACTCTTTCAGGAATTCTAGTTGAGCCCATGATGTGCTTTTTCTTTGAGGCTTTGCTTGTAGATGTTTTGGAGTTATTTTCTCCTTCAGGATTTGTGTTTTTGAATATTTCTGTAACCATAATAGTTTTTGATGGTGATGTTCTTTTTTTGTTTGCTCATTCTTTTAATCTATTTTGTGTTACGGTCAGACTTTGTATACTTTTGGCTGGTTCTACTGCTGCTTTCTTGGAGTATTGAGTTTTGTGTTATTACAGGCTCTCAGGGGCAGGTCAGGCTGGA
Source organism: Trichosurus vulpecula (assembly GCF_011100635.1). Classification (NCBI taxonomy): domain Eukaryota; kingdom Metazoa; phylum Chordata; class Mammalia; order Diprotodontia; family Phalangeridae; genus Trichosurus; species Trichosurus vulpecula. The sequence continues at coordinate 378,238,665 of NC_050574.1, forward strand.
CTTTGCACACTTTCAGTGCTCCCTAAGTGGTCTGATCAGGGAAAAATCTGCTGCCCTCCTGGTCTGAGCTCTGAAAGTTCTTGACCTGGATTTGGGCCAGAGCAATAGGAGATTGCAGGCCGCTGCTGGCTTTATCCATTATTAGCCAGCTAGGAAGCCCAGCTGTTTCAGAGTGACAGAACTGTAGATTTCCCTTTAGTCTGGGATTCCTGCCTTGGTTTTTCCTCAGCAGGCTTTAGACTGGGCTAGAAGCTGGAGCAGAGTCTGTATTCTGCTTGCTTCTGGATTTTCTCCTTTTTTAGTACATTAGGTACGGGTCCCTTCCTCAGACTACCCTGGATCTATGACCTGGAACTTGGCAGTGGGAGATAAAGCTGCCAGTTGGCTCCTGTTCCCGTACCCTGTTGCATCCCAATATGGGTCTGGGACCTCTTCTTCCTGGGCACAGCAGGGCTCTTGGTGCCCCACAGCTCTGGCCAGACTCCTTTCCTAGTGTTCCCAGAACTCTTTCTCTGTCTCCCAATGTCAACCTGGGCTGGACAAATAACTCACTGTGATTTTTTCTTGGATTTCCTCATGAGAATTTAGTTCTGTACATTTTTTTATATTCGTTTGGAGGGGTTTTTTTTTTGGAAGTAAGCTCTATGGTACTTGCTACTTTTGCCATCTTGACTCTGCTATCAGTAGGAGATATATCCTTAAACAAACAAGGCACAGAGGCAATTGCAGAAGATGAAATAAATAAACTTCGAAACTGAAAAGCTTCTTGACAAAATTAATGCACCTAGGAAAAGA